>NC_045454.1:17036596-17038866 GCF_002776525.5 Piliocolobus tephrosceles | reverse complement strand
CCCCCCCCCCCCCCGCTCTTCTTTCGTTGGAGTCTTGCTCTGTCACCCAGGCTGGAGTGCAGTGGTGCAATCTTGGCTCACTGCAACCTCTACCTCCCAGGTTCAAGCAATTCTCCTGACTCAGCCTCCTGAGTATCTGGGATTACAGGCATGTGCCACCGTGCCCAGCTAATTTTTGTATTTTTAGTAGAGACGGGGTTTCACCATGTTGGCCAGGCTGCTCTCGAACGCCTGACTGCAGGTGATTCACACGCCTTGGCCTCCCAAAGTGCTGGGATTACAGGCGTGAGTCACCATGCCCGGCCAGTGAAGTCACTACTTTATATAGAGTAGCAGTTCTCAAATCTCTGGGTCTCCAGGACCCCCTTACACTCTTAAACCGCACTGAGATCCTCAGAAAGGTTTGTCTGTGTGGGTTAGACCTATTGACATTCACTGTATTAAAAATGAAAATTGAGGCCAGGCATAGTGGCTCATGCCTGTATCCCAGCACTTTGGGAGGCCGAGGCAGGAGGATTGCTTGAACCTAGGAGTTTGAGACTAGCCTGGGCAACAGAGCAAGAGCCTGTCTCTATTTTATTTTATTTCATTATTTGAGCCAGGATCTCACTCTGTCAGCAGGCTGGAGTGCAGTGGTGTGATCACGGCTCACTGCAGCCTCAACCTCTGAGGCTCAAGTGATGTTACTCCCTCAGTCCCTCAAGTAGCTGGGACTACGGACCCACACCACCATGCCTAACTGATTTTTTTTTTTTTTTTCCTGAGACGGAGTCTCGCTCTGTGGCCCAGGCTGGAGTGCAGTGGCCGGATCTCAGCTCACTGCAAGCTCCGCTTCCCGGGTTCGCGCCATTCTCCTCCCTCAGCCTCCCGAGTAGCTGGGACTACAGGCGCCTGCCACCTTGCCCGGCTAATTTTTTGTATTTTTAGTAGAGACGGGGTTTCACCGTGTTAGCCACGATGGTCTTGATCTCCTGACCTCGTGATCCGCCCGCCTCGGCCTCCCAAAGTGCTAGGATTACAGGCTTGAACCACCGCGCCCGGCTGATTTTTTTTTTTTTTAGACGGAGTCTGGCTGTGTCGCCCAGGCTGGAGTGCAGTGGCTGGATCTCAGCTCACTGCGAGCTCCGCCTCCTGGGTTTACGCCATTCTCCTGCCTCAGCCTCTTCAGTAGCTGGGACTACAGGCGCCCGCCACCTCGCCCGGCTAGTTTTCTGTATTTTTTAGTAGAGACAGGGTTTCACTGTGTTAGCCAGGATGGTCTCGATCTCCTGACCTTGTGATCCGCCCATCTCGGCCTCCCAAAGTGCTGGGATTACAGGCGTGAGCCACCGCGCCCAGCCTGATTTTTTTTTAAGAGACAGAATCTCACTATGTTGCCCAGGCTTTGTTTTAATTCTTTTTTTTTTTTTTAGTTTAATAAATAGAGATAGAGTCTGGCTCTGTTGCCCAGGCTGGAGTGTAGTGGTGTGATCTTGGCTCACTGCAACCTCCGCCTCCTGGGTTCAAGCAGTTCTCCTGCCTCAGTCTCTGGAGTAGCTAGGATTACAGGCCTGTGTCACCACACCTGGCTAATTTTTGTATTTTTAGTAGAGATGGGGTTTCACCATGTTGCCCAGGCTGGTCTTGAACTCCTGACCTCAGGTGATCTGCCTGCCTTGGCCTCCCAAAGTGCTGGGATTACAGGCATGAGCCATGGCACCCAGCCTGTAGTTCTCTTTCATGTCTAGAATAGAAGAGAGCTGGCTTCTCCCATTCATATCTGTATTCAATCCATTTCACTAGCACAGGTCATTAGGTCTCTGAAAAATGCTGCTGCATGCTGGGGAGAGAATGAGAATGGTGAAGGCAAATAACATCTTAGTATTTTTATAAAAATAGTTGTAACCTTGGAGATGCCTTGAAAAGATCTCAGGGATCCCCAGGGGTTCCTTGGCCACAGTTTGAGAACTGCTGATGAGGGCCGGGCGCGGTGGCTCAAGCCTGTAATCCCAGCACTTTGGGAGGCCGAGACGGGCGGATCACGAGGTCAGGAGATCGAGACCATCCTGGCTAACACGGTGAAACCCCGTCTCTACTAAAAAATACAAAAAACTAGCCGGGCGAGGTGGTGGGCGCCTGTAGTCCCAGCTACTCGGGAGGCTGAGGCAGGAGAATGGCATAAACCCGGGAGGCAGAGCTTGCAGTGAGCTGAGATCTGGCCACTGCACTCCAGCCCGGGCAATTGAGCGAGACTCCGTCTCAAAAAAAAAAAAAAAAAAAAAAAAAGACAC
>NC_045454.1:17007272-17036496 GCF_002776525.5 Piliocolobus tephrosceles | reverse complement strand
GTCCGCCCTCTTAAATAGGACTCTATCATCAGCGCAGGTCTCCCAGGGCCAGGTGGGGTTGTGCACAGAAAGGAGCCATTTAGCACAGTGCCCAGGATGTGATAAGCCTGCAAGAAAAGGGCATCTGACTGTTAGGGTCCCAGCCAGAAACAGAAGGCAGGCTCACCTGCAGAAAACTTGAGTTTCTTGACAAAGGTGTGAGTGGAGAATGGGGAAGCTGCAGGAAGCATATAGGGCTGTGGGACTCATGGAGGGGAGCCTTTGCTCCCCCCTAGCCAGAGAAGGCAGGGAAGGAGAAGTTATTGGAACTTGGAAGGGGAGAGTCTCGAGACAGGAGCTGGGACTCTTAGTCAAGAACGGCAGCCATGGCCAGGCGCGGTGGCTCACACCTGTAATCCCAGCACTTTCGGAGGCCAAGGCGGGTGGCTCACTTGAGGTCAGGAATTCAAGACCCACCTGGGCAACATGGCAAAACCCCGTCTCTACTAAAAATACAAAAATTAGCCAAGCGTGGTGGCAACGTGCCTGTAATCCCAGCTACTCGGGAGGCTGGGGCATGAGAATCGTTTGAACTTGGGAGGCGGAGGTTGCCGTGAGGCAAGATTGCACCACCGCACTCCAGTCTGGGTGACACAATAAGACTCTGTCTCAAAAAAAAAAAAAAAAAAAAAAAAGAACGGCAGCCAGACCATGGCACCATAGCAGGGAAGAGCCAGGGAGATAATACCCCAGACTCACTTTCCTCTGGGCTTCCCTATGCCAACCAGGGCTAGCTTTGTGGGTGTTTGCCCATGCAGTGGCACAGGGCTCCATGCTTGGTTTAATGCCCTACTATTGATGTCTTTAATTTTTTTTGTTTTGGAGACAGTTTCTCCCTCTGTCGCCCAGGCTGAAGTGCAATGGTGTGATCATGGCTCACTACAGCCGTGAACTCCTGGGCTCAAGTGAACCTCTCACCTCAGCCTCCTGAGTAGCTGGGACTACAGGCGTGTGCCACCATGCCCAGATAATTTTTGTATTATTTTGTAGAGACGGGGGCCTCACTATGTTGCCCAGGCTGGTCTCAAACTCCTGGCCTCAAGTTATCCTCCTGCCTTAGTCTCCCAAAGTGCTGGGATTACAGGGGTGAGGCACTGCCCCTGGACAAAATTGTTAATAAATATTTGAACAAGGGACCTTGTATTTTCCATTTTGCACTGAAAATTATAAGCCATTTTTGAGGCCAACCCACATGGGAGCCAGAGGACAGGAGGGCTGGTCCATGCAGGTCAGTCCTGCACAGGGCAGGGTGAAGAAGCTTGGACTATGGGTCTCAAGCTCCCAGGCTGAAGCAATCTGCCCACCTCGGCCTCCCAAAGTGCTGGGATTACAGGCGTAAGCCACCGCCCCAGTCTATTGCTAGGGTTCATAATTATCTTGCAGTGATTACTAATTCTTCCCCAGCAGTGTATTGCAGTGGCTGAGGGCACAGACTTAGGACTCCAGCAGGTCTGGTTCTGAGTCACAGCTCCCCCACCTGCGGCCTATATCTCTCCCTCTGAGCCTCGGATGCCTTCTCCTTGCAATGGGAAGGACCTCAATGCTCACCCCCTGGTGGATAGCGGAAGTGTGGGAAGCAGCACAGTGAAGGGCATGGACGCTGGAGCTGGGCTGCCTGGGTCAAGCCCTGGCTGTGTGCCTTATCACCTGGGTAGCTCAAGGAGGTTACTTTTCTCTCTGTGCTTCAGTTTCTTTTTCTTTTTTTAAGAGGGAGTCTCACTCTGTTGCCCAGACTGGAGTGCAGTGGCATGATCTCGGCTCACTGCAACCTCCGCCTCCTGGGTTCAAGTGATTCTCTTGCCTCAGCCTCCTGAGTAGCTGGGATTACAGGCACCTGCCACCATGCCTGGCTAATTTTTGTATTTTTAGTAGAGATGGGGTTTCGTCATGTTGGCCAGGCTGGTCCCGAACTCCTGACCTCAAGTGATCCACCCGCCTCGGCCTCCCAAAGTACTGGGATAATAGGCGTGAACCACCATGCCTGGCCAGTCTTTAATTTTAACTGTCTTAAATCTGAGAGCATATCATCATCACTCTACTGTTTTCAAAAGCTAGTTATTTCACCTGCGCTTTGGGTGTGTTACTTATGTGATACACAGTTACTTCATTTGTTTTTGTTCATATTCCATTTGGAGCATTTACCCCTCCCCGTGCTGCTTTTTAATTTTAATTTATTTTTTAATAGATGTGGTCTCGCTATGTTACCCAGGCTGGTCACAGACTCCTGGGCTCAAATAGTCCTCCTGCCTTAGCCCCCCAAAGTGCTGGGATTATTTGCATGAGCCACTGTACCTGGCCCCAAAACACGTTTTAAAAAAGCAACATGGATGATTGGGTGCAGTGACTCATGCCTGTAATCCTAGTACTTTGGGAGGCCAAGGCAGGAGGATCGCTTAAGCCAGGAATTCCAGACCAGCCTGGGCAACATAGCGAGATCCACATGCCTGTGGTCCCAGCGACTCAGAAGGCTGAAGTGGGAGGATCACTTGAGCCTGGGAGGTTGAAGCTGCAGTAAGCCGTGATCGTGTCACTGCACTCCAATCTGGTCGACAGAGTGAGACCCCATCTCAAAAAAAAAAAAAGTAATTTGGAGGTGGTAAATGAAATATTTTTATAGTGTTAAAAGTTAGAACCATCTTTAGCTCACTTGCTTTTGCCAAATTGCCTGCCCAGGTCCTTGTGTGGCTGAGCGCTCTCTCCCCAGCAGTCCACATGAGCTCCTGTTTCCTCTCATTCTTGCCAACACTTGGTATTGTCAGACATTTTAGATCTTTCCCAGTCCGATGGCTAGGAAGTGGTACCTCACTGCAGTGTGTGTATTTGCATTTTTTTCTAATGCGACTGGTGAGCTTGACCATCTTTGACCCTCTTTTGTACTATTTAGGTTTTAGAGGAAGGAGTTGGGGCCTCCTGCTTTAGCCAGAGTACAGAGTTAGCTCTTCCCTCCCCGCAGGGGGTTCAATCTCAACCAAGCCCAGCAAACCATGAGATGGGGGTCCCCATTGTTCAAGGGAGAGGCTGAAGCCCAGAGGGGACAAGGGAGTGGCCCTGGGGTCACACGGTGATGGGTACCGGAGGCAGGCTCCAGCACAAGACTACCGGACCCTTTTCCCAGCAGAGGGAGCCCGAGGCAGGAAGTGACTGTGTGAGCCACGGCACCCAGACGAAGCCCAGCTGCCCCTCAGGAGCTGCCACTGGGGAAGGGACCTGCCAAGGCCCCACTATCTCCTCGGGCATACACAGGAGGGGGGTCGGCTGCCATCCAGCCTGGCACGTTTCCTGGCTGTCCCATCCACCCTGAGGGCACTGGGGCCAGGCTGGGCTGGGGGAGGTGCTGGCTTGGGGTCTGAGGTGTGTAGTGGTGTGTGCTATGTGAGCCATTTGTCCCCCTCAGCCTCTCTCCGGGCCTGTGTCTCTGTCCTTGTCCCTTAGCCTTTCTGTGTCCCTTAGTTTCTGCCTTTCATCGCTGCCTCTCTGCCTTTCTCTGTCCTCCCGTCGCCATCTCTGTGTCTCTCTCTTCCCTTTGTGTCCCTCTCTGTCCTACTCTCTCACTCCCTTCTCTCTGTCTATTTGTTTACTTTGAGACAGAGTCTTACTCTGTCACCCAGCCTGGAGTGCAGTGGCGCAATCTCAGCTCACTGCAACCTCTGCCTCCCAGGTTCAAGCGATTCTCCTGCCTCAGCCTCCCGAGTAGCTGGGATTACAGTCATGAGCCACCATGCCTGGCTAATTTTTGTATTTTTAGTAGAGATAGCGTTTCACCATGTTGGCCAGGTTGGTCTTGAACTCCTGACCACAGGTGATCTGCCTACCTTGGTCTCCCAAAGTGCTGGGATTACAGGCGTGAGCCACCACCCCAGTCTCTCTGTCTCTTTTTCTTTGACTTCTCTGTCTCTGCCTCCTTCCCTTTTTCCTCATGTCCTCCTTGTGTCCTCTCCCTTGCCCCCTACCACACCCGCTGCAGCAGGCTCCCTGGGACCCCACCTCCCAGGTCCTGGCTACATGACCCAGAATCCTCTCTTGGGGCCTCTTGCCAGGCTGTGCTTCCTGACCAAGAAGCCAGATGGTGGAGTCTCAAGTCCCGGCTCCCCAGCCCTCAGGGACCTGGCCAGCTGGTTGGCCTCGGCCGCAGGCTCCTGCTTGGAGGGGTGGGGGACTGGTCTCCTGCCATCTGAGAAAATGCACTAGAGGCTTTGCATCTGCCAGACTCTGTCCCTGGGGACCCCACACTTTTTCCAGGCCCACCCCCACCCTAAGCAAAGCTCTTTCTCTGGCCAGGGAAACACCCTCCCCCCCCGTTCTTCTTTTTCTGTCTCATGTTTTTGTATCCAGCTCAGCATGGCCTGGAAGAGGAGTGCAGATTCAGGGGCTATACCGTCCCAGTCCTTGCCCTATTGTGACTCAAGGCAAGGGACTCCACCTTTCTTTCTTTTTCGTTCCTTCTTTCTCTCTTTCTTTTCTTTCTTTCTTTCTTTCACAGAGTCTCACTCTGTTGCCCAGGCTGGAGTGCAGTGGCACAATCTCAGCTAATTATGTCTTCATAATTCACAAATTATGTCTTCAGTTTATGAAGGTGCTGGCTCGGGGTCTGAGGGCTGGTCAGTAACTCAAATTA
Organism: Piliocolobus tephrosceles; assembly: GCF_002776525.5. Taxonomy (NCBI): domain Eukaryota; kingdom Metazoa; phylum Chordata; class Mammalia; order Primates; family Cercopithecidae; genus Piliocolobus; species Piliocolobus tephrosceles. The sequence goes on along the minus strand of NC_045454.1, from coordinate 17,031,842 downwards.
TGTCTTCATAGATCTCCTTGTCTTCATTTCTGAGCACCACTTTCTTCTGTGTTGGCCTCATTGTCAGGGAGTCGCAGACGTTGGCAGGGTGACCCCAGGATGCCTGACCTACCTCCTCCCAACTTAGGAAGTCCATGGGAAAGAGAGTATCTCTTCTGTGCACACACACTTTCCTGGCAAAAGTGGGGAGAGTGACTGGGCACAGTGGCTCACACCTGTAATCTCACACTTTAGGAGGCCAAGATGGGAGGGATTGCTTGAGGCCAGGAGTTTGAGACCAGCCTGGCCAACATAGTGAGACCCCACCTCTACCAAAAAAGAAAAAGTGGGAAGAGTTTTCATTGGCTCATCTGAGGTCACATGTTCATCTCTGACCCAATCTTTATGACCAGGGTGTTTTCAGTGTTCTGATTGGCCCCACTTGTGTCATGTGATTACCCATGGCTCTCTAGGTTTCATTTGCCCTTCAGGAAGCTCAGGACCTGAGAGTGAGTTTTGATGTATTTGGAAGGAGAGGATGGATTCTGGGCAGGCAAAACCAACAACTCTGCACTACAGAACCTTGAAACAAGAAGTCTTGGCTTGGTTCTTGAGTTTGGGGTTTTGTTTTGCAGTCATTTGCCATAATCTGCTACCACTTAATTTTTTAATTGTTATTTTGTTTTCTTCTCTAGCTTTCCTCCATCTGTTTAGAATTACAAGGGTAATATATAAATACATTCTTTTGGGAAAAAATTGTACTAACCCAGCAGTCTTCAGTAGAACATAGAGTCTCACTGCGATCTGCCTCGCAATCCCACATCCCAGAGGGAGCCTCAATTATTTGGTGTGCACCCATCTAGACCTCTTTCTGTGCATTTACAAGTGTACCTATATGGATGTTTAATGTTTTTATTTTATTTGCTTTTCATGTTTAATTTCAATTTTTGAATAAATAAATTTTCATGGTTAAGACATCAGAACCTCTAGGGAAATCCCATGGGAAAATTATCCATCCCCTTCATCCCTGTACCCCATTCATTAAGTTCTCATCCCCCCAATAAGTACCATCTGTTATGAACTTCTTGTTTACTCCAGGGAATTTTTATGCATGTGCAATCCACTACAAATTTATATTCTGCTTCTGCTGTGCTGCTGCTGCTCCTTCTCCTCCTCCTCCTCCTCCTCCCTTTTTTGGGATGGAGTTTCACTCTTGTTGTCCAGGCTGGAGTGCAGTGGCATGATCTCAGCTCACTGCAACCTCTGCCTCCCGGATTCAAGTGATTCTCCTGCCTCAGGCTCCCAAGTAGCTGGGATTACAAGTGTCTGCCATCACGCCTGGCTGATTTTTTGTATTTTTAGTAGAGATGGGGTTTCACCATGTTGACCAGGCTGGTCTCCAACTCCTGACCTCAGGTGATTCACTCGCCTCGGCCTCCTAAAGTGCTAGGATTACAGGCATGAACCACCGCACCCTGCATGCTTTTTCTTCTTAACAGTAACATTTGGCTATTATTCCATATTGGTCTGGATTCGTTTAACCATTTTACTGTTTGTTTTTTTTTTTTTTTTCAAGAGAGGGGGTCTAGCTGTGTTGCCCAGGCTGGTCTCGATCTCCTGGGCTCAAGCAATCCTCCCACCTCAACCTCTTGAGTAGTTGGGATTACAGGCATGAGCTGCTGCACCTGACTTAACCATTTCTGTCTTGATGGGCATTGAGGTTGCTTCCAGTTTTTTCCCATTACAAACTCTGCTGTGACTACAACTTTGTGCATCTGTGCCAGTATTTCTTTTTTTCTTCTTTAAAAAAATTTTATTATTATTATTTTTTATTTTTTTTTCAAGATGGAGTCTTGCTCTGTCACCCAGGCTGAAGTGGCACAATCTCAGCTCACTGCAACCTCTGCCTCCCAAGTTCAAGCAATTCTCCTGCCTCAGCCTCCCAAGAAGCTGGGATTACAGGCATGCATTACCACACCTAGCTAATTTTTGTATTTTTAGTAGAGACGGGGTTTTACCATGTTGGCCAGGCTGGTCTTGAACTCCTGACCTTGTGACCCACCTGCCTTGGCCTCCCAAAGTGCTGAGATTACAGGCATGAGCCACTGCACCTGGCCTATGACAGTATTTCTTTAGTCATATTCCTAGAAGTGCAAGTGCTAGGTCAAGCAGATGTGTATTTTGCATTTTGATGCAAAGACCTGCCAAATTGCCTTCCAAAAAGGCTCTACCAGTTTACACCACCACTGACAGTGGCTGAGTGTGCCTGTCTCCCAGGATCTTTACCAGCATTAGATACTATAAGTGTTTTACATTTTTGCCAACCTAATGTGTAGAGAAGGATGTCTTGACCAGGCGCAGTGACTCACTCCTGTAATCTCAGCACTTTGGGAGGCCAAGGTGGGTGGATCACCTGAAGTCAGGAGTTCAAGACCAACCTGGCCAACATGGTGAAACCCCATCTCTGCTAAAAATACAAAATTAACCAGGCATGGTGACACGTGCCTGTAATCCCAGCTACTCGAGAGGTTGAGACAGGAGAATCACTTGAACCGAGGAGGCAGAGGTTGCAGTGAGCCGAGACCATGCCATTGCACTCCAGCCTGGGCAAAAAGAGTGAAACTCCGTCTCAAAAAAAAAAGAAAGAAAAGAAAAGAAAAAAGAAAAGGATGTCTTGTTTTAATTTCTATTTTCCAGCTGATTAATAAGACTGGGCATCTTTTCATATGCTTATTTGTCTGTTGCCTGTTCACCTCTGATGCCCATTTCTCTTTTTGGGCAGCCTTTTTTTTGCTGATATCATTCATGTATGCATGGAACAAATCTTAATTGGAGGCTTACTGTGTACCAGAAATTGTTCTAGGTTTTCAAGAATACAGCAGTGAGTGTGACAGAGCCCCTTCCATCATGTGGGTCACATTGTGGAAGCAGGGGACCAATAAAAATACACAAGTACCTGAGTACAGTGGCTCACACCTGTAATCCCAGCACTTTGGAAGGCCAACGTGAGAATAGTTTGAGTCTAGGCATTCAAGACCAGCCTGGGCAACATAGCGAGACCCCATCTTTATGACAAATTTCAAAAATGATCTGGGCATGGTGGTGTGTGCCTGTAGTTGTAGCTACTTGGGAGGCGAAGGCAAAAGGATCCCCTGAGCCTAGGAGTTTAAGGCTGCAGTGAGCTATTATCTCACTACCGCACTCCAACCTGGATAACAGAGCAAGACCCTGTCAAAAAACAAAACACACCTACACACAAATCAAGAGAGTTGTCTGATGGTGGTAAGCACTATGAAGACGAAGCAGGATGGAGGGAAATTCTTTGATTGTTAAATAAACTAATTCCTTGCTCTAATATATATCAATTTTTTCAGTTTTTCATTTGCCTTCTAACTCTATGAAATTTTGGTTGATGCAGAAGTATTTTTTAAATTTTTTTAAATTTAAGTTCTAGGGTACATGTGCACAACATGCAGGTTTGTTACATATGTATACATGTGCCATGTTGGTGTGCTGCACCCATTAACTCATCATTTACATTAGGTATTTCTCTTAATGCTATCCCGCCCCGCTCCTCCCACCCCACAACAGGCCCCGGTGTGTGATGTTCCCTGCCCTGTGTCCAAGTGTTCTCGTTGTTCAATTCCCACCTATAAGTGAGAATGTGCAGTGTTTGGTTTTCTGTCCTTGCAACAGTTTGCTCAGAATGATGGTTTCCAGCTTCACCCATGTCCCTACAAAGGATTCATCCTTTTTTATGACTGCATAGTATTCCATGGTGTATATGTGCCACGTTTTCTTAATCCAGTCTATCATTGATGGACATTTGGGTTAGCTCCAAGTCTTTGCTATTGTGAACAATGCCACAATAAACATACATGTGCTTGTGTCTTTATAGCAGCATGATTTATAATCCTTTGGGTATATACCCAGTAATGGGATGGCTGGGTCAAATGGTATTTCTAGTTCTAGATCGATCCTTGAGGAATCGCCACACTGTCTTCCACAATGGTTGAACTAGTTTACACTCCCACCAACAGTGTAAAAGTGTTCCTATTTCCCCACATCCTCTCCAGCATCTGTTGTTTCCTGACTTTTTAATGATTGCCACTCTAACTGGTGTGAGATGGTATCTCATTGTGGTTTTGATTTGCATTTCTCTGATGACCAGTCATGGTGAGCATTTTTTCATATGTCTATTGGCTGATGCAGAAGTATTTTTATGTGATCAAATTTATAAATCTTTCCCTTTATGTTTTTTTATGCTTGGAAAGATTTTTCTCCATCCCAGCATTATAAAAGCATTTGCCCAGGTTTTCTTTTAGTGCCTTATGGATTTACTTATTTCGTTTAAGTCTTTAATCCATCTGGAATTGTTTTCAGTACAAACAGCAAGGAAAGGATCCAGCTAAATTGGTTAGCCATTGGCCCATGACCATTCATTAAATAATCCATCTTTCCCTTGGGGATTTGCATTGGCATCTATGAAACACATGAATTTTCTTGTGTATTTGGGTCTGCTTTTGCACTTTCTGTCTATCCCTATGACACAGCAGCCATCCAAATCACTATAGCTTTGTATTTATTTTTGATAAATTTTTACTATCAAATGTTTTTTCAGCCTGTAATCCCAGCACTTTGGGAGGCCTTGGGAGGCCAAGGTGGGCAGATCACTTGAGGTTAGGAGTTTGAGAACAGCCTGACCAACATGGTGAAACCCCGTCTCTACTAAAAATACAAATAAATAAATAAATAAATAAATAAATAAATAAATAAATAAATAAAAATAATAGCCAGGCATGGTGGCAGGTGCCAGCTACTGGGGAGGCCAAGGCACAAGAATCACTTGCACCTGGGAGGTGGAGGTTGCCGTGAGCTGAGATTGCCCACTGAACTCCAGCCTGGACGACACAGTGCCCAGGCTGATTTGCTCATCCATCTACAAAAAAAAAAAAAAAAAAAAAAAATCGGCTAGGTATGGTTGCTCACGCCTGTAATCCCAAGCACTTTGAGAGGCCAAGGTGGGCGGATCACCTGAGGTCAGGAGTTCAAGACCAGCCTGGCCAATATGGTGAAACCCATCTCCACAAAAATACAAAAATTAGCTGGGCATGATGGCAGGTGCCTATAATCCCAGCTACTCGGGAGACTGAGGCGGGAGAATCGCTTGAACCCAGGAAGTGAATGTTGCAGTGAGCCAAGATTGTGCCATTGCACTCCAGCCTGGGCGACAGAGCGAGATTCCGTCTCAAAAAAAAAATTCGTTAACAAAAAATTATTACTATATTTGATAGTAATAATTTTGGAAAGTTGACTCTTCGGACAAATTCTTTAACTTCTCTTGGCCTCAGTTTCCTCCTCTGTAAAACAGGGAGACTACCAACATTGAAGGGTTGTTCTGAGAATTAGTGATTTAATGGACCACTTTAGTTCCTGGGTCAGGTAAGCCTCTTTGAGAAGGTCATACTGCAGCTAAAATCTGACAAGGAAGAGCATGCCTGGCAGAGGAAACAGCAAAGGCAAAGGCTCCGAGGCAGGGACTAGCTTAGTGTGATGCAGGTTCATGCGGAGGGCATCGCTCCTGGAGGCGACTGAGCAAGGAGAGGGTGGAAGGGTGGGCCGGTGAGGGGTCTGGCTGTCACCATAAGGGTACTGGAGAGCCACAGCAGGATCAGGAGGGCGGGTGGGGCCCACTGATATTGCCTCTGTCCCCACAGTCCATGGAGTCGCAGGTGGAGGAGTGGTACCGCGAGGTGGGAGAGCTGCAGGCGCAGACGGCGGCGCTGCCGCTGGAGCCGGCCAGCAAGGAGCTGGTGGGCGAGCGGCAGAACGCGGTGGGCGAGCGCCTGGTGCGCCTGCTCGAGCCGTTGCAGGAGCGCCGCCGCTTGCTGCTGGCCTCCAAGGAGTTGCACCAGGTGGCGCACGACCTGGACGACGAGCTGGTGAGGCCAGCGCAGGGGCCTGGGGCGGGGCGGGGCGGGGCCAAGGATGGAGAAGGCTGAGACCTTCCCACTCATACGCTGAAAGATGCACTCAGCCCTTCACTCATTCATTCATTCACATTCATTTACTCACTTTGAATCATTCATTGATTTGTTCATGAAGTCACTCATTTATTTATTCACTCATCCATTGTTTTTGCCTCCACTCATTTATTTACTTATTATTCATTCACTCATTCACTCCTCTGTTCATGTCCTCATTCCATCACTCAGCTTCCTGATTTGCTCACTAATTTGGTCACTCAGTTGATCATTCTGGCCCCAACCCGGTGTGTGGATGATACTGGGGCCACAGGGGTGGCCAAGGCAGACCCCATTGTGCCCCACAGGACTCAAAGTCCAACTGGGAAAACAGACTTGTCCCCAGACAGTGACAATTCAGGGTGGTTAGGAATATGATAGGAAACAAGACCTGTATGTGCAAAGGCCAACGGTGTGAGCCTGGCTTAAGTGCAGAGAGCAAGACAGAGTATGTCAACAGAGGAGACTGAGACAGGTGTGATGGCGCCTGTAGTCCCAGATACTTGGGAGGCTAAGGTGGGAGGATTATTTGAGCTTGGGGATTTGATCCCATCTCAAAGAAAAAAAAAAAATGGAGGAGGCTGAAGATTCGACTGGGCTGTTAGGCAAGGAAGGGCCTGGGACACCGTGCAGGTTTAAAGTTTAGTTGCGATGCAGCAGTTCTTGGATGCGTTCTCCCCTTGACCTGCTTCCTGTGTCCTCTCCAGGCATGGGTTCAGGAGCGGCTGCCACTGGCCATGCAGACAGAGCGAGGCAACGGTTTGCAGGCGGTCCAGCAGCACATCAAAAAGAACCAGGTGAGCAGAGCCAGGTGAGGGAGTGAGTTAGGACACATTTGGATACACGTGATAGAAAGCAGCTGAAGGTGGTTAAAGCCAAAACAATGACTTTATTGGTTTTTGGAATTAACAAGACTGTGGACAGCAGATACAGATGTATCCAGGTGCTTCCATATATTTTCATGACTCTGGGCTGTATTTTTTGTTTGTTTGCTTGTTTGTTTTGAGATGGAGCCTTGCTCTGTCACCCAGGCTGAAGTTTAGTGGTGCAATCTTCGCTCACTGCAGCCTCCACTTCCTGAGTTCAAGCGATTCTCCTGCCTCAGCTGCCCAAGTAGCTGGGATTACAGGTCTGCACCACCACACCTGGCTAATTTTTGTATTTTTAGTAGAGATGGGGGTCTCACCATGTTGTCCAGTCTGGTCTCAAACTCCTGACCTCAAGTGATCCACTCACCTCGGCCTCCCAAAGTGCTAGGATTACAGGTGTGAGCCACCGCACCCGGCCTGTTTGTTTTTCTGCATGAGCTTTCTTCTTAGGCCAGTCCTCCTCTCCTGGTGGTAAAAGGCCTCCAATAGATTCAGGTTTACCTCCTGCCAGCAAAACTGAAGAGAATTTCCCCCTCTCAATAATGTCAGCAGTAGTCCCAGGAATAACTCTCATTGGCTCACCATGCACATGGCGTCCCATGCCCATCCCGGAACTACTCATGACGGATGGGGATTCGGACTGCTCCTTGGGCTGGCCTGGCTAGGCACCCTCCCCTGGAACCTGCTGCTGGAATCAGCCTTAGCTTAATTACCAAGGCTGGGTGGAGGCAAGGGGGGTTCCCCAAAGGAAAATCAGTGTCTTGAGACTAGAAGGAAGAGGAATGGCTATTGGACAAGGAAAAAGTAAAACAACCATCAAGTTAGCCTGGTGTGGTGGTGTACCCCTGTAGTCCCAGCTACTCTGGAGGCTGAGGAGGGAGGGTCCCTTGAGTCCAGAGGTCAAAGCTGTGGTTAGCCTTGAACACACCACTGCACTCCACCCTGTGCAACAGAATGAGACCCTATCTCTCTCTCTGTCACACACACACACCCCCCAAAACAAATAAAAAACACCCATAGGGACAAAGGACAGAGATAATCAGCAAGAGGGTACTACTGTCTGCTAACCTGAGCAAGGTGGGGGGAGGGGGCTTTTGCGCTCCTAAAAAATCTCTGAATCTCTCTTCATCCCTCTGGGGCTCAGTTTCCACATCTAAATAAGTAGAGTTGGTTTAGAGCAGTGGTTCTCAAACTGCATAGCAGGGGAACCCCTTGGTCAAAGCAACTATTTCACCAAAGCCTAAAGCAAGACACATAAAAGAGGAATAATAATAAGAAGAAGACGGCCGGGTGCGGTGGCTCAAGCCTGTAATCCCAGCACTTTGGGAGGCCGAGGCGGGTGGATCACGAGGTCAGGAGATCGAGACCATCCTGGCTAACACGGTGAAACCCCGTCTCTACTAAAAATACAAAAAACTAGCCGGGCGTGGTGGTGGACGCCTGTAGTCCCAGCTACTCGGAGGCTGAGGCGGGAGAATGGCATGAACCCGGGAGGCGGAGCTTGCAGTGAGCCGAGATCGCGCCACTGCACTCTAGCCTGGGCGACACAGCAAGACTCCGTCTCAAAAAATAAGAAGAAGAAGAAGAAGAAGAAGAAGAAGAAGGCATTGTGCCGGGCACGGTGGCTCCAGCCTGTAATCCCAGCACTCTGGGAAGCAGAGGCGGGAGGATCACTTGAGCCCAGAAGTTTGAGACCAGCCTGGGCAACATGGGGAAATCCCATCTCTACCAGAAATACAAAAATTAGCTGAGCATAGTGGAAGGTGCCTGTAATCCCAGCTACTTGGGAGACTGAGTCAGGAGAATCGCTTGAACCCAGGAGGCAGAGGTTGCAGTGAGCCGAGATCACACCACTGCATACCAGCCTGGGTGACAGAGTGAGACCCTGTCTCAAAAAAAAAGAAAAAAGGCCGGGCACGGTGGCTCAAGCCTGTAATCCCAGCACTTTGGGAGGCCAAGACGGGCGGATCACAAGGTCAGGAGATCGAGACCATCCTGGCTAACACGGTGAAACCCCGTCTCTACTAAAAATACAAAAACTAGCTGGGCGAGGTGGCGGGCGCCTGTAGTCTCAGCTACTCGGGAGGCTGAGGCAGGAGAATGGCGTAAACCCGGGAGGCGGAGCTTGCAGTTAGCTGAGATCCGGCCACTGCACTCCAGTCCGGGCGACAGAGCAAGACTCCGCCTCAAAAAAAAAAAAAAAGAAAAAGAAAAAAGAAAAAAAAGCATCGATTAAAGATTTACTATATGCTGGCCAGGTGCAGTGGCTGATGCCTGTAATCCCAGCACTTTGGGAGGCCGAGGTAGGTGGATCACCTGAGGTCAGGAGTTCAAAACCAGTCTGATCAACATGGTGAAACCCCGTCTCTACTAAAAATACAAAAAAATTAAGGCCAGGTGCAATGGGTCACACCTGTAATCCCAACACTTTGGGAGGCCGGGGTGGGTGGATCATGAGGTCAGGAGGAGATCGAGATCATCCTGGTTAACACGGTGAAACCCCGTCTCTACTAAAAACACAAAAAATTAGCCGGGCATGGTGGCACGTGCCTGTAATCCCAGCTACTCGGGAGGCTGGGGCAGGAGAATAGCTTGAACCTGAGAGGCGAAGGTTGCAGTGAGCCAAGATCGCACCATTACAGTCCAGCCTGAGTGTCAAGAGCAAGACTCTGTCTCAAAAAAAAAAAAAAAAAAAAAAGATTTACCATGTGCTAAATACCGTGTTAGGGTTTATGCTGATTATTTAATTTAATCCTCTCAATAACCCTATGAGGTGGATATTGTCATTATCCTCATTTCACCAAACAGCGTATGTTGGAAGAATAGGACACTGAAGGATGGTGGGGAGGTGGGTCCACAGATTATTTTGGAAGGTTCCTGATCATTCTGCAGTAGGTGGAGTTCTTTAAGAGACTAGAGTTTTGCTGAGATTTTGTTTTCCTGTCTTGACGAAAATACTCTTGGCTGTCAACAGTGTTGACAGTATCCTCATGGTTGAGGAAACTGATCAAATGCACTTAGTACTTAAAATTGAGGGAGCTCAGCTGTGTGTGCCGTGAGAGTGGTGGATACACAGGGGCTGTTAAGCAAAAAATAGCTGCAAATATTATGCATTTGCTGCATGCAGGCTCAGTTCTAAGTGCTCCATAGTTTATCACCTTACAACAACCCCACAAGGTAGATCATCTCAGCCTGATACTAGCCATGTGACGTTAGCAAATTCCTCACCCTCTCTTTGCCTGTCTTCTCATCTGTAAAACGGAGATGGTAGTGTTGTCAGGCTCCATAGGTTGGGAGTGAGGAGCTGTGAGGCTATGTTATGTAAAGCTCTTACTTAGCAAAGAACCCGGCAGGTAGCAGAGTAGCAGACACTCAAGAAGTATTGGCTGGCCGGGCCCAGTGGCTCATGCTTATAAGCCTAGCACTTTGGGAGGCCAACGTGGGCGGATTGCTTGAGGCCAGGGGTTCAAGACTGGCCTGAGTAACATAGCAAGACCTCATCTATCCAAAAATATTTTTTAAAATAGCCGGGCACAGTGGTGCACACCTGTAGTCCCAGCTACTTGGGAGGCTGAGGCAGGAGGATCACTTGAGCCCAGGAGATGAAGGCTGCAGTGAGCTGCAGTAGTGCCTCTGCATTCCAGCCTGGGTGATAGAGTGAGACCCTGTCTCTAAAAAAGCAAAATAAGAAGAGGACATGCTGGCTGTTTTATCTTTGTTTACCAGTTGAGGCACACAAAAAGTTAAATGAGGTGAAGGCACACAAAAAGTTAAAAAAGACACACAAAAAGTTAAATAAGGTACTCTGCAAGTGCAGAGCTGGTGAGGGAACCTTCTGGGGGATGGAAGTGTTTCGCATGCTGATCTGGGCACACCGGTGTATGCGTCTGTACATATGTGTGCAACTGTATACCTAAGATTTGTGCACTTCACCGTATATAAATGATACCTCGGCTGCTAAGCTGCAGGGTTTTTGTATTAGGGCCGATTTTGGGTCAGCAAGCGTCTTAGCTCAGAGCACAGTCTCCGGAACCAGCCTCCTGTGTTCAAATCCTGTCACTCCTCACTGGCTGCTTGTTCTTGGGCTCCCTACCTTGCCCCTCTGTGCCTGTGTTTCCACATGCAGCATGGGGTTATGATGATTGAGGGAGTATTAGCAAAATGCTTACATGGTCCTGGCACGTGGTAAGCGAGTTGGGGGTTCTTGGTAATTGTCCCATGGGCCGTGCCAGTAGCAGAGGAGCATGTGGTCTTGCAGGGCCTCGAACGTCCCCTCTCCACCCACATCCCGCTACCTCCCACCCCCAGGGTCTGCGGCGGGAGATCCAGGCGCACGGGCCGCGCCTGGAGGAGGTGCTGGAGCGCGCGGGCGTGCTGTCGTCGCTGCGCAGCCCGGAGGCAGAGGCCGTGCGCCGGGGCCTGGAGCAGCTGCAGAGTGCCTGGGCCGGACTGCGGGAGGCTGCCGAGCGACGGCAGCAGGCGCTGGACGCCGCCTTCCAGGTGGAGCAGTACTACTTCGACGTGGCCGAGGTGGAGGCGTGGCTGGGCGAGCAGGAGCTGCTCATGATGAGTGAGGATAAGGGCAAGGTGCGCCCGAGCTGGGGGTGCGGAGGGCCTGGGGGCGCTGGAGCCCGGGGCCGCCGCTGCCGCCTCATCGTGGGCGCTTTGTGCCCCTAGGACGAACAGAGCACCCTGCAGCTGCTCAAGAAACACCTGCAGCTGGAGCAAGGCGTGGAGAACTACGAGGAAAGCATCGCTCAGCTGTCGCGCCAGTGCCGGGCGCTGCTGGAGATGGGGCACCCGGACAGGTGGGCGGGCGGGGACGGGGGCGTGACCGGTTCACAGGAATGGTCCAGCAGGACCTGAAGCTTCGCTCTTGAGAGCGCAGCGCTGGAATTGGACGTTGGGTGGGAGAGGTCCTCCTTGCTGTGTGCTGGAGCCCTCGGATTTGGCAAGTGGGCTGGCTGGAATGGGGGGACACGGCCCAGAGATGGTTGAGAGGGTGGGGCCAGGAGCACCTGGATATGAGTGTAGTTGTGGGCACCTCGTCAGGGGAGAAAAGAGGAGGTGATGTCTAGGACTGGGGCAGAGAAGAATTTGCTCAGGACAAGCAAGGGGCTCTTTCTACCCAGTGTCTGGGAGGACAGAAAAGCCTGTGCTGAGATTGGCTATGGGGGTGGGGCTGGAGACCTCCTGGTGTGCAGTGGGGTGACATTGCCTGGTGTAGGCCGGTGCTGAGCTCCAGGCCTGGACCAGGGATGGAATCTGAAAGGAGGTACAGAGAAGGAGACCTCTGTGCAAGTGGGCTCAGAGATCGGGGCTAGAGGTGGGGTGAATTGGCTGGGGACCCAACTTGGGAGTTCAGAGTCCCACCCAGGTTCCTGGATAAGGGAGGCGTGAGACTGAGATAGAAGCTGGGTGAGGCTGCCGAGGCGGGCGGATCACTTAAGGTCAGGAGTTGGAGACCAACTTGGCCAACATGGTGAAACCCCGTCTCTACTAAAACTAAAAAATTAGTCTGGCATGGTGGTGCGTGCCTGTAGTCCCAGCTGCTTGGGAGGCTGAGGCAGGAGAATGGCTTGAACCTGGGAGGCAGAGGTTGCAGTGAGCCGAGATCATGCCACCACACTCCAGCCTGGCGACAGAGCAAAATGCCATCAAAAAAAAAAAAAAAGAGAAAAAAAGAAACTAGGTGAGGCTGGATGGAGGTGAGCTTATCCATCTAGGGAAGCACAGCTTTCCCTGCATGCTGAAATGCAGGTCTGTCTGAACCCAAGACTTGCAGAAAACACAGTCCTGGCCAGGCATAGTGGCTCACGCCTGTAGTCTCAACACTCGGAGGCTGAGGCAAGAGGATCGTTTGAGCCCAGGAGTTTGAGAACAGAGGGAACATAGTGAGACCTCATCTCTACAAAAAAATCAAAAAGTTAGCCAGGTGTAGAGTCACGCACCTGTGGTCCCACTGTGGAGGCTGCGATGGGAGGATAGCTTGAGCCTGGGAGGTGGAGGCTGCAGTGAGTTGTGATCACACCACTGCACTCCAGCCTAAGCAACAGAGCAAGACCCTGTCTCCAAAAAGAAAAAAGAAAATGAAAGAAAGAAAGAAAGAAAGAAAGAAAGAAAGAAAGAAAGAAAGAAAAGAAAAGAAAAAAGAAAACAGGGCTCTACCTGGGGATACAACCTTGTCTGAAGATTCCAGGGAAACACAGCCCTGTTTTGGGGAGGGGGTTTAGGGGGGTCACGCTCTGCCCCAGCAGTCTCAGGGGTCCATCCCTGCCCCTCCATGTCCCCCATCAGCGAGCAGATCAGCCGGCGGCAGTCTCAGGTGGACCGCCTGTACGTGGCGCTCAAGGAGCTGGGTGAGGAGCGCCGGGTGGCTCTGGAACAGCAGTACTGGCTGTACCAGCTCAGCCGCCAGGTGAGCGAGCTTGAGCACTGGATCGCTGAGAAGGAGGTGGTGGCTGGCTCACCGGAGCTCGGCCAGGACTTTGAGCACGTCTCGGTGAGCATCATTAGTAATAAGTGATACCAGGAGCTACCACTAAGGTTCTCTGGGCCTCCGTTTCCTCATCTGTAGTATGAGGATAATAACAGCACCCCCCTCATGGCTCTGCGGTGAGACAAATGAGTTAATATGTTGTAAAGCACTGAGGACCCTGCTTGGCACACATGGTGCCTCACAGTGCTAATTACTGTTATCAGCTTATTGTTTTATTGTTACTTACTGTTATTTTTATTGTTACTATTTTGTTACTTTTCTTGCTAGGTGTTCAATAAGTGTTAGATATTATTTTTTATGATGATGATGATGATTCTCATTATTCTTACCTGCCACAAAATGGTAGTCTCTGTCAGGTGTGGTGGCTCACGCCTGTAATCCCAACACTTTGGGAGGCCGAGGCAGGTGATCACTTGAGGTCAGGAGTATGAGACCAGCCTGGCGAACATAGTGAAACCCTGTCTCTACTAAAAATACAAAAAAATTAGCTGGGTGTGGTGGCGCATGCCTGTAGTCCCAGCTATTTGGGAGGATGAGGCAGGAGAATCACTTGAACCAGGGAGGTGAAGGTTGCGGTGAGTGGCTATTGAACCACTGCACTCCAACCGGGGTGACAGAGCAAGACTCTGTATCAAAAAGAAAAAAAAAATTGTAGGCTGGAGGGGGCTGGTGTGTGCTGCCCGTTTGCTCACTTTGCTGTACCCCTCTCCCTGACTTCCTGATGGCAGGTGCTGCAGGAGAAATTCTCAGAGTTCGCCAGCGAAACAGGCACGGCAGGGCGGGAGCGGCTGGCAGCTGTGAACCAGATGGTGGACGAGCTGATCGAGTGTGGCCATACAGCAGCGGCCACCATGGCCGAGTGGAAGGACGGCCTGAACGAGGCCTGGGCTGAGCTGCTGGAGCTCATGGGCACACGGGCCCAGCTGCTGGCCGCCTCTCGGGAGCTTCATAAGTTCTTCAGTGACGCCCGAGAGCTTCAGGGACAGATTGAGGAGAAGCGGAGGCGGCTGCCCCGCCTGACCACCCCGCCTGAGCCGAGACCCAGCGCCAGTTCCATGCAGCGGACCCTGAGAGCCTTTGAGCATGACCTGCAGCTCCTCGTGTCCCAGGTGGGGCTCCGGTGGCCATCGGGGCAGGTGGAAGGGCCCAGACAGCTGGGGGCAGCAAAGTGGGCAAAAATCAGGCTGTGGAGCAGGTTGAAATTAGGCAGTGGCACAGACAGAAAGCATACTACAGACCAGGAAGAAATTAGAGAATGGAGCAGATAGAAAATGGACTGATGGAATGGTATATAGACATCAGGTAGTGGCAGGGAAAAGTGGTACAGAAGGTCTCACAGATACTAAACAGCTTCCTATTGGGTGTGGTGGCTCATGCTGTAATCCCAGCCCTTTGGGAGGCCAACACAGGTGGATCATCTGAGGTCAGGAGTTTAAGACCCGCCTGGCCAATATGGTGAAACCCCATCTCTACTAAAAATACGAAAATTAGCCAGGTCTGGTGGTGGGCACCTGTAATCCCAGCTACTTGGGAGGCTGAGGCAGGAGAATCGCTTGAACCCAGGAGGCGGAGGTTGCAGTGAGCTGAGATCTTGCCATTGCAATCCAGCCTAGGTGACGAGAGTGATACTCCATTTCAAAAAAAAGAAAAGAAAAAAAAGCTTCCAACAGAGATTGGGCAGTGGTTCTCCTAAAACTGTGAATTTTACCTAAATCCAGATCGAGGGTCTAAAGGGAATTTTGAGAATGCTAAGAGGAATTTGGCTATGGTATAGATAGAAATTAGACAACAGACAAGACCAGGCGCGGTGACTCATGCCTATAATCCCAACACTTTGGGAGGCTGAGGCGGGCAGATCACGAGGTCAGGAGTTCAAGACCAGTCTGACCAACATGATGAAACCCCGTCTGTACTAAAAATACAAAAATTAGTAGGCGTGGTGGCAGGCACCTGTAATCTCAGCTACACAGGAGGCTGAGGCAGGAGAATCACTTGAACCCAGGAGGCGGAGGTTGCAGTGAGCTGAGATCACGCCACTGCACTCTAGCCTGGGTGACAGAACGAGACTCCTTCTCAAAAAAAAAAAAAAAAAAAAGGCCGGGCATGGTGGCTCACGCCTGTAATCCCAGCACTTTGGGAGGCTGAGGAGGGTGGATCACAAGGTCAGGGTATCGAGACCATCCAGGCTAACACAGTGAAACCCCGTCTCTACTAAAAATACCAAAAAAAAAAAATTAATCGGGCATGGTGGCGAGCTCCTGTAGTCCCAGCTGCTCGGGAGGCTGAGGCAGGAGAATGGCACGAACCCAGGAGGGGAAGCTTGCAGTGAGCCAAGATCACGCCATTGCCCTACAGCCTGGGTGACAGAGCGAGACTTCACCTCAAAAAAAAAAAAAAAAAAGGAAAGAAAAGAAATTAGATAACGGGTCTGTGATAGAAATCATATGACTTTTCTGAAAGTAATTTGATGGGGGTGAATTTAATGAAAAAGGCAACAGAGATATTAGAAATTAGGTGGAGGGTCTGGCCAGAATTCGGAGGTGGATCTGAGCAGTCAGATGGAAATGAAGCTGCAGGCCCAATACAACTCAGGGAGCAGGACTGAGAGAAATCGGGTTGCAGGTCTAATGGAAGGTAGACGTTGGGCAATTTTTTTGTTTTTTGTTTTTGTTTTTTTTCGAGACAAGGTCTCACTCTGTCACCCAGGCTGGAGTGCAGTGGCTTGATCTCAGCTCACTGCAACCTCTGCCTCCCAAGCTCAAGCGATTCTCCTGCCTCAGCCTTCCAAATAGCTAGGATTACATGCACACGCCACCATGGCCGGCTAATTTTTGTATTTTTAGTGGAGACGGGGTTTCACCATGTTGGCCAGGCTGGCCTCAAAATCCTAACCTCAGGTGATCCATCCGTCTTGGCCTCCCTAAGTGCTGGGATTATAGGCATGAGCTACTGTGCCCAGCTGGCAATTATTATTTTTATATATTATATTATATATATTATATATTATTATTATTATATTTTATTTCATAATAAAATTATTATTATTATTATTATCACTTTGTCACCCAGGCTGGAGTACAGTGGTGTAATCTCGACTCACTGCAACCTCCACCTCCCGGGTTCAAGTGATTCTCCCCCTTCAGCCTCCTGAGTAGCTGGGAGTACAGGTGCGAGCCACCACACCCAACTAATTTTTGTATTTTTAGTAGAGATGCGGTTTCACCATGTTGGCCACGCTGGTCTTGAACTCCTGACCTCAAGTGGTTTGCTTGCCTTGGCCTCCCAAAGTGCTGGGGTTACAGGCATGAGCCACCATGCCCAGCCCAATTATTTTTATAAATCCTACTTAGAAAGTGACTTAGAAATCAGGCTGAGAGATTGACAGCAATAAGTGGTGGATCTGTTAGAGATGGGGAGGTCACGCCAAAAGAAATCAGGAGATTTAACCAACAGAGTGAGCAACAGGCTGAGCGCAGTGGCTCATGCCTATAATCTCAGCACTTTGGGAGGCCGAGGTGGGAGGACTGCTTGAGCCCAGGAGTTCAAGATGAGCCTGGGCAACATAGTGAGATTCCATCTCTATTACAACATGTATGTATGTATCCTGGTGCAGTGACATGCACCTGTACTTCCAGCTATTAGTAGGCTGAGGCAGGAGGATCACTTGAGCCCAGGGTGTCAAGGCTGCAGTGAATTGTGTTTGCGCCACTGTACTGCCACCTGGGCAACAGAGCAAGACCCTGTCTCAAAACAAACAAACAAACAAACAAAATACCCAAAACCCGAAAGACAGAGTGAGCAGAACTCATACAGCAGAATGAATGGAAATTAGGTAGGGGACTAATAGCAATTGAACAGACATCGTGTAGGAAACTGGGCTACTACGAAGGAGTGGGTTTGAAATAAACCAAGTTAAAAAAAAAATTAGCACATCTAAAAGACATCAAAGTGGAAAGGGGTTTCCTGAAAGACCCAAGGTAGAGGTGGGCCTGCCTGAAAACATAGGTGACAGACCCAATAGAAATAGAGCTCTCAGACCAAAACAAATCAGGCAGTGGGCTGAAAGAGACGTGGTAGTAGAACTAAAAGAAGTCAGAACGCGGGTAAGTCAAAGAGAAATCAGGCAGCAGATATGACAGGAGCCTGGCTGTGGGATCACAGTGTGAGGCTCCTTATATCTTGGGCTTCCGTGCTGGGGCAGATGGCGGGAGGGAGGGCACAGCCTGGGCCCCATGGAGGGCTGGCGCCCGACCTGGCATGCCCCTCAGGTACGGCAGCTGCAGGAGGGGGCGGCCCAGCTGCGGACGGTGTATGCGGGTGAACATGCCGAGGCCATCGCTAGCCGGGAGCAGGAGGTACTGCAGGGTTGGAAAGAGCTGCTGTCAGCCTGCGAAGATGCCCGCCTGCATGTCAGCTCTACGGCCGATGCCCTGCGCTTCCACAGCCAAGTCCGCGACCTGCTTTCCTGGATGGATGGCATCGCCAGCCAGATTGGGGCAGCCGACAAGCCCAGGTGCCCCTCATCCCTCCTTGGGCTTCCTGCCTGCCCCTGGCGGCCTCCCCCAGCCAACCCCAGCCCATTGACAGCCCCCTTCCCAACCGAATGACAACAGCCAATATCTGTGTGGCACCTCTGTGTGCCAGGCACTGTTCCAGGTGCTTCGTGTGTATTCAGACCCCATTTTTAGGCCTGTCATTGGGGACTTAGGTCATGGGGCATCCTTCTGTCCTCTGTCCTTCCCAGTTGCCCATTATTACCCTCTCCATGGGATGTCACAGCATGAAACAGGCTAAAGACAGGATGGGCAAGGGAGGTGTGGGACTATATTTGTGAGGGTGGGTGAAGAATTGTAACAATTCCAGCATCGCAGTGGCTTCATTAGTAGGCATTGACTTATTGCTCACATAGTGGTTGGATGTGAGTGTCCGGCAGAATCCTGTCCCATGGTGATTGGGAGCCAGGGTCCTTCCATCACGCCACCCTGGGAGTCACATGCTGGACCTTCTGCATCCCGCTGCAAATGGGAAAAGACAGAAGGAGGATTACACAGAAGGTTTTAGGGATAAAGCCAGCACTCACACACTGCCAGTCTAGTGGCCTAACCTGTCTGCCAGGGAGGCTGCAAATTGTTTTTCTTTTGAGACGCAGTCTTGCTCTGTCGACCAGGCTGGAGTGCAGTGGCACAGTATCAGCTCACTGCAACCTCCGTCTCCCAGGTTCAAGTGATTCTCCTGCCTCAGCCTCCCAAGTAGCTGGGACTACAGGCGCTCACCACCATGTCTGGCTAATGTTGTATTTTTAGTAGAGATGGGGTTTCACTGTGTTGGCCACTCTGGTCTCAAACTCCTGGCCTCAAGTGATCCACCCGCCTCAGCCTCCCAAAGTGCTGGGATTACAGGCGTGAGCCACCGTGCCCGACCTAGGCTGGAAATTTAGTCGCATGGTGTGGCCAGGAAGAAAAGGACCTGGGGAATCAGGGACACCTGGCATTGCTTCTGGGAATGCAGGGCCTGGAGCCTGCATTCATTTACTCAGCAAATATGTATTAAATGCATATGGTGTGCCACGTGGTGAGCAAGGCCAAGCCCTTGCCCGAGACAGATTGCATTCTCATAGCACTTACTACTTTCTGAAATATAGTATGGGGGCGGGGCATGATGGCTCATGCCTGTAATCCCAGCACTTTGGGAGACTGAGGCAGGTGGATCACCTGAGCTCAGGAGTTTGAGACCAGACTAGCCAGCATGGCGAAACCCAGTCTCTACTAAAAATACAAAAATTAGCCAGGCATGGTGGCGGACGCCTGTAATCCAAGCTACTTGGGAGGCTGAAGCAGGAGAATCGCTTGAACCCAGGAGGCAGAGGTTGCGGTGAGCCAAGATCTTGCCACTGCACTCCAGCCTGGGTAACAAGAGCAAAACTCCGTCTAAAAAAAAAAACAAAGAAAGAA
Source organism: Piliocolobus tephrosceles (assembly GCF_002776525.5). Lineage (NCBI taxonomy): Eukaryota > Metazoa > Chordata > Mammalia > Primates > Cercopithecidae > Piliocolobus > Piliocolobus tephrosceles. The sequence goes on along the minus strand of NC_045454.1, from coordinate 17,012,521 downwards.
ATATAGTATGGGTATATATACATAGGAAGGGAATGATAGCTGGCAAAGTCTCTCTGAGGATATGCATTTGACTGGAGACCTGAATGAAGTAATGGGTGAGTCAGGTAAAGTTTTGGGGGAAGAGTTTTCTAGGTGGACGGACCCACAACTGCAAGGGCCCAGAGGTGGGCTGTAGTTAGGCATGTATGAGGAAGAACTAGAGATCATTGTGGCCAGATGGAGGGAGGAAGTGAGGGAGTGCAGGGTGAGAGGAAGTGAGGTCAGAGGGCCACTGGGACCCTGGAAACCACACATGGTGAGGAGCATACCTTCTCTATGAGGAAGGTGGGAGCCATGCGAGAGTTTAGAGCAGAGTGGAGTGATGTGATGTGTACATTTGAGAAAAATAGGCCAGGCGCAGTGGCTCATGCCTGTCTTCCCAGCACTTTGGGAAGCCAACGCGGGTGAATCACTTGAGGCCAGGACTTTGAGACCAGCCTGGCCAATGTGGCGAAACCCCGTCTCTACTAAAAATACAAAAATCAGCTGGGCATTGTGGCAGACGCCAGTAATCCCAGCTACTGGGGAGGCTGAGGCAGGAGAATTGCTTGAACCTGGAAGGTAGAGGTTGCAGTGAGCTGAGATCACACCACTGCACTACTCCAGCCTGGGCAACAGAGCGAGACTCCATGCTAAAAAAAAAAAAAAAAAAAAAGCTGGGCTTGGTGCTTACGCCTGTAATCCCAACATTTTGGGAGGCTGAGGTGGGTGGATCACTTGAGGTCGGGAGTTCGAGACCAGCCAGACCAACATAGAGAAACCTTGTCTCTACTAAAAATACAAACTTAGCCGGGTGTGGTGGTGCACGCCTATAATCCCAGCTACTCGGGAGGCTGAGGCAGAATTGCTTGAACCTGGGAGGCAGAGGTTGCAGTGAGCCAAGATTGTGCCATTGCACTGCAGCCTGGGCAATAAGAGCAAAATGCCATCTCAAAAAAAAAAAAATTAAATATACAGGGAAGTAAAGGTAACCCACATGTGTATCGTGAACACGTGGCTTGAACAACCGTCAACATTTGGCCAATGTAGCCAGAAGAGGTGGCTCATGCCTGTAATCCCAACACTGGGAGGCCAAGGCAAGAGGATCACTTGAGCCGAGGAGTTTGAGACCACCCTACACAACATTGTGAAACCCCGTCTCTACAAAAAAGAAAAAATTAGTCAATCATGGTGATTCTTTAAAAAAAAATTTTTTTTTTTAAATTAGTTGGGCATTGTGGTGCATGCCTGTAGTCCCAGCTACTCTGGAGGCTAAGCCAGGAGGATCTCTTGAGCTTAAGTGGTAGATTCAAACCATAGCATGAAGCCATGATTGCCATCTGATGGAACCTTCAGAAACTTGGAATTTGTTTTGGACATAAGATAGCTTAGAATGGTGCTGTCCAATAGTTATATAACATGAGCCACAAATGTGAGCCACATATATACTTTAAAATCTGTGGCCATATTAACAAAGCAAAGCAAATGAAAATTAATTTTAGTAATATATTTTTATTTAACCTGACATACCCAAAGTATTATCACTTCAACAGGTAGTCAATATTAAAACTACTAATGAGGCCAGGCAGTCTCAAACTTCTGGCCTCAGGTGATCTGCCCGCCTCAGCCTCCCAATCTCAGTGGAGCGGAGATTGCACCACTGCAGTCCAGCCTGGGTGACAGACAGTCTGTCTCAAAAACAACAACAAAAACAAAACTATTAATGAGGCCAGGCGCAGTGGCTCATGCCTGTAATCTCGGCAGAGATTGGGAACCTAAGGCGGGTGGATCACCTGAGGCCAGAAGTTCAAGACCAGCCTGGCCAACGTGGTGAAAACCCATCTCTACTAAAAATACAGAACAAAAATTAGCCAGGCTTGGTGGTGGGTGCCTGTAATCCCAGCTACTCGGGAGGCTGAGGCAGGAGAACTGCTTGAATCTGGGAAGTGGAGGCTGCAGTGAGCCAAGATCATGCCATTGCACTCCAGCCTGGGCAAGAAGAGCAAATCTCCGTCTCAAAAAAAAAAAAAAAAAGAAGCCGGGTGCGGCTGTAATCCCAGCACTTTGGGAGGCCAAGGTGGGCGGATCGCCTGAGGTCAGGAGTTCGAGACCAGCCTGACAAACATGTTGCAACCCTGTTTCTACTAAAAATACAAAAAGATTAGCCAGGTGTGGTGGCGGGCACCTGTTATCCCAGCTACTCAGGAGGCTGAGGCAGGGGAATCGCTTGAACCCAGAAGGGGGAGGTTGCAGTGAGCGGGGATCGTGCCATTGCACAACAAAAAACTATTAATGAGACATTTTACATTCTTTACTATGCTAACTCCACAAAATCTGGTGTGCATTTTACACTTCATATCAAAATTCAGACTGGCCACGTTTCAAGTGCTTACATGTCTAGTGGCTACTGCCTTGGAGAGCACAGACTTGCAAGGTTAAAATCATTGGCTAGCGGAACCTTCAGAAGCATAGCTAGGAAAAGTTAGAAAATTTGGATCTTGGCTGGGTGTGGTGGCTTATGCCCATAGCCTCAAACTTTGGGAGGCTGAGGCAGGTGGATTGCTTGAGCCCAGGGGTTTGAGACCAGCCTGGGCAACATAGCAAGACCCTGTCTCTACAGAAAATAAAAAAATTAGCTGGGTGTGATGTAACTGCAGTCCTAGTTACTCAGGAGGCTGAGGCAGGAGGATTGCATGAGCCCAGGAGGTTGAGGCTGCAGTGAGCTGTGATCTTGCCACTGCACTCCAGCCTGGGCAACAGAGCAAGACCCTCTTAAAAAAAAAAAAAGGAAGTTTGGATCTTGGAATCCTAGAAGATTAGAATCACCAAAGTGTGAAATTTTAGAAACTTAGAAAGTTTGAATCATTGAATTAGTGAACCATGGGCCCTCAGAACTTGGTCATCGAAAGTAGGTGTCTCAGCCTGGTGCAGTGGCTCATGCCTGTAATCCCAGCACTTTGGGAGGCTGAGACAGGCAGATCACCTGAGGTCAGAAGTTCAAGACCAGCCTGGCCAATATGGTGAAACCCCATCTGTCCTAAAAATACAAAAATTAGCTGAGCATGATGGTGGGCGCCTGTAATCCCAGCTACTCAGGAGGTTGAGGCAGGAGAATCACCTGAACTCGGGAGGTGGAGTTTGCAGTGAGCTGAGATCGCCCCACTGCATTCCAGCCTGGGCCATAGAGTGAGACTCCGTCTCAAAAAAAAAAAAGAAAAGAAAGTAGGTGTCTCGAGGTGGTGTGGGATGTCAGCCTCAAGGATTCAGGGTCACCAGGAGCCATATGTACAGGGCAGGCTGAGGAGGCTGCCCTGGCTCAGATCCCTGCCTGCCACCCACTGCAGGGACGTGTCATCAGTGGAGGTGCTCATGAACTACCACCAGGGCCTGAAGACTGAGCTGGAGGCGCGGGTGCCTGAGCTGACTGCCTGCCAGGAGCTGGGGCGATCTCTGCTGCTCAACAAAAGTGCCATGGCTGATGAGGTGGGGAGCAGGGAGGGGGTCCCCCTCTGCCACCTGGGCACATTGGGGTGGAAGCCATTCCACACCCTGACTTCCCTCCCACCCACCTGCCACTCCCAGATCCAGGCACAGCTGGACAAGCTGGGAACCAGGAAGGAGGAGGTGTCGGAAAAGTGGGACCGCCATTGGGAGTGGCTGCAGCAGAGTGAGTGGGGGCCCAGGCATACGTGGCTCAAGGGCACAGGGACATGCTCCAGCCTGTCCAGCCAAGGCCCAGAGGGTGACAGGAGCATGCTTTGCACCCTACCCGTGGGTCTCCAGAAGCAAACATAAGAGCCTGGAAGGGTGGACAAGGGGGCTGCCTTGCCATTGAATACCCACCCCCCCAAAAAAGTCTTAAAGTCCTGGGTGGGGGACATTAAGGAAGGAGGACTGGGAGTCAGAAAGGAGGAATGATGCCCACTGAAATAGCCCCAGCTTCTGTCATTCCTGCAGAGCCCAGGATGGTCAGGGCTGGGGTATGGAAAGCCGCAGGGGTGTGGAAGGCCAGGGGAAACAGCCATTGCCCCAGGAAGGGCTCCAGATGCCCTAGAATCCTTACCCTGCATGCCCCTCCTCAGTGCTGGAGGTGCACCAGTTTGCCCAGGAGGCGGTGGTGGCTGATGCCTGGCTGACAGCCCAGGAGCCGCTCCTGCAGAGCCGGGAGCTGGGCAGCAGCGTGGATGAGGTGGAGCAGCTTATCCGGCGACACGAGGCCTTCCGCAAAGCGGCTGCGGCCTGGGAAGAGAGGTTCAGCTCTCTGCGGCGCCTGACCACGGTCAGCTCCCCAGATCCTGCCCCATTAACCCCACCCCCACCAAGACCCCCAAACCCATGGCTCTATATGAGACAGACACACCCGGACATGGTGCTTAGTCCTGTGTTGTGTGAGTGCCAAGACCCTTGCTAGGCTCCCAGTGGAGCAGAGGGACAGACCTGTCACCAGTGACAGCCCAGAATGTCAGGGATGTGATAGGGGAAGAACAAGCAGAGGGATGGTGCCTGGGATGAGGAGAGGGAGGGGGAACTGGCCTGGGGGATTCTGTTCTGAGACTTGAATAATTAGGTGAAGAGACTGGTAATAAAAAGGATTAGGCCAGGTGTGGTGGCTCATGCCTGTAATCCCAGCACTTTGGGAGACCAAGATGGGTGGATCACTTGAAGCTATGAGTTTGAGACCCGCCTGGCCAACATATTGAAACCCCATCTCTACTAAAAATACAAAAATTAGCTGGGCAAGGTGGTGCACACCTGTAATCCCAGCTACTCGGGAGACTGAGGCAGGAAAATCACTTGAACCTGGGAGGCAGAGGTTGCAGGCAATGAGCCTAGATCGTGCCACTGCACTCCAGCCTGGGCAACAGAACAAGACTCCATCTCAAAAAAAAAAAAAAAAAAATGCTTAAAGACTGAGTGGGGTGGCTCACACCTGTACCCTCTTTGGAAGGCCTAGGCAGGAGGATTACTTGAACCCAGGAGTTCAAGACCAGCCTTGGCAATATACTGAGAACCCGTATCTACCAAAACCAAAAGCAAACAAAGAAAAAAGAAAAAACAGCCAGGCATGATGGCATGTGCCTATAGTCCCAGCTACTAAGAGGGGTGGCTAAGACTCAAGGATCACTTGAGCACTGGAGGTCGAGGCTGCAGTGAGCTATGATCTTGCCCCTTGCACTCCAGCCTGGATGACAGAGCAAGACTCTGAAAAAAGAAAAAAAAAAAAAAAAAAA
>NC_045454.1:16978038-17007172 GCF_002776525.5 Piliocolobus tephrosceles | reverse complement strand
GGTGGCAGGCGCCTGTAGTCCCAGCTACTCGGGAAGCTGAGGCAGGAGAATGGCGTGAACCTGGGAGGCGGAGCTTGCAGTAAGCGCAGATCGTACCAATGCACTCCAGCCTGGGTGACAGAACGAGACTTCGTCTCAAAAAAAAAAAAAGTCTTAAAGTCCTGTGTGGGGGGACATTAAGGAAGGAGAAATGGGAGTCAGAAAGGCATGCAGAGAAATTGATTTACCCAATTTTTTAAAAAGTGATTTAGCCAATTCTTTTTTTTTTTTTTTTTGAGACGGAGTCTCGCTCTGTCGCCCAGGCTGGAGTGCAGTGGTCGGATCTCAGCTCACTGCAAGCTCCGCCTCACGGGTTTACGCCATTCTCCTGCCTCAGCCTCCCGAGTAGCTGGGACTACAGGCGCCCGCCACCTCGCCCAGCTAGTTTTTTGTATTTTTTAGTAGAGACGGGGTTTCACCGTGTTAGCCAGGATAGTCTCGATCTCCTGACCTCGTGATCCGCCCGTCTCGGCCTCCCAAAGTGCTGGGATTACAGGCTTGAGCCACCGCGCCCGGCCGATTTAGCCAATTCTTAAAAGAGAAATAGGTGTTTGCCGGCAAGAATAAGGCTTTAAGTTCTTGACAGAGAGCAAAGCATCGCACAGGCCTGGACACCTTGCTTTTTCAAGGAACTGATCAATTGAGTGGTGAGGCAGAAAACCCAGGCCGCCTCCCCGGACCTCCCCCTTACCCCGCCCCGGCCCGACGCCTCCAACCTAACCCTGGTCCCTCCATCCCCAGATCGAGAAAATCAAGGCGGAACAGAGCAAGCAGCCGCCCACCCCACTGCTGGGGCGCAAGTTCTTTGGGGACCCCACGGAACTGGCGGCCAAGGCGGCGCCCCTGCTGCGGCCAGGGGGCTATGAAAGGGGCTTGGAGCCCCTGGCCCGCCGGGCCTCGGACACGCTCTCGGCCGAGGTGCGGACTCGGGTGGGGTATGTGCGCCAGGAGCTCAAGCCCGAGCGCCTTCAGCCGCGCATTGACCGGCTGCCAGAGATCCCGGGGAGGGTGGAGCCCGCGGCCCTGCCGGCCGCACCAGAGGACGCGGCGGAGACCCCCGCGGCCCCCGTGGCGGCGGAGCAGGTCCGGCCACGGCCGGAGCGCCAGGAGTCAGCTGATCGCGCAGAGGAGCTTCCCAGGAGGCGACGGCCCGAGCGGCAAGAGTCAGTCGATCAATCCGAGGAGGCTGCGCGGAGGCGGCGGCCGGAGCGGCAGGAGTCAGCGGAGCACGAGACGGCACATAGCCTTACCCTGGGCCGCTACGAGCAGATGGAGCGGCGGCGCGAGCGGCGTGAGCGGCGCTTGGAGCGGCAGGAGTCCAGCGAACAGGAGATGCCCATCAGAGGAGACCTAGTCAAGGGGTGAGGCGCCCACTGCATGACCAGGAAGTGAGGGGAGGGGAAAGCTGAGAGCTCCTGGCACAGCACAGGCCCAGTGAAGGGGCTTCAGGGCTCCGAACTTCCCAAGGAAGGCGATATCGTCGCGGTACCCATTTTGCAGGGGTGTAAACTGAGGCTGCAAAAGAATCGATGTGCCCATTACACAGGAAGGGAAGCCTTTCTCCAGACGCAGGTTCTTGGCCCCTGGGTTGTGACTCCTGCATCAAGTCTTCTGGGTGCCCCGAGGCAGGGATTTTGTCCTCTCTGTGCCTCAGTTTGTCCACTGGGCTGATAGTGGAACCCTCACCTCCTTGGAGAGAAGACCCTTTATCACAATTCTATGAGCAGCCTTATGAAGTGGGAGCTGTTGTCTTCTCCATTGTACATACGGCTAGGGCAACTGAGGTGCAAAGAGGGCAAGTCACTCAGCTTAAACACACCAGGACTTTCAGAATCCAGAGCTGGCCACTGTGTGTTTTGCAGATCCGTCCAATCATCTCTGTGTGTCTCCAGAAAGAGGCCTTTGGTCAGGAGACAATGACTTCTTGACTCTTTTTAAATTTCACATTTCATGAACATTTGCTGAGTGCCCACTCTGCCTGACATGTGCTGAGTCCAGGGGCGACTGAACCAGTCCCATCCCTGACGTTAGAGACTCACAGTCAGTCCACTGGGGAAAACAGGCTTGTCATCAATGATGACCCAGAATTATCTGGGCTGGAATGGGGGTGATCGGGGGACTGGAGAGTCAGGGGTAGGTGGAGAAAGGCAACATTTACAAGTTATTCTTTGTGTTGCTTAAAATTCAAAGGGGTATCTGGGTGTGCTGGCTCATGCCTGTAATCTCAGCACTTTGGGAGGCTGAGGTGGGCGGGTCACTTGAGGTCAGAAGTTCGAGACCAACCTGGCCAACATAGCAAAACCCTGTCTCTACTAAAAATGCAAAAATTAGCTGGCGTGGTGGTGCACGCCTGTCGTCCCAGCTATTTGGGAGGCTGAGGCAGGGGCATTGCTTCAACACAGGAGGCAGTGTTTGCAGTGAGCCGAGATCATGCACCACTGTACTCCAGCCTGGGCAACAGAGCAAGACTCCGTCTCAAAAAAAAAAAAATTTCAAAGGGGCAAGAGGTTTGGTCCTCCATTCAGCAGACATGTCTCAAACACCTGTGGTACCTAAGGCGAGCATCTGAGAGAAACAGCTGCAGAAGTGGGCAGGGGCCTGGCACTTCCAGCTAAGAAGTAGAGGCTCCTCTGCCCAGCCAGGCAGGTCCCTGGGAGAAGGAACCCTGGTTTCATTGAGTCTTTCTGTCCCCCATCCCCCAGGAAGGCCACTCTGGCTGACATTGTGGAACAGCTGCAGGAGAAAGAGGCAGGCCCAGGGCTGCCTGCTGGGGTAAGTTGAGCCCCAGATGGGTGGGGATACAAGGACCCCTTTTTCAGAGCAAGGGGCAGGATCTCAGAAACAGTCAGTGCCTAGCCCTGGCAGGACCCATTCCCTACCTGGAACCTGCAGAGACAGCATGGACTCTCAGGGTCCCCAGAATCTGAAAATGTCCCTCTTAGAAAGACGGGGCACCTACCTAAGAGACTCCTACTCCCCCTCCGCAGACACACACACAGACTCTTCCCACATCTGTCCTGGACTCAGTATTTCTTCAGCCCAGTGGGGTCCCAAATTTCTTCATAGCCTCATACACACACACACACACACAGAAGGAAGCCCCAGGTTTCTCCTGCAGACAGAGGGGACACGCCCTGCTTGCACCCCCACCTCCAGAGATCTGGCTGCCTCTTCCCACCACCGAGAGGGATTCGAAATCAGTGAGTCCTAACAGACTCACTCCCAAGACCCTATGGGGCCCTAAGAATTGGGCCTCCAACCCTGAGGTCCTCCCATACTCACCTCCAAGACAGACGGCCCTGCAGACGGATGGGACCCCAGACCCATGACTCCCCCAAAACAGATGACCCCCACACCCCTTCCATGGACAGCACCCCTTTCCCCCTCCCTTCACACAGCCGTCGATGCCTCAGCCACGCGAGCTTCCCCCAGGCCGCCTGCCCAACGGGCTTGAGCCGCCCGAGCGGACACCTCGGCCAGACCGGCCCCGGGCGCGGGACCGGCCCAAGCCGCGACGGCGGCCTCGGCCCAGAGAGGGAGGTGAGGGCGGGGGAAGCCGGCGCTCGCGCTCCGCCCCGGCCCAGGGCGGCTCCGCCCCCGCGCCTCCGCCACCGCCCACTCACACAGTGCAGCACGAGGGCTTCCTACTGCGCAAGCGCGAGCTCGATGCTAACCGCAAGTCGTCCAACCGGTGAGCGTGTGGGCGGGGCTTTGGAAGGTGGGTCTCAGGCTCCGGGTGACCAATAAGTGGAGCGGTGGGACTGAGGAGCGGGTGTGGCTGAACTTCAGGCCCTCTGGCAGGTGGGGGTAGTAGGTGGGGCCAGAGGAGGGGGTGGATTAAATCAAGAAAGCCAACCAATGAGCAGGAGAGGGTGTGGTTTAACGTCAGACGCGCCAACCCGTTTGGGTAGTAGGTGGGGCCAGAGGGGGGGGGGGGGGCTCAACTTTGATGATTCCAACCAATGAACAGGAAGGGGTAGGACCTAAGGTTCGTGCATCTAATGGCTGATGGATGGAGCTTAGGTGGGAACAGAGGGAAAATGTTCTGAAAGTGAATAAATTGGAACCTAACCTCTTAGCAACCAACTCGGGAGTTGACTAGCTAATAGCAAAGAGGGAGGCGTCTAGCTGAGAAGGTTTCAATGGTTTGTCGTGGAGCCTGGAGAGGTCACCCAGCCAGTGAGTGGGGTGGGTCCACCCTTGAAGTTTCAAATTGGGGGAGGGTCCGAAAAGGGGCAGAGCCCAAACTAATGAGGGTAGGGGTTGGGAAGGGGGAGTCATCTCTTACAGGTTTCCAAATGAGGGTCTAGCCACGATGTACCTGCTCTTGGAGTCCAGCTCCTTCTTGTCCACCCTCATTTTGTCCTACTGACCTACTGAGAGGCAGAATCTGGGGACAAGTGGAGCCAAAAAGGGGTATCACCAGCCAGTAATGGCCTGAGGGCTAGTCCCAAGATATGAAGTGGGCAGGACAGATTCAGATTTTGCTAGTGGAATCTGTAGGTGGTCTTTCTTCCTCATACCTAATGCCAAGGTAGGAATAAGCAAGGGCACCTAGTATATCTTGCTCTTGGCGGGATTCCTCCAGGATTGAGACTTTGGATGGCTGGAGAGACAGGAATTCTTTATTCCAGACAGTAGACCAATAGACCTTCCTTGAGAAAGCTCCATGATTGGGGAGGATTGAGTGGAGCAAAGGCTTATGGAGGAGACAGCTTAAGTCTTACCTTCAGGAAATTCAGTATGGGAGGGGATAAGGAAGGGAAACCCCAGCCTAGGCAACGGCTTGGTACTGAGAGACTTAGATGCTCCCCTCGGGGCAGCAGCAGCCATAAGGAAGAGCATTTTAGGCATATGGCCCAACGAGGGTGCAAAAGTCCAGTGGAAGGAAGGGTCAGGCATATTCAGCCCTTGAGGATGTTAGTGAAGAGTTATCAGGCAGAGTGCTGTGGCTCTGCCTTGAGCCCCATCTTGTCACTCCAGGTCGTGGGTGAGCCTTTACTGTGTGCTTAGTAAGGGGGAACTGGGCTTCTACAAGGACTCCAAGGGCCCGGCATCCGGGAGCACACACGGTGGGGAGCCGCTGCTCAGCCTGCACAAGGCCACCAGTGAGGTGGCTAGTGACTACAAGAAAAAGAAGCATGTCTTCAAGCTCCAGTGAGCCCCCCAATGGGCAGGAGGGAGGGATCCAAGGCTCAGCCTCAACTCCCAGTGGGACCCTGACTTCCCTGGGGGACACTTGGTGGGCAGGTGGGCTGGGCTCCTTCCCCAGATCTCTCAAGTTCTGTGTCCCTTCCTGCAGGACCCAGGATGGCAGTGAGTTTTTGCTCCAGGCAAAAGATGAGGTGAGATCTGGTCCTTTCCTCCCTCTGTGTGGACCTCAGTAATGACCTGGCTGGCTGGCTCCTGGCCCAAAGTGATGGGGCTGTGAGAAGGGACACTCATAGGCCAGAGTTATCAGGGCTGTAATGGGAAAGCCCACAGGCACTGAGAACCCAAAGGAGGTTCCTAACCCAACAGGGAGTAGGAAGGGCTTCAGGGAGGGCTGCCTGCAGTTCCTGATGACAAAGTCCAACCTCTTTGCCATGGTCACTCAGGTGAGACTGGAAAGACGGGAGGGAGTTTGCTTTAAAAAGGGGTGATTTGGCTGGGCATGGTGGCTCATGCCTGTAATCCCAGCACTTTGGGAGGCCAAGGCGGGCAAATCACCTGAGGTCAGGATTTCGAGACCAGTCTGGCCAACATGGTGAAACCCTGTCTCTACTAAAAAATACAAAAATTAGCTGGGTATGGTGGCAGGTGCCTTAATCCCAGCTACTTGGGAGGCACAGGCAGGAGAATCGTTTGAACCCAGGAGGCGGAGGTTGCAGTGAGCCGAGATGGAGCCATTGCACTCAAGCCTGGGGGACAACAGCTCAAGACTGCTTTCAAAAATAAAATAAAATAATAAAAATGGTGATTCAGAGGGACGGCGGGGGTCTAGAAAAAGGAGTGATTCAGGTCGGGCAGCATGGCTCATGCCTGTAATCCCAGCAATTTGGGAGGCCAAGGCAGGAGATTGCTTGAACCCAGGACTTCAAGACCAACCTGGGCAACACAGAAAGATCCCATCTCTACAAATAATAATAAATTAGCCAGGAGTGGTGGCACACGCCTGTGGTCCCAGCTACTCAGGAGGCCGAGTGGAAGGATCATCTGAATCAGGGAGGTCAAGGCTATAATGAGCTGTGATTGTGCTATTGCACTCCAGGCTGGGTGACAGAGTGAGATTCTGTCTCAAAAACAAGAGGGGGTGGGGCATCTAGGTAGAGGGAACTGCAAGTACAGAGGACCACGAGTGCAGAATTGCAAAGGGTTAACTGCTGGAGGACAGAGTTCATGGAAGAAGGTCCCAGAAAGGTTCCCGGGAGATAGGTGTCTCAGGACATGATGGGCCATTTGGAGGAGATTGGATTTTTTATCTAAGGGCACTGGAGAGCTAGGGGGGATTACAGTGATGTGTGAAAAAGATTCCCGGCCTGGCATGGTGGCTCACACCTGTAATCCCAGCACTTTGGGAGGCCGAGGTGGGTGGATCACCTGAGGTTGGGAGTTCGAGACCAGCCTGACCAACATGGAGAAACCCCACCTCTACTAAAAATGCAAAATTAGCCAGGCGTGGTGGCACATGCCTGTAATCCCAGCTATTCGGGAGGCTGAGGCAGTAGAATTGCTTGAATCCAGAAGGTGGAGGTTGCAGTGAGCTGAGATAGCGCCATTATACTCCAGACTGGGCAACAAGAGTGAAACTCCATCTCAAAAACAAAACAGGCAGGGCGTGGTGGCTCACGCCTGTAATCCCAGCACTTTGGGAGGCTGAGGCAGGTGGATCACGAGGTCAGGAGATTGAGACCATCCTGGCTAACACAGTGTAAAAATACAAAAAATCAGCCAGGTGTGGTGGCAAGCGCCTGTAGTCCTAGCTACTCAGGAGGCTGAGGCAGAATGGTGTGAACCCAGGAGGCAGAACTTGCAGTGAGCTGAGATCACGCTACTGCACTCCAGCCTGGGCGACAGAGTGAGACTCCGTTTCAAAACAAAACAAGCAAAAAACAAAGACAGATTCCTTTGGCTACCTGCATGGGTAGCCCAGGCCGTGGCCAGGGCCAGGGCAGCGACCCAAGTGGGAGAGCGCATGGCTGGGCCACACAAGCCTGTGGGAGAGGAGGAAGAGGAGTCTGAGAGAGGCAAGCCTGGAGATGGTTTGAAGAGATGTTGAGAGTAATAACTAACACTTGTTATCTCTTTCGATCCTCACAAGATACAATGAAGAAGTAGGCCTTTTTTTTTTTTTTTTTTTTTAAATGACACTGAGTTTCTCTCTTGTTGCCCCGGCTGGAGTGCAATGGCGCAATCTCAGCTCAATGCAACCTCCGCCCCCGGGGTTCAAGCGTTTCTCCTGCTTCAGCCTCCTAGGTAGCTGGGATCACAGGCATGTGCCACCATGCCCGGCTAATTTTTGTATTTTTAGTAGAGACGGGTTTTCTCCATGTTGGTCAGGCTGGTCTCAAACTCTTGACGTCAGGTGATCCACCCGCCTCGGCCTCCCAAAGTGTTGGGATTACAGGCATGAGCCACCATGCCCAGCCAGAAGTAGGCCTTTACCCACTACATGACTTATTTTACTTATCTGCACAATGAAGATTAAAAGTAGTTTCTTGGCGTGGCATGGTGCCTCACACCTGCAATTCCAGCTGGGAAGGCTGGAAGGGTTTGGGAGGCTGAGGTGGGCAGATCATTTGAGGTCAGGAGTTCAACACCAGTGTGGCCAATGTGGCGAAACCCCATCTCTACTAAAAATACAAAAAGTAAGCAGGCATGGTGGCACATGCCTGTAGTCCCAGATACTCGGGAGACTGAGGTAAAAGAATCCCTTGAACCTGGGAGATGGAGATTGCAGTGAGCTGACATGGAGCCATTGCACTCCAGCCTAGGGGAAAGAGCAAGATTCTGTCTCAAAAAAAAAAAAAAAAAAGTTTCTTATCGTAGGGTTACTGTGAGAATTAAATTGCTCCATGTTTAATTGATACATGATAAACTGATACTTAGCACAGGGCCTAGTAAATGTCAGTGCTCTAGTAGTGCCTGCCCATATTATTATCATTGTGTCATTTATCTCTGTAGTAGGAAGTATATATAATCCTATTGCATAAGTTTAAGGGAGTTAAACCACTAAAGTGTTTGGAACAGAGCCTGGCACATACTGCTTTGTAACTGCATCATCATCATCATCATCATCATCCCTTTTTAATAGATGAGAAAACTGAATTTCAGAGAGGGTAGTCTGATCTGAAATTCACCTATTATTCCAGCTTCCCTTTTCCAAATGCGGACTCTGTGCCCTGTTTCTTCCCCCAGGAGGAGATGAACGGCTGGCTGGAGGCTGTGGCTGCCTCAGTGGCGGAACACGCAGAGATCGCCCGCTGGGGCCAGACACTACCCACTACTTCATCCACAGATGAGGGCAACCCTAGGAGGGAAGGCGGAGATCACAGGGCCAGCGGGCGCAGGAAGTGACTTCCACCCCCAGGGCTTGACACATCTGTCCCCCCTCTTTTCCGCACTGTGGGCACAAAGACACTTTTTCTTCCGCAGGGGCGGGAGCTCCTAGTTCCAACACTGAGGACGCGTGACATGGTGGGCACCGGAAAGGAGGGGACTTCTCCGGCACCCCAAGAAGTGGTGGGGAGATTGCTGCCCCTATAGCCATATCTCGGCCCCTTCCCACTCACCACCCCCACCCCAGGTGCTGGGGCTCCCTTATTTTTATGCAATAACTGAGCTTGATGGGGGTGGGCAGGGGCCTAGTTGAGCCAAGCCCCCTGCCCCATCTGCAGATCCTGCCCCAAGAAGCTGGGGTGGGGGGGGTGGTAATTCCTGCCCCCTCTCTGCCCTAGGGATGGGCATGGGGGCGCTGGTGAGGTCCCCTGGACCATCCAGGGTGCTAGGGGGTAGGGAGGGGATACCCCCTCCCCGCCTTTACCTCACTTCCAATGCTGCCTTGATCTCTGTCTGGGAGGGGGGAGTGAAGGGGCCCTAGCCCCTGCGCTCCACCGCCTCAGAGCCATGCGGTTAATTCCTGACTTAGTTTATTTTTGCAAAACGTCAATCTCCTCCTCCCCCGCCCCGCATCTGCGAAGGCTTTTAATGGGAGGGGCGTCAAAGCTCAAAACTGTCTTCCTCTCTCCTCCCCCCTCCAGTTGTAAATGCCACTTCATGAGGGGAGGGGCGAGGGGAAGCCCTCCCCCTGCATGCTTCTGGCTGGAGCACCTCCCTGGGGAGTGGGGGAACTGGGTTATGGGCATCCCCCCATGGCCGCCTGGAGAAGCCGCTGGGGCCTGGGGGTGTGGGGCGGTGTGGCGGGCGCACACTGTATGTACCTATAATAAACCCTTTGGCTTTGACGGTCTATGGTCCTTTGTTTGGGTTTTCTGGGCTGCGCCCGGGAAGATTGAAAGGAGGGCTGTGGTGGCTGTAGGGGGGGGTGGGGGGGGGGGAGCGGGGCACGGGAGTACCGTGGATGCAGAGAACATCCAGATGTACCCCTTGATGTGGACTTAATTTCGAGGTCTAAACACACGCCCCTTGACGAAGCACCTAGATGCCATACCTAAAACGAGAATCTAGAGGGATGGAGAATATTTCGTTATGCTTTGTAACAAACTTCCCCAAATGCTACTCCGGGTCCGCCCCGTCCAGTTCAGGAAAGGCGGACCCCTTTAAGGAGGCGGAAAAGTTAACCGCGATGGGCAGGCGCTCTGTCCAATCGCTAGTGACCCCTGGAGTCTCTGGCCCAATGAGCAGCCGATGGAGGCGGGGTCCGGATGCACACCCGGAAGTGGGTGAGGGCCAGCCGGCTCGCCTGGGGGCCATGGCAGCGGCGGCTACTGCAGCCGAGGGGCTACCGAGTCGGGGGCCTCCCGGGGAAGTCATTCATCTGAATGTAGGAGGCAAGAGGTGAGTGTGGGAGACTCCTGAGGTCCCATCCTTGGGGGCGGGAAGCAGGGTGGGAGTATCCGCCTCTCTTGGGGGAATCCCTGTCCATCAAGGGTTGCTCCGCCCCCCGTTGGAGGCGCGAGAGCCTGGAAAAACGCCGGGGGAGGGGGGAAGGGAGGGAACCCTGGATCCTGCGGGAGGAGGCCGCATTCCTCACCCGCTCCTCTTCATCTCTTGCGTCCGTTTACCTTCCCCGCCCAGATTCAGTACCTCTCGCCAGACTCTCACCTGGATCCCAGACTCCTTCTTCTCCAGGTGATCGGGAGAGCGAGTTTGGGGAGAGGGTAGGAGGGATGGAGAGGGCGTGGGAGACCTAATGAGCACTCCCCCGGCCCGTGACGCCTGCTCGTTGTCCCTTCCCTGCAGTCTTCTGAGCGGACGCATCTCGACGCTGAAAGATGAGACCGGAGCAGTGAGTCGGACAACAGCTGAAATGGGATGGGGGAGGGGTTGGTAGGAAGAGGGGCAGGACCCCACTCAGTCCTTCCTTTTACCCCATCCATCCTCTGCCCCACTTTCCCGCAGATCTTCATCGACAGGGACCCTACAGTCTTCGCCCCCATCCTCAACTTCCTGCGCACCAAAGAGTTGGACCCCAGGTTGGCGTGGAAAAAGGGGAGGGAGTCCCACACTATCTTCACCCCCTGAGAAGTTCTTTCACCTCTGAATGTCCACATGAGCTCCATTCTATTAGAATTCTCATTCGGAACCTTGATCAAAGGTCGGGCGCGCCAGGGTTGCTCACGCCTGTCATCCCAACACTTTGGGAGGCGAAGGTGGGAGGATCACTTGAGCCCAGGATTTGGAGACCAACCTGGGCAACATAGCGAGACCCCATCTCTAAAAAAGCAAACAAGCAAAACTTCATGAGAACCTTGATCATTTTAAAATTATATGTCCTTCGATTTCTCCCTACACACACAAACACACACACTCACATTTCCTTCACCCATATCATCACTCCTTAGAATCTTGATTCCATCAAAACTTCCTACCCCTTGACATTCTCTGTGCAGTTTTGAAAATTGCTCTCTCAGAATTCTCTGCTCACCCCCACACCTAGACCCTGACCTCTAGTCAATTCCACTACCCAGGGGTGTCCACGGTTCCAGCCTCCTCCACGAAGCCCAGTTCTATGGGCTCACTCCTCTGGGTAAGTGGGAGCCCCAACTATTATCCTCATTGTATAGAAAACCAACTGTAGTGATGCTGCCTGCTCCTCTTCCCCTTCTCTCCTGAAAGAGGGCTGGGGTAGAGGTGGGAGGACTGGTTATAGCCCTTGCTGGGTCTGTATTGGTACTGGGAGGAATACTGGTACTCTGTGTAGAAAGAAATGGGGTGGCCTCAGCATCTCCCTAAGTCCCAGCCTTTAAGTCCTCCTGTTGCAGTTCGTCGCCTTCAGCTTCGAGAGGAGCTGGACCGATCTTCTTGCGGAAACGTTCTCTTCAATGGTTACCTGCCCCCACCAGGTGGGCACTCCCAGTGGAATGGAGGGGTGTGGAGGTGGGCTAAAGACTACATTTCCCATAAGGCTGCAGCTCTTGGTGCCTGTGCTAGTGAGCCCTGAGATACAGTGGCGGGTGTAGTTCCCTATCAGGTGCTTGGGCTGATACTTGGAAAGGAAGTCGGAAACAGCATTCCCCATGAGGCAATGGGTCAGCTAGCCCTTGAGGCTCAGAAGGATGCCCTGGAGCCCCATGGAAGTTGTAGTCCAGGTTTGGTTTCTTTGTAGGGGGGGCTTTGGAAGACCTTGGATTCTTTGCTTGGAGGGGAGAAATATTAATAGGAAGTTACTGACAGTAATGCCCGTGATAGCTAGCCCACTGACCATTGAAGGTATGCCCCAGTGGTTATTGGAACTAGGCTTTTCTGATTGGTAGAAGGAACAGAGTAGGAAAATTTCATCTACAACTTTGTTTCCCTAACTGCAGTCAGTACCTGCTACCTTCATGAAATTTGCCAGCTATAAAGACCTGTAGTAGTATTTTTCCAACTGAGTTTTATGCTGTTTTCCAAAAAACAATCATTTTATTTGTTATTTATTTATTTATTTATTTTTTAATTTTATGAGACAGGGTCTGGCTTTGTCGCCCAGGCTGGAATGCAGTCTTGGCTCACTGCAACCTCTGCCTCTCAGGTTCAAGCCTTCCTCCCACCTCAGGTCTGCCACCGAATAGCTGAGATTATAGGCACTTCCCACCACGCCTGGCTAATTAAAAAGAAAAATCATCTTAAATGCAAGCTTTATATTATAAATACAAAGTAAACATGAAAATAAAACCCAAACATAGCAGTGTTATTAAACTCTGGCCTGGAGCTGTGGCTCACACCTGTAATCCTAGCAGTTTGGAGGCTGAGACAGGTGGATCACTTGAGACCTGGAGTTTGAGACCAGCCCAGGTGACATAGCAAGACCTCGTCTCTACTAAAAATAAAAAAAATTAGCCAGGTGTGGTGGTGTGCACCTGTGGTCCTACTTACTCAGGAGGCTGGGGTGGGACGATCACTTGAACCCAGGAAGTCAAGGCTGCAGTGAGCTATGATCATGCCTTACACCCCAGCCTGGGCGACAGAGTGAGATGCTGTCTCAAAACAAAACAAAACGAAAAACAACTCTGGCTAGATGCTATTGCTTGTGAAAGGTGCAGTCTTCCCTTTATTAAAAGTGAAAATTAGAGCTGGGCATGGCGACTCACGCCTGTAATCCCAGCACTTTGGGAGGCCGAGGTGGGTGGATCTCCTGAGGTCAGGAGTTCAAGACCAGCCTGGCCAACATGGTGAAACCCTGTCTCTGGCAAAAATACAAAAGATTAGCCATGTGTCGTGGTGGGTACTTGTAATCCCAGCTACTTGGGAGGCTGAGGCAGGAGAATTACTTGAACCTGTGAGGCGGAGGTTGCAGCAAGCCAAGATTGCACCATTGCATTCCAACCTACGTGACAAGAGCAAAACTCCAACTCAAAAAAAAAAAAAAAGGGAAAATTAGGTAATACTGCAGATTCATTAATGTAACAGCAGCACCAAACTCAGTCTTCCTCTGTGCTGGGCTCAAGGGAACTGAAAGGGGAGTAACTTGCTATGCGGTTTAGTGTCATTTCATGCCATGTCACTGCACCACCTAAAATCTTCACCCGGAGACCATGTCCCACACGTGGGGAAATCAATCACTGTCATAGTAAGTGCTTGCTGTGTGACAGCCACGATTACAATGACTGTTACTCTACCTCTTAATCTCATTCTAGTGTTCCCAGTGAAGCGGCGGAACCGGCACAGCCTAGTGGGGCCTCAGCAGCTAGGAGGACGGCCAGCCCCTGTCCGACGGAGCAACACGATGCCCCCCAACCTTGGCAATGCAGGGCTGCTGGGCCGAATGCTGGATGAGAAGACCCCTCCCTCACCCTCAGGTACGATTCTATCTCGTGGAAGGTTGGGGGAGCTGTAGGGCCCCTGTGACCCTCTTCTGATCCCTACTCTTCCCCTCAAGGACAACCTGAGGAGCCGGGGATGGTGCGCCTGGTGTGTGGACACCATAACTGGATCGCTGTGGCCTATACCCAGTTTCTAGTCTGCTACAGGTGCTTGGGGAGGGAGTGGCCAGAAGTCCCAGCCCTGTTGATGGGAAGGGCATGCGGTGAGGGTTGGTGATGTCCCCTCAATCCTACAGGTTGAAGGAAGCCTCTGGCTGGCAGCTGGTGTTTTCCAGCCCCCGCCTGGACTGGCCCATCGAACGACTGGCGCTCACAGCCCGGGTGCCTGGTGGAGCTTTGGGTGAACATGACAAGATGGTGGCAGCGGCTACCGGCAGCGAGATCCTGCTATGGGCTCTGCAGGCGGAAGGCAGTGGCTCCGAGATAGGTATGACCCCAAGCCTTTTCTAGAACCCTCTGTCCTTTAAATTCTACGGCCTGTTAAAATAACCCACCCCATAAAATTCTCAAACCCATAAGAATTCTCTGCCCTATTAGATCTCTTTGTGTCATTAGAATGCTCCAGCCCTTCAGAATTCTGTATCCTCTTAGAATTCCTTGGCTTCCTAGAAAAATCCACCCACATGCAATTGTCCCTCCATCAGAATTCCCTGCCCTGTTAGATCTCTTGGTTTTGTTAGAATGCGCCATTCTGTGTGGCCATCGGAAATCTCTGACTTGGCCTGGCGCAGTGGCTCACGCTTGTAATCCCAGCACTTTGGGAGGCTGAGGCGGGCAGATCACTTGAGGTCAGGAGTTCGAGACCCCCCGGCCAACATGGTGAAAGCCCGTCTTTACTTAAAAAATACAAAAAATTAGCTGGACATGGTGGCACGTGTCTGTAATCCCAGCTACTCAGGAGGTTGAGGCAGGAGAATCACTGGAACCCAGGAGGCAGATGTTGCAGTGAGCTGAGATCACACCACTGCATTCCAGCCTGAGTGACAGCGTGAGACACCATCTCAAAAAAAGAAAAAAAAAAGAAAAAAGAAAAAAGAAATCTCTGACTTATGGCTGGACACAGTAACTTACACCTGTAGTTCCAGCACTTTGGGAGGCCATGGCAGGAGGGTTGCTTGAGGCGAAGAGTTTGAGGCTGCCGTGAGCTACGTAAGCCGTGATTGCACCACTGCACTCCAGCCTGGACAACAGAACAAGACCCTGTCTCAAAGCTTCAGCAACAAATCTTGGACTTACTAATCTGTCCCCAAATAAATCTCAGCCCTCGTAAGAATACCCTGCCACCACTGGAGGTTTTTTTGCCTCGTTGCAAAGCTCAATGCTGTTAGAATTCCAGAACTCTTTAGAATCCCATACCCCATCAGAAATCTTCTGGCCCATTTTATTCTAATTCCTGCTGGAATCTTCACTTTTTTTTTTGAAATGGAGTCTCTGTCTATTATCCAGATTGGAGTACAGCTCACAATCTCGGCTCACTGCAACCTCTGCCTCCTGGGTTCAAGCAATTCTCTTCCCTCAACCTCCCAAGTGTGTGCTACCACACTCAGCTAATTTTTATATTTTTAGTGTTCAGCATGTTGGCCAGGCTGGTCTTGAACTCCTGGCCTCAAGTGATCCACCCACCTCAGTCTCTCTCAAAGTGTTGGGATTACAGGTGTGAGCCGCCATGCCCGGCCCCTGACGGGATCTTCTATCCTTCAAGCATTCTGTGGTCCCACTGAATCCTCTGGTCCTTGGAGTTTTTCCTCCCACCGCTCCTCCTCCATGAGGCAGGGTTCTAGCCAAGCCCTTTTTGCCCACTGCAGGGGTCTTCCATCTGGGGGTGCCTGTGGAGGCCTTGTTCTTCGTTGGGAACCAGCTCATTGCTACAAGCCACACAGGGCGCATCGGGGTGTGGAATGCCGTCACCAAGCACTGGCAGGTCAGCGTTCTGGCCAGCCTGGCTGACCCCTTCCCAGCCCTTTTCTAGACCGTACAGACCCAGGGAGGGTTCGCATCTGCCCCCACCCCCATCCCCTAAACCTGGAGGAAGCCAGAGAACCGGCAGCTGGCTGGAGCCTGGGGATATCTGTGATAAAGGCCTAAGGAGCATCAGGGAAGTCTTCCTGGAGGAAGGGCTGCAGAGCCCACATGAAGCATGAATGTGTTTGAAAAGGAGGAGGGAGAATTCTCTGAGACTGAGTGAGAGAACAGGTTAGGGGAGATGCTGTAGGAGACAAGAACTGGCTTGGCTCGGTGGCTCACACCTGTAAGCACTTTGGGAGGCCGAGGTGGGAGGATGGCTTTGGGAGAAAGACAGACAGAGGCAGAGAAAGCGACAGAAAGGGAGAAAACCAGGCAAATAGAAATAAGAAACAGAAAATCAGAAAGAGGTGACAGAGAAGGGTAGACCAGAGTCAAACCAGACTGAACCTCTGTGGCAGATGGGGGAAGGCAGAGAAATAAAGGGAGATGAATTAGAGTCATGTCAGAAGTAGAGTGGAGGCCAGGTGCGGTGACTCCCGCCCGTAATCCCAGCACTTTGGGAGGCCGAGGCAGGAGGATGGCTTGAGCCTAGGAGTTTGACACCAGCCTGGGCAACATGATAAGACTCTCTCTACACAGAAATTTAAAAAATTAAAACTTTAAAAAGTACAGAGTCCAGGAAAGGCCAAGAGTCAGAGAGAGATGCATCAAAGGGAGGAAGGGAGGGAACAAGACAGGGACAAAGGTAGGCCTGGGGTGGATGGGGCTGGGGAGCAGTGGGTGGGTTCTGGAGGTGGAGGAGAGGGCCCGTCCTCTGTGAGGGGTCACCACGGAAGCAAAGGAGTAGAAGGGCTCCCGGCTGCAGCCTGTCCTGCCCCACCCCCAGGTCCAGGAGGTGCAGCCCATCACCAGTTATGATGCAGCAGGCTCCTTCCTCCTCCTGGGCTGCAACAACGGCTCCATCTACTACGTGGGTGAGCAGCATCCTGTGTCCTGGGTGCCCAAGAGCCTCCCCTGGGAGAGGGGAAGGGAGGGAGAGAGGCTGGGGCACCTGGAACAAACCCGCTGTACCCTCCCTGCCCACCCCAGATGTGCAGAAGTTTCCCTTGCGCATGAAAGACAATGACCTCCTTGTCAGCGAGCTCTATCGGGACCCGGCAGAGGATGGGGTCACCGCCCTCAGTGTCTACCTCACCCCCAAGACCAGTAAGCTATGACCCATCTTCCCCTGCTGCTGTCACCAGCCAGCCCCAGCCCCAGCTTATAGCTATCCCCCAACTTGTGTAGCATGACCCGGGGGGGTTATCAAGGGGCGGCAGATTCAACTCTCTCTCTTTTTTTTTTGTTTTGTTGTTTTTTGAGACAGAGTCTTGTTCTGTTGCCCAGACTGGAGTGCAGTGGTGTAATCTTGGCTCACTGCAACCTCCACCTCCTGAGTTCAAGCGATTCTCCTGCCTCAGCCTCCTGAGTAGCTAGGATTACAGGTGCACACCATCAGGCCTGGCTAAAACAAAAAAAGAAAGCATATTAGTGATTTCTAGAGGCTATCAGAAGTGAGAAATGTGGAGCTGCTGCTAAAGATCAGGAGGTTTATTACAGGGGTGATGAAAATACTCTGGAATTCGTTCATGGTGATAGTTGTACAACCTTGTGAATATACCAAAATCCGCTGAATTGTGCACGTTAAAATGGCAAATTTTATGGTATGAGAATTACGTCTCAAAAATTAACCCATTCTGCATTTGATGTCAAGAAAACAAAACAACTGTCTCAAGTAAGAGAACTCAGCTTCATCTGCTGTAAAACCTGCATCTGTAGTGTTTTATGAACATGTGAACATCATGCCTTAATCACAAAGATGGGAAAGAAACACAAAGATTAACTCCTAATGGTCCACTCTGTCCCCGGTGGAGAGGCTGGTCACGATCTAGCACCTAGAACAGTGCTTATACAGGGATGCTCAGTAAATATTTGTTGAATGACTGGATGAGAGTTGAATCTGGCTGGGCACAGTGGCTCAAGCCTGTAATCCCAACACTTTGGGGGACTGAGGCGGGCAGATCTGAGGTGAGGAGTTTGAGACCAGCTTGGCCAACATGGTGAAATCCCATCTCTACTAAAACTACAAAAATTAGCCAGGCATGGCAGAGACTGTAGTGAGCCTGCTGCCCAGGCTGGAGTGCAGTGGCGTGATCTCAGCTCACTGCAACTTCCACCTCTTGGGTTCAAGCAATTCTCCTGCCTCAGCTTCCCGAGTAGCGGAGGATTACAGATGCGCATCACCATGCCCAGCTAATTTTTCTACTTTTAGTAGAGACTGGGTTACGCCATGTTGGCCAGGCTCAATATGCTTCCTATACCTATGGATTTGCCTGTTCTGGACAATTCATGTAAATGGGGTCATACATTATGTGGCCTTTTGTGTCTGCATTTTTCACTTAGCATAATTTTTGAATGGTTAGTGTTTTCTGGGTCTTAAGATATCTTTACCTATTCTAGGTTACACAGATCTTCTCCTGAGTTTCTTCTAGAAGATTTACAGTTTTAGTTTTTACATAGAAGTCTGTTCTATCAGAAATTAAATTTTATGTATGATGTGAGGTAGGGATTATTCTTTTTTTAAAAAAAAATAGAGAGAGGGTCTTGCTCTCTTGCCCAGGCTAGAGTGCAGTGGCATGATCTCAGTTCTCTGCAACCTCTGCCACTCGGGCTCAAGTGATCCTCCCACCTCAACCTCCTGAACAGCAGAACCACAAGCTTGCATCACCACACCTGTCTAATTTTTGTATTCTTTTGTAGAGACAGGGTTTTGTCATGTTGCCCAGGCTAGTCTTGAACTCCTGGGCTCAAGTGATCCTGATACTTTGGCCTCCAAGTGCTGGACATACAGACTTGAGTCACTCTGCCTGGCCATAGCTGCTGCTGCTGCTGCTGCTTTTTTTTTTTTTTAAAGCAAAAATAAGTTAATAATACACCTAACTTCATAGCAGATTATCACCTTTCTTCTTTGTAAGGACTTTTTCTTATTTCTGTCTTTCTTTTTTTTTTTTTTTCTTAGACAGAGTATCGCTCTGTCATTCAACCCAGGCTGCAGTGCAATGGCGCAATCTCGGCTCACTACGACCTCTGCCTCCTGGGTTCAAGCAATTCTCCTGCCTCAGCCTCCCAAGTAGCTGGGATTACGGGTGCCTGCCACCATGCCTGGCTAATTTTTGCATTTTTAGTAGAGGCGGGGTTTTGCCACATTGGCCGAACTGGTCTTGAACTCCTGGGATACTCCTGCCTTCATCTCCCAAAGTGCTGGAATTGCAGGCGTGGACCACTGCACCCAGCCTCTTTCTTATTTCGCTTAGTTATTCATTTCCTCCTCATCTCCCTTCCCACCACATGCCACTATTATGTCATTTTTATTTGTTTTTTGAGACAGTGTCTTGCTTCTTCACCTAGGCTGGAGTGCAGTGGCGCAGTCATAGCTCACTGCAGCCTCACCCCCTGGGTTCAAGTGATCCTCCTACTTCACCTTCTTGAGTAGCTGGGATCATAGGTGGATGCCATCACACCCAAAGAGTTTTTTAAAAATCTTTTGTAGAGATGAAGATCTCACTATGTTGCCCAGGCTGGCCTCAAACGCCTGGCCTCAAGCAATCTTCCTGCCTCGGCCTCTATTCTCTGTTTTTCTTTCTCTTTCCTCTCTTATTTGCTGTTTCATTGTTATAATTTCTGTCTCTGGGCCTCTCCTCCTCTGACCTATGCCTTTGTCTCCCTGTTCCTGCATTTCCCACATCTCATCACCATCTTTTTGTGTCCTTCTCTCTCTCCTTGCTTTCTGTGTCTCTGTTCTGTGTCTGTCTCTTTCTTCTTTCTCTTTTTTTCTTTCTCTCTTTCTCTCTTTCTTTTTCTTTTTCTTTTTTGAGACAGAGTCTCATTCTGTCATCCAGGCTGGAGTGCAGTGGCGTGGTCTTGGCTTATTGCAACCTCTGCCTCCTGGGTTCAAGCAATTCTCATGCCTCAGCCTCCTGAGTAGCTGGGATTACAGGTGTGCACCACCATGCCCAGCTAATTTTTGTATTTTTAGTAGAGACGGGGTTTCAGCACGTTGGCCAGGCTGGTCTTGAACTCCTGACCTCAGGTGATCCACCAGCCTCAACTTCCCAAAGTGATGGGATTACAGGCGTGAGCCACTGCGCCCAGCCTCTCCTTCCTTTCTGACTGTGTCTCTGTTCTGTGCCTGTTTCTTTCTCTCTGCCCGGGTTTCTGTTTCTGTGGCCCAGGCCCTCTTTTCATCCTTGGCCCCTCACCAGGTGACAGTGGGAACTGGATCGAGATCGCCTATGGCACCAGCTCAGGGGGCGTGCGGGTCATCGTGCAGCACCCAGAGACTGTGGGCTCGGGGCCTCAGCTCTTCCAGACCTTCACGGTGCACCGCAGCCCTGTCACCAAGATCATGCTGTCGGAGAAGCACCTCATCTCAGGTGAGCCTCTGTGGGGTGCTCCAGTGCTGGCAGAGACAGCTCAGATGGGAGTGTGGAGGCAGAAGGATTAGAATTTCCACTGGGGAGGGACCTTGTGTAGGAAGAGAGCTCTGGTGGAGAGGATTGACCTGGGATGGGACTGTAATTGCGGAAGTGAGAGAATACCATAAGGGGATCGGTCTGGGGAGGAGTGAATCTGTGTGTGTTCGGGAATCCATCAATTCAGCAAGGATTTACGGGGCACCCACCGTGTGCCAGGCATAGGGGATACAGTGATGAACAAGACAGGCCAAGTTCCTGCCCTCAGGGAGCTGACATTCTAGCAGGGATGGCAGACAATAAATATATAGAAATGGATATCAATGGCCAGGTGCGGTAGCTCACACCTATAATCCCAGCACTTTGGGAGGCCAAGGCGAGTG
Organism: Piliocolobus tephrosceles; assembly: GCF_002776525.5. Lineage (NCBI taxonomy): Eukaryota > Metazoa > Chordata > Mammalia > Primates > Cercopithecidae > Piliocolobus > Piliocolobus tephrosceles. The sequence continues at coordinate 16,986,811 of NC_045454.1, read as the reverse complement.
GACAGGACAGGAGCAGGGACCTCTGGGAGAGGGGTACTGATATGGCCCAGGCAGGTGACGCAATGGACCAGCCTGGGGCAAAGGACAGGGCAAGGTGACATCAGGCTCTGGAACAGTTTTGGAGGCAGAGGCAACAGGGTTTTTAGCGTTTGGAATTCTGGGGAGGAAAGGATTCTCTGAAAGGGAAGAACTCAGCAAGGGCTGACCCTCCTGAAACGGAGCTGTCCTGGGGCTCTGGGGGGCAGGCAGCATTGATGCCTGCAGCAGGCCTAATCTCCTGCTCTCCCTGTGCCCCTCTCAGTCTGTGCCGACAACAACCACGTGCGGACATGGTCTGTGACTCGCTTCCGTGGCATGATTTCCACCCAGCCTGGCTCTACCCCACTCGCTTCCTTCAAGATCCTGGCGCTAGAGTCGGCGGATGGGCATGGCGGCTGCAGTGCTGGCAATGACATTGGTGCCTACTGGCTCCTGGCCTTCCCACTCCACTGACCCCCTTACCTGACCCCTGTTGACCTCTACTAATTCCCACTTGTGGCCACCTGACCCAGGAGCCTACAATGATTGGGGTGTCCTGATCCTTGAGGCACCTGAGCTCCACTGACTGCTGCAACCCCCCCACCAGCCCTCTCTGGCCCTGCCCAACTCCAACAGCCTGGGAATGGGACCCGGGTCTTGGGGTGGTGGGTTTCATCAGTGGGGAAGGAAATCTGAGGCTGAGGGGACCCCAGCTGGCCCTGACCCCTGCCCCTGCCTGGCCCAGGCCCCTATGGCGAACGGGACGACCAGCAAGTGTTCATCCAGAAGGTGGTGCCCAGCGCCAGCCAGCTGTTCGTGCGTCTCTCATCTACTGGGCAGCGGTGAGGACAGTCCTGTCCAACAGGGAGGGAGGTCAGGGGAGAAGGCAAGATGCCAGCCAGGTCACTGAGGCCAGAAAGGGGTCACAGCCAAGGAGCATTGAAGGATCAAAGGCTGGGAGGGAGGACAGGCCTGGTGGCTTTGGGGCAGGAGGTATCAAAGGTGTGATAGGTGTGGGTGGGAGTAACCTGGTGCAGTGCCAGCCCAGTGCAGGCAGGGCCAAGTTCATTGGAGGCACAGGGGGAGGGGTCAGGGTGGAATGGGGGGGCACAGGCAAAGTGGTCAGGGTGGGATGGGGGGCACAGGCAGAGGGGTTGGGGTGGAATAGAGGAGACCCAGGGAGCTGTAGGAGCCTTGCTTCAGCTGGGAAAGGGGCCTCAGAGGCTGTTCTGGATGAAGGGACTCTGAGCAGAGACCTAGAGGACAAGTAGGAAGGAGCAGAAGAAAGAAGGGAGGGGAAGGGGGCCCCAGGCTGAGGGAACCGTATGTGCAGAGGCTGAGAAGGGCCAAATAGGGTCACACGGGAAGGACATGTGGGCTCCTGGCCTGGAGCACAGGAGGTGAGGATGGGGTGCAGATGTGGGCGGGCCTTGTCAGGCTGTAGAAGGGCTGAAGCTTTGTCCTATGCGGAGAACTGTGGCCACTGCACGGGGAATGAAAGGAGGCTTGATTGGAGGCCAGGAGCCCAGGGAGGAGGCCAGGAGGCTGATAGGAGGTGGGGGAGCAGCTGGGACAGGCCTTGGGCCTTCCCTGGCAGTGGGAGCAGGGAAGAGCAGAAGTCTCTGGGAGATTCCCTGGGTGTTTGGGGCTGGGGTGTCCAAGAGCTGCTGGACCCTTGGGACTGGAACTCGAGAGAAAAGCAGGCTAGGGATGGATAAAGACTGGGGTGGCCCCTGGGGAGGCAGGAACTGCAGCCACAGTGGTGGGGACTTGGACTGGGAAGGGTGAGACAGTGAGGGTGACTGCCTTCCCCACTGCACCCCCCAGGGTGTGCTCCGTGCGCTCCGTGGATGGCTCACCCACTACGGCCTTCACAGTGCTGGAGTGCGAGGGCTCCCGGCGGCTCGGCTCTCGGCCCCGGCGCTACCTGCTCACCGGCCAGGCCAACGGCAGCTTGGCCATGTGGGACCTAACCACCGCCATGGACGGCCTCGGCCAGGCCCCTGGTACTCCCTGTCCCACCCCAATCCCATCCCAAGCCCCACAGCCTCACCCAGAACCACTCTCCACAGCCAACTTCTTGATCTCTCTCCCAGGCCCTTGCCCTCTGACCTCTTTTCCTTTGACGCCCTCTCTGCTCCCCATCCCTTCCTGCCCTTGTTTTTCAACCCCTGTCTCAGCTCTGGCCCCCATGCATTGATCTCTGCCTCTCTCCTGTCCTGTCTCTGGGTGCTTGCACTGCAATGCAACCCAGGCCCTTGCCCTATGACCCCTGTCTTGCCCCCTGACCCTGCTTCCGTGCCCCGCAGCAGGTGGCCTGACGGAGCAAGAACTGATGGAACAGCTGGAACACTGCGAGCTGGCCCCACCGGCTCCCTCGCGGGGCTCTCTCCCCAGCCCCTCACCCCGCATCTCCCTCACCAGGTAGCCACAACTCCTCTTCCCCTTCTGTGCAATGGAGGGAGAGGGGACAGTGTGGTGGCCCCAGGGGCAGAGTGGCTCAGCTGCCCTGTGATGACGTGCACTTACTGTCCTTACTTCCTCAGCCTCCACTCAGCCACCAGCAACACCTCCTTGTCTGGCCACCGTGGGAGCCCAAGCCCCCCGCAGGCTGAGGCCCGGCGCCGTGGTGGGGGCAGCTTTGTGGAACGCTGCCAGGAACTGGTGCGGAGTGGGCCGGACCTCCGACGGCCACCCACACCAGCCCCTTGGCCCTCCACCAGTCTCGGCACTCCCCTCACACCTCCCAAGATGAAGCTCAATGAAACTTCCTTTTGAACAACGCAGTTGCCATGATGCCTTGGGATGCCCTGGTCCTGGGGTACTCAGGTGCCTCCCTGACTCCTATGGGAACCCTGGGTTCAGGGCCAGGGCCTCCTTGGAATAAATAGTCATTGTTACTAGGTCCCCACCTTCCCTCTTTTCTGGAAGCCAAAGTCACCCTCCCCAATAAAGTCCTCACTGCCAACATCTTGCTTAGCAGGTTTGGGACTCCCCAGGAAAGGGGTGGGGGAGATGTGGGACCCAACCTGATAATGCAAAATCAGGAACATCTACCTCTCTTGTTTAAGCAAAGGAAGGCCAGGCACAGTGGCTCACACCTATAATCCCGGCACTTTGGGAGGCCAGTTTGCTTGTGCTCAGGAGTTTCAGACTAGCCTGGGCAGCATAACAAAACCCCATCTCTACAAAAAAATTAAAAAATTAAGCAGGCATGGTGATGCATGCCTGTGGTCCCAGCTTCTTGGGAGGCTGAGGTGGGAGGATTGCTTGAGCCTAGGAGGCCAAGGCTACAGGGAGCCATGATCACATCACTGCACTCCAGCCTGAGTGACAAGAGTGAGATCCTGTCTCAAAAAACAAAACAAACCAAAAGAGGTGTTGCAGGGGAGGAATGTGTTGACTTTTACTTTGCCTTCAGGCGTGGCTGGATCCAGGGGTTCAAACACTAATCCAGAATTTCTTTTTTTTCTTTTTTTCTTTTTCTTTTTCTTTCTTTCTTTCTTTCTTTCTTTTTTTTTTTTTTTTGACAGAGTCTCACTTTCTCATCCAGGCTGGAGTGCAGTGGTACAATCTCAGCTCACTTCGAGCTCCGCCTCCCAGGTTCAAGCAATCCTCCTGCATCAGCCTCCCGAGTAGCTGGGATTACAGTTGTGCACCACCATGCCCAGCTAATTTTTGTATTTTTAGTAGAGACAGGGTTTCACCATGTTGGCCAGGCTGGTCTCAAACTCCTGACCTCAGGCGATCCGCCCACCTCAGCCTCCCAAAGTGCTGGGATTACAGGCAAGAGCCACTGCATCCAGCCCAGAATATCTTTTTATCTCGTAACTTCACTTACCTCTGGAATGCATCCTCAGTCAGGTTTTCTCTCTGTGGCAAGGTGACTCTAAGCAGCTCCTTAGCAACTCTCTTCTCCCTAGCAACAGCAAAAATCACAGGACTGATTCTCATGGGCTTGAATTAAGTCAGGTGGCCATCCCTGAACCAATTACTGTGGCCAGTGTGATGAAGGCCTTCCATTATTCCAGCCTGGATCATGTGTCCTCACAATCCTGGAGGTGAGGTCAACCCCACGTGGGTAGAGTGAAGGAGTTCCTGGACAGAGGATCAAGCAGGGACGAGTGGCTGCAGGAGGCATAAACACAGATGTAATGGATTGGTTACTGCATCCTTAACATTTGTACCTCAAACCTCAACACTGCAAAAATCCCCACCAGCATCCCTGGTTGTGCTGTTTCTTACCTCTTCTAGAGAGGGTGTATGGGATAGGTTCAGCTAACCTAAGCCTTGACATCCTTGGGATTTATTTATTTATTTTTTGAGAGTCTTGCTCTTGTCGCCCAGGCTGGAGTGCAGTGGCACAATCTCGGCTCATTGCAACGACTGCCTCCCAGGTTCAAGTGATTCTCCTACCTCAGCCTCCTGAGTAGCTGCGATTATAGGCACCTGCCACCATTCCTGGCTAGTATTTATTTATTTATTTAGAGACAGAGTCTTGTTCTGTTGCCCAGGCTGGAGTGCAATGGCATGATCTAGGCTCACAGCAACCTGCACCTCCTGGGTTCAAGTGATTCTCATGCCTCAGCCTTCCAAGTAGCTGGGATTACAGGCACCCGCCACTGTGCCCAGCTAATTTTTGTATTTTTAGGAAAGGCAGGGTTTCGCCATGTTGGCCAGGCTGGTCTTGAACTCCTGACCTCAGATGATCCACCTGCCTTGGCCTCCAGAGTGCTGGGATTACAGGCGTGAGCCACTTTGCCCGACTGGCCTTGGGATTTTTTTTTCCACCAAATAATGCCTGTTCTGTGGAACTTCCTCGAGTGGATTTTCTGCTTCTTTTTTCTTTGTGCCAATAAAAAAGGGACAGAAAGTGGGGACAGACGAGGAGTAGAGAATACTAGAGCATGCTAATTCTAGAATTCCATAGTTTCTGGAATGCCAGAGCTTCTGAAATATAATAGAGAGGGGTCTAGAACGTTAGGGCATCTTGGACACAAGGATATTCTGGAGTGCTCATGGATTAACAATATTACAGTTCTCCCTTGCTTATCAGAGAATCCAGAATGTAGAAGTTTCTGACAAAAAGGACCTGGAAAATCACTGATTCTAGAATAGGGGAGTGTCAAGGGGAGTTCATACTCGTGAATCTCCACCGGTAGGAATATCTTGCATGCCAAGATGTCTGGAATGCTGAGAATTATAAGATGCAGAAAGGAATCTGGATTACTAGGAAATCTAGAGAATAGAAGAGATCCTGGACTATCCGCCCTTCCAGAGCACTGGAAGGTTTGTTTGCATTCCAAGAAATCCATAATGCGGGAGATTCCGGATTATCAGAGAATCTAGAACACAAATGGGAGACTTCAAAGGTGAGTGCTTCTGAAACCGGGGTGTTCTGAAATAGCTATGCATCTCAAACCCTAATTTTGTTTTTGTCTGTTTGTTTTTGAGACAGGGTCTTGCTCTGTTGCCCAGGCTAGACTGCAGCGGTGCAATCATGGCTCACTGTAGCCTCAGCCTTCTGGGCTCAAGCGATCCTCCTGCCTCAGCCTCCTGAGTATCTGGGACTACAGGTGTGTGCCACCACAGCCAGCTAATTTTTTATTTTTTATTTTTTTTTTGGTAGAGACATTGTCTCACTGTGTTGCCCAGGCTGGTCTCAAACTCCTGGGATTTTGAGGTATGAGGTGCTGGGATCGCAGGTGTGAGCTACCACGCCCAGCCTGCGACTCTAGAAAATTTTTTACATGCCAGGATATTCAGAATATTGGGGGATACTGGCATATTAGGAAATCTAGTATGTGGGGGGAGGGACTGGAAGGCCAGGAAATCTAGAATATGGTGGTGTTTTGTAATGCTTACAGATCTAGAATATTAGGGTCATTTTTTTTTTCCAGGCCAGAGAATCCAGAACGCTCGTGTTTCTGGAATGCTGATCATTCTATTTTTATTTTATTTCATTTTTAAATTTTTATTATTTTCTTTCTTTCTTTCTTTTTTTTTTTTTTTTTTTGAGACAGGGTCTTGCTCTGTCGCCCAGGTTGGAGTGCAGTGGTGTGATCTCGGCTCACTGCAAACTCCGCCTCCCAGGTTCAAGTGATCCTCCCGCCTTAGCCTCCTGAGTAGCTGGGATTACAGGCGTGCGCCACCATGCCTGGATACTTTTTGTATTCTTAGTAGAAATAGGGTTTCACTGTGTTGGCCAGGCTGGCCTCAAACTCCTGACCTCAAGTGATCTGCCCGCCCGCCTCGGCCTCCCAAAGTGCTGGGATTACAGGCGTAAGCCACCGCGTCCAGCCTCATTCTAGAAATGAGCGAGAGAGAGAAACAGAGAGAGGAGAGAATTTGGGATGTCAGCAAATGTAGAACACTGAAGAGCTGAGTTTTTTTTAAATGCTAGAGATAGTATTACCCTAGTATAGTATTAACTCTGTGTGTTGCCCAGGCTGTGCGTGAGAGGGCATGAAGGGAGGGGTGGAAAATTCTGGAATGCGGGGGGACTAGAACTCTGAGGGATTCTGAAGGGTTGAGATGAGTTAGGATCCAAGGGGTGACATAGACACGACCCTGGGAGATAGTGACACTGATGGGGGAATTGGGAGCTGGGGACTCCAAATTCTAGGGGGAGGGCAGGCTAACGCCGGAAGTTGCAGTGGTGAGCCAGAGGCTGTTGCCTAGCAACAAGCATTGAAGATGCGCTGGATCCCGGACAGAAGGGAGAAATTTCAGCAGCGCCCCCAGCAAATGCTCCAGCCACAGGGTAGGAGGTGGTGAGGGGGGAAGCGGGCAGGGAGATGCTGTCCTGCAGGGTCATGTGAGAAGGGGTCTTGGGGGTTATACAAAAACAGGGTCATGGAGTACAGTCATTGGGCAGAGCTGGGCTCTGGGACAGCCCAGGAACGGCTGTGAATGGAGTGTGAGTGCCGTCATCACTGCCTCAGGGACTGTGTGTCCCTGGACGGTGCTGGACCCAGATTTCTGGGTGTCAGTGTGGGATGGAGACATGGATTGCTGTAGGTGGCAGTAACAGTGTATAGCCATGTGAGTCAGCCTGTGTGTCTCGCTGTAAGGGGGGTGAAGGGCTTCCCCGTCAGTCCTGCACACCCTCCTCGATTGGAAGAAGGAGCAGGAGTGCAGGGTGGGGGGTGCAACTAGATCAGTTGCCATTCTTGGTCTGGGGTGGGCTCTGTGGTCACGGGCGTGTGGCCTAGTACCCTGTGTGGGTGGAGCCTGTGATCCACGAGGTGGGGGCGGGGCTACCGCTACAGAACTGGAAACCTTAAGAATTCAACTGCTGTGCGATATGGAGCCTGGAATCCCAAAGCGAGGCAAACATGAAAGGGGTGGGCTTGGGATCCTACATGTGGTCACGTCCCAATTTTCTGTGGGAAAGGGTGTGGCCTGGAACGCAGTGGAAAAAGAGGTGGCTAGAGGCAGAGTGAAGCTCTGTGGGTGGTGCCTTTGGGAGAGAAGGGGTTTGTATTTCAGAGAATATAGGGTGGAGCCTTGAATTTATAATGATCTCAAAGAATTGATCCTTTCTCAAGGCCCTAGGCTTCAGGGATTCCAGGCTCACCATCTGCAAAAGCTTGCTCCCCAAAGCTCTTGTCTCTCAGTGAACCCAGCCAGGCTCTGCCGATGACCCACAGACTCTGCTCCCAGGGGACTCCTGGCTCTGCCCCCTCCTGCACCCCACTTATAGCCACCCCCAGAGGCTATCAGACCCCCTTCCTTGCCTGAGTCATTGAATGCTCCCAAGAGCATTCAGTCTCAAGCTGGGCTTGAGACTCTGAGTTTGAAGGCTTGAAGCCTGGAAGCCCGGTGTGGACGTGGTTTAAGGTCCCCTGTGGCTTGCAGCTCCTAGTGGTGGAGACTCTTAGGCAAGGAGGGGAGCGGAACTCTCTTTTATATAAGTTTATGTATTTATTTGTTATTGAGACAGGGTCTCACTCTGTCGTCCAGGCTGGAGTGCAGTGCAGTGGTGCCATGTCAGCTCACTGCAGCCTCCACTTTCCAGGCTCAAGCGATCCTCCCACCTCACCCTCCCGAGTAGCTGGGACTACTGGCGCATGCCACCATACCCGGCTAATTTTTGGATTTTTAATAGAGATGGGGATGTTGTATTATGTTGCCCAGGCTCCCCTCAAACTCCTGGACTCAAGCGATCCACTCACCTGGGCCTCCCAAAGTGCTGGGATTATAGGCCTGCACTGGGGCGCCTAGCCGCAACTGGGAACTCTCTAAGGAGAAAGTCTGCAATTCTGGGTGGTGGGAGGCTGCTCTTGGGAGCATTAAAAGACTCAGGTAAGGAAGGGGGTCTGATACCCTCGGGGGGGTGGTGATAAATGGTGTGCAGGAGGGAGCAGAGCCAGGAGTCCCCTGGGAGCAGAGTGTGTGGGTCAGGGGCAGAGCCTGGCTGGGTTCACTGAGTGACAGAGCTTCGGGGAGCAAGCTTTTGCAGATGGTGAGCCTGGAACCCCTGGAGCCTAGGGCCTTCAGAAGGGATCAGCTGGGCGCGGTGGTTCAAGCCTGTAATCCCAGCACTTTGGGAGGCCGAGACGGGCGGATCACGAGGTCAGGAGATCGAGACCATCCTGGCTAACATGGTGAAACCCTGTCTCTACTAAAAAATACAAAAAACTAGCCGGGCAAGGTGGCGGGCGCCTGTAGTCCCAGCTACTTTGGAGGCTGAGGCAGGAGAATGGCGTGAACCCAGGAGGCGGGGCTTGCAGTGAGCTGAGATCTGGCCACT
>NC_045454.1:16973195-16977938 GCF_002776525.5 Piliocolobus tephrosceles | reverse complement strand
GGGGGGCTTCCAGCTTCCACGCCAACGAGGGAGCTAAATTGTGACCCGATTTTCCCAGAACTGGGAGCAGAGGGCTGAGGCCTGCCAGATGGAGTCCAGTTTAGGGGACCCTGCCCTCAACCCCCGCTCCGTATCCCTCCCCGTAAGCACCCCTACGCCTGGGACCTCTGCTCCATGAGAAGGTTCACGGAGCCAGTACCCGAGTCTTAATTTCCCCCCACCGCGTGGGGAACTCGAGGTCCCCCGCGCCCCGCGTCGGGCACCTGTCCCTGCTGCCTCCTGATTGGCCGCACGGCGAGCGCTGGCGGCGCCCGGCTGTGATTGGCGGGAAGTTCACAGCCCTTGGCTGGACGGTGGAGAAAGTGAGTCGGCCTCGGGCGGGGGTGGGGGCGGGGACAGGGGCGGGGCCGCGGCGAGCCGGACTCGCTGGACGGACCGCCCGCCCGGAGCGGGACTCGGCGCCCGACACGATGCGGAGGCCTGGCACCAGCGGCCGCCGCCCCCTCCTGCTGGTGCTGCTGCTGCCACTCTTCGCAGCCGCCGCCTCCGCCGCCAGCCCCAGCCCCAGCCTCAGCCAGGTCGTCGAGGTCGCAGGGGTCTCCAGCCGCCTGGCCAGGTAAGCCCCGCTGCGGCCCCTGCTTCCTTGTGCCCCTTCCACTCAGTAAGTCTGGTGGTCCACGGGGACCAGGGCTTTCGGATTTAAAGGAAATCGAACCCACTGTTCGATTCGGAGATACAAGGAGGGCTCTTGGATTTATTAGGCGCCCCCAATTTGTAGAGGTTAGATTCGGGGAGTACTGAGATTTTTAGGGGAAAGGGTCCCCTTTATTGTGGTGGAGAAGGCTGTCTCCAGACAATCCCGGGTTTTTTTTCGGGGAAAGATCTCTAGTTTATTGAGGCGGGGGGGTGGGGGCCTGAGCTCTGCCAGAATGATAGAGACGTGTGGGGTCTTCGAGCTAGGATGGAGCTCCCCAAGTTTTTGGGCGCATAGGAGGAAAAGTGTTGGGGGATTCTGGAGGGACTTTATGAGGCCGCTGAGTTGTCCTGGTTTTCTAGGATTTGGGGGCTCTGTTCATGAAAAGGGACCTTTGGGTTTTTCGAACTGGTCAGGAAGACGTAGACTCTTGGGTTGATGGCGGAGGGGCTTGTGGGGAGTTGGGTGGGGTGGAGAAGTCCTCAGGCTTCAGAAGGGTTGGGGATGCTCAAGTTTCCTAGAATTAGAAGACTCCGGGATTGAATGAGGCTCCAGTGATTTCACCGCCAGAGATCCAGGATTCCCTATAGATCTGGGGGCTATAGGCGCCCTTCCTGTCTGCGGGTGACGGAACTGAAGGAAGCCGTCTGCCCAGCACCCCCACCCACCCTCCTCGCCTGGCGGCCCAGCGCTCCGTTACAAAGGCCCCGGGCTCCGCTCCCGCCTGGGTCTCTGCGAATGCGTTTAGTAACCCGAGCCGCGGCGGGGGCGGGGCCGGGAAGGGGTTAACCTGGAGAAAAGGCGGGAGGGATGACGGCAGGATCGGGGATCCCCGAGGCTCCCCGCCAGATGGCCTCATCCTCCACTCGGCCCCACCCACCTGAGAGGGGCCTAAGCGCTAGATACCCCCTTCTCTGCAGCCCCCCACTGCTCTCCTCTCAGGGTCTGGGCGTGCGCCCTAGTCTCTAGCCCCCCCTTAGCCTGGGGATAATGGACTTGTCTGGGGGGCCCCTTCATTGCGACACACTTGAACCGGAGCTGGAAGCTCCGCCACTGAGACCCTCTGGGCTCGGAGATGTCTCCAAGAACGGCACATTTCTCCTGGTCAGGCGGGAAACTGAGGCCCAAAGACCAAGAAACGCTGGCTTATGGACACACATCGTGGAAGGGCAAGAAGGGGCTAGAATTCAGGCTCTGGGATTCTCGGTCCTGGACTGTGACTCCTGTATCCCCTCCACCTCAGCACCCTGCTGGACCCACAGTCAGAGGGAAGAGCCTTCCCTCCCCAGCTGCCGAGGCCTTTGAAAATGGCGCCACCTGTCGGCCAGGCTCAGGATGGCGTCTGAGTCCCGGATCGGGATGTGCGGGAGGGCGGGGTTCTAGATTCCCAGACAGTCCCGGCTTAGAAATGCATAGAAATCGAGTCTTTTTTGTTTTTGTTTTTAAGTCACTTTTAAAAGGCTTTAAAATAACGTATTTTTTTTTTCAATAAAACCTTACTGCCAAAACCTCTTCATAAGACGAAAGTACGGTTTCTGTGCCCTTCAGCCTGAAGTCTAAGCCAATTTGCCTCCCATTGTACAGATGGAGAAACTGAGGCATGGGGAGAAGAACCTCAAGTTAGTCATATACCTGTTTCAAGCCCCCTCAGGATTCGTCTTGGTTTCCCCTCCCCCGATTGCCCTCCTTTGCAGAGTTCTGGGGTGTTAAGGGCTTGAGTGACTTCCACCCCACTATTTATAGCATTGCTGCTTGTCGCTGCTGCCCAGGCCAGACGTCTAGGAGGAGCCGCTGCATCCGAGGTGGGTTCTGGAAGATGAAGTTTGAGTAGGGGGCAAAAGGGAGTAGGAGGAGAAGGCCAGGGAGCTCCCCATCCCGCCCCTCATCCCAATGGGAGAGCTGAATGCATTGGGTAGAGAAGTACTTGGTCCCCTCCTTCCCCACTTAGTCCCTGGCTGTCTCCGAAGCCTCCTGCAGGGTCCGAAACTGCCAGCCCAGAAAGTGTGCAGGCCCCCAGCAGTGCCTGAACCCAGTGCCTGCAGTGCCCAGTCCCAGCCCCAGCGTGAGGAAGAGACAGGTGTCCCTGAACTGGCAGCCACTGACGTGAGTGGGCAGTCCCTCCCCTACCAAATCCTCCCTCAGGAACTCCCAGCTTTGCCCCCGTTTCCTCTCCCCCTCCCTCCCCCACTCCCTCCTCTCTCTCCCCCTTCCCTCCCCGGCTCTTTCTTTTGCTATCAGCCTGTCTGTCTGTTTCTATTTCATCCCTTCCCTGCCTATCTCAGGCTCTTTCCATCTCTGCATTATTTCTGTCTCTTTCTTTCTAGTTACCTGTCTCTTTTCCTCTCTCTCTTTCTCCCTGCGTCTCACTGCCTGTCTCTATGTCTAAGTCTCTCTCCCACTTCTTTCTCTCCCCCCACCCCCATCATCTCTCTTTTTCTCAGGGTCTTTGTTTCTCTCCCACTAGAGGCCTGGTCCCCATAAATGGGTGTTGTGGGGGGAGGGCTGGGCAGAGCCGCTACTGAAAGACATTTTCCTGGCATGGAGGCCCTTTGGTGGGGAGGTCAGCTTAACTCGGTGACAGCAGCTTTTCCGTCCTCTCCCACCCAGGCTGCAGGAGGCCAGAGCTCTACTGAAGCGGCGGCGGCCCCGGGGGCCTGGGGGCCGGGGACTACTGAGAAGGAGGCCCCCACAGCGTGCTCCCGCTGGCAAGGCCCCGGGTAAGCACATCCGCCTTTCCTCTGCCTGGGGCGAGGGGGGTTCCGGGCCAGATAAAGCCGTCTGGTTCCCACGGTCCAGCCGCCGCCTCCCCCCCGCCCCCGTTGTAGCTCAGCCCCCACCCCCAGGATGAGGCCCCCTCTAGGGACCCCAGCGTCCGGCCCTGCGAGGTGAGCCCAGGACAGGACCAGACGCAGGCCAGAGGCACTGACCCGCGAGGGTGGGGCCGGGAAGCCAGGCGTCCGGGCTCCCCGCGGCCGAAGAGGGAGGGCGCTGGCCCGTCAGAAAGCTCTGCCGAACCAGCCCAGACAACAAAAGCGATTGTGCGGGTTGGCGCCTGCCTGGGCACCGAATGCTCAAGATTGCGGGGCGGCTGGGGGCCAAAGGCCTCCTCCTGTTTCCCGAATCCTCCCCCTGCCCTCCTCCCACTCCAGCTCTTGACCCCTATTCTAGAATACCCCTCATCTCAAACACCCTCAAAACCCTCCTCTTGCTGTGGCCTTCAGTCCAGATGTGACCCCTCCCCCTAAAGTCTTCCAGATGTGAGCCTCGGGCCAGATGTTAGTACCCCCGCCCACAGTCTCCCTTTATCCATTGTGACTTCTCCCACCAGGTGTGGGGTTCTGGCCAGATGTGGCTGTATCTTTGGATGTATCCCCGCGCCCCCCCCCCCCAGCCTCCTGCCCAGGATCTAGATGCCCAATTCCTTTATGTGCCCAGGTGCAGCGACCCTTCTCCCATCCCTCAGATATCCCACCTGACTGCCCAGATGTGACATGATAGCCCCTATCAAGATGAGGCCCCTTTCTCTGTGCCCAGGGCAGAAGAGGATCAACTTTTAGCTGTCTCCCCAAATGCGGCCCCTACTACTCTTAATGGATTTCCTCTTTATGGATTCAGCTCTGTCTGGGGGGAAGCCCGCCCGCCCCCACCTGTTCCCTTCCCCGCCGCTCCCCTACAGGCCTGGTCCACTTGTTGGTGCGCGGATGGGGACAGAGGGGGCGCCCCGCTCACCCCTGCGAGTCTAGCGCCCAGCCTGCGAGCTTCTGGCTAAGCGCCCAGCCCCACGCGCCCCCGCGCGGCCGCCGGGGAGGGAGTGGTGGGGAGGGGGGGCCTGAGCGGGGGCGCGGCCGCCCTCCCCCGCGGGCGGGCGGGCGGGCGCGGCCGGGCCCCTCGGGCGGGCTGGGCACATCTGGGCAGTCAGGTGGGATATCTGAGGGATGGGAGAAGGGTCGCTGCACCTGGGCACATAAAGGAATTGGGCATCTAGATCCTGGGCAGGAGGCTGGGGGGGGGGGGCGCGGGGATACATCCAAAGATACAGCCACATCTGG
>NC_045454.1:16961764-16972795 GCF_002776525.5 Piliocolobus tephrosceles | reverse complement strand
CCCTCGGGCGGGCTGGGGCGGCGGCGCGGCGGAGCGCGGCGCTGCAGCCATGGCGGGCGGCGTGCGGCTGCTCTGGGTGTCGCTATTGGTGCTGCTGGCGCAGCTAGGGCCGCAGCCCGGACTGGGCCGGCCCGGAGAGCGTCTCCGCGTGCGCTTCACCCCGGTCGTGTGCGGCCTGCGCTGCATCCATGGGCCAACCGGCTCCCGCTGTACCCCGACCTGCGCGCCCCGCAACGCCACCAGCGTGGACAGCGGCGCGCCCGGCGGGGCGGCCCCGGGGGGACCCGGCTTCCGCGCCTGTGAGTGCGGGGTGGTGGTCCCAAGAGAGCGACTCCCGGGGGGAGGAGGATCCCTGGGGATGGAGGAGACAGTCCTCCAGGGAGAGGGAGCCCAGATTCCATATGCAACAGTGCAAGGGAATCGCAGGGGCTATTTGAGGAAGGGGGCCCCTGGCTTTTGGGGTTGGGTCCTGAGGGCTCCGATTTTGCAAGCAATGAGGGTTCTTAGGGGCCTGTGCTGTCCCACGTGAGAGAATTGGCGCCAGCTTCCATGCTTTGAGTCAAAATGGGGATCTCAGAATTGAGGGGCCTGAGAACTTTTGGGAGGGGGACTCGAATTCTGAGACGCTGAGTAAGGAGTCTCCAGGGACCAAGCAAGAGTCTCAGGGCTGCATGGGGGACGTATCAGTTTCTGTGTCTTTGGGTGGGAAGGTTCCGTATGGGAATGCCTGTGAGGTGGGGCACTGGAGAGAAGAAAGTTGATCCGAAGAGCTAAGAGGGAGAGGGGACAGAGAAGGGGGTTTTGTGTGTGTGTCTGGGGGGGGGGTGTCTCCGCAGGACCTGAGTTGCGGGGGTCCCACGTGCGAGAGAAATTAAGATAAGAGGCTTTAAGGAAGGGGCGCCCCCTGGGGGCGGAGGGGACAGGAGGTGTATGCATCAGGCACTCCTAGAGATGGGGAGCCTTGGGGGTTCAGGTGAGGTGGGGGAGGGCGCGACACCTGTTGTTCCAGGATGCAAAAGTGGGCAGACTCTCTGGGATTGGGGCCTCCCTGCCCCCTACCCCGCAGACCCTATGGAGTTGGGGAGTGGGGGCCCCTGGCGCGGAGAACTCGCCCAGCCTGGCCCCTAGCCAGCCCAGCCCGGCCGGCGTGAGCTCATCTCCCGCCTGAGCCCCCGCCCGCTGCCACTCCCTCTCTCCTCCCCTTCCTCCCTCTTTCTTTCACTCTTTCCCGGCCCGGCCCCAATGTGCCTGTGCCAGGCGCCATGCCCAGGCGGGTGCCAAGCCCCTGGGGGTGCAAGGAGTGGCATGTGAAGTGAAGGCTGACCTCAGAGGGACCCCTATGTCCTCAACTCCCCGCTCTGCCAGGGCTGTGGGGCATGACATTAGCTGTGCCCATCTAGCGGCCCACCCTGGGTGTAGGCACCCCCAGGGAGCTGGCCTAGGGGCCTGCACTCAGGCCAAGAGAAGGCAGATAAATGCCTCTGGAGTCTGGGAAATGCCCTCAGACCTGGCTGGTTTCCCACCACCTCCATCAGAGACCCTTCCCATTTTGCAATTCTGATTCCTAGTTAAGCCTCTTCTAGGCCCCACTACTCAATTAAAAGCCCCTACTAGACCACCCTGGAGTTGTGGGCCCACACTCCTACTTAAGGGAGCCCAGAGTTTTTGCTACTAGGCCCTAGGCCCCCTCTCCACGCCTGGCAACAACTTCAGAGACCACTCCTCCAGTGACATTCCCTCTCATTCTTCCCTCCCACCTCCCAAACTGTGCCTTTCCCTAGAGAACTCTGTAGTATTGTCCAGAAGTCCTGCTCTTCTAGCTCACCCCCTTCCCCAGGAACTTCTGATCCCATTTATCTTCAGAGAACCCCAGGGTTGGTCTTGATAAGTGGATTCTCCCAAGAGGACTCCAGACACTGTGCTCCCTCACAGGCAGCCATTAATAAAAAGCCTTTGGCACCTAATCCTTAGCTGGGAGGGGAGGGGATTCCACATAGGGTCTCAGCCAATTGAGCCTCTTAAGTGCTGATAACTTCCAGGAATTCCACTTCACTATCTAAACCCTGCTTTCAGCACCCTCAAACTGGTTGTCTACTAGGCGGCACTAAAGTCCTGTTTTCTAGGTAACTGTCCACAAAAGGACTCCTGCTGAAAGGCCACCTCAGTTTCCTCTGAGCTAGGTTCCTCCATCCCAGAAACCTCCAGCTGACTTTGAACTCGAGAGGACTGCCCTTTAGTCGATCTCCTCCCAGGACTCCAGTCCCTTTATCCTTCTAAATGGAGGTGGCTCTCCGTGCCCTTTCCTCTCTACAGTTGTGGCTCAGAATCCCACACGCGCCTCCCCCGGCCGTCTGCCTCCTCCCTCCCTCCGCACAGCTGTCTCCAGCTGTTCTCTGCAGCCCCGGGAGAGAGAGGGAGGGGGTGCCCTCGCAGGACAGTCCGGCCTCCTTTGGCTCAAAGGTCCCGGGGCTCCCCAAGGGTCCGGAATGCGGAGCCTCCGCCCTGCCCCCGCCGCACCTCTCTCTTTGTTTACCCCGCCGCACAGCTGGCAGTGCCCCGCCCAGAGGTGGCCTGGGGCCCAGCGAGGGCGCGCAGAGGGGAGTGGAGGCGCGTTCCCGCTCTTGGGCCCGCCCCGGTGCTACTGGAGGCGGTAAGGCAGAGCTAGAACTCTAAAGCCCCAGCCAGAAAGAAGTTGGGCGGAGACAAAGCGCGGTGGGCGGAACTAGTGCACCCGGACGGCCCGGAGGTGGGGTGGGAGGGGCGTGAACTAGTGAGCCGGGCGAATCAGAGTGCGGAAAAGGGAGGTGGGAGGGGCTAGAGGCGGCAGGTTAAGCTCCTGGATAGGCAGGGTTTAGAATCCCGCGGGTAGAAGGTAATGTGAGAGGGGCTAGAAAGGGGGCAGAGCCAGGGGCCTGGGATGGGGCTTCGTGGACCTAGCAGAGGGAGTGTGGGCGGGCATAGAATGCGAAGGAGACAGAGTTGGGCGGGGAGTTATGCCAGGGAGTGGTTAAAATGTGGTTTGAGTCAATGGAAGGGATCAGCATCGGGTGGGGTCAGCGCCGTCTGGGTTGGTCTGGAACCCCGTGGACTCAACCAGAAAGTGGGATCAGAAAGGTTGACATGAAAGTGAATAAACAGCCTGAGGGCTGGCCGGCCTCACGCCTGTAATCCCAGCACTTTGGGAGGCTGAGGCAGGAGGATTGCCTGGGCCCAGGACTCCAAAGACCAACCTGGCCAACACAGTGAGACCCCGCCTCTACAAAATTTTTTAAAAACATAACCCGATGTGGTGCACGCCTGTCGTCTCAGCTACTTAGGAGGCTGAGGTGGGAGGATCACTTCAGCTTAGGAGGTCGAGGCTGCAGAGCCTTGATCACGGCACTGCATTCCAGCCTGGGCAATAGAGCGAGATCCTGCGGGCTTAGTGGGTGGTGCTGTACCTCTGATGGCTGAACGACTGGACTGGGCCAATGCTAATGCCAGAACTGGGGCGGGGCCACATGACAGCTGAGGGCAGATCGACTTCGAAATGAATGATACCTTGAGGGGGTAGGAACTTCGCTGGCCCCAGGGGAACATACCAGGAATGGTGGCGCCCCTGAGTGTCTTTGTTCTTCTCCCAGTCCTGTGTCCCTTAATCTGTCACAATGGCGGTGTGTGCGTGAAGCCTGACCGCTGCCTCTGTCCCCCGGACTTCGCTGGCAAGTTCTGCCAGTTGCACTCCTCGGGCGCCCGGCCCCCGGCCCCGGCTATACCAGGACTCACCCGCTCCGTGTACACTATGCCACTGGCCAACCACCGCGACGACGAGCACGGTGAGGAAAGTGTGGCCAGAGTCCCCTCCGACCCCTCTGTCAAGCATTTCACTGTGCCCCGACCCCCAACTTTCCCGCCTTCCCCAACACCTTTGCCCAACTCGCCCTCTCCCGCTTCTCTAGCCCCAGCCCGTAAGAACCCGTGTAGAAATCCCTTTGCCCGGCCGTGCCTCCCCTAGGCGTGGCATCTATGGTGAGCGTCCACGTGGAGCACCCGCAGGAGGCGTCGGTGGTGGTGCACCAGGTGGAGCGTGTGTCTGGCCCTTGGGAGGAGGCGGACGCCGAGGCGGTGGCGCGGGCGGAAGCGGCGGCGCGGGCGGAGGCGGCAGCGCCCTACACGGTGTTGGCACAGAGCGCGCCGCGGGAAGACGGCTACTCGGACGCCTCGGGCTTCGGTTACTGCTTTCGGGAGCTGCGCGGAGGCGAAGTGAGAGGAGGCCTGTGGGGAGGGGCCCGGAGCGTGCCTCCGCGCGGGGGCGCGCTCACCCAACACTTCCCCGCAGTGCGCGTCCCCGCTGCCCGGGCTCCGGACGCAGGAGGTCTGTTGCCGAGGGGCCGGCTTGGCCTGGGGCGTTCACGACTGTCAGCTGTGCTCGGAGCGCCTGGGTAAGTCCCAGGACGTCCCCGAGGTGCTCGGAGCTGGGGAGGGGTGAGAACCTCACCGCTCCTACTCTGCCCTAAATAAACCCAGTTCACAAATTGTAGCCACGCCTACCCCACTGTGGGGGCGACTTCCATTCCTAAGCTTTTCATACCACTCTGGGACCACCCACCCCATTTTCTGACTTTGGCCACTCTATTCTCACCCTGCTTTTGTGCCATGGCACCTCCCATGTCTTTGGGAGTCTCCAGTGTTGCCACGTCAAACTGCCAACCTAAGGCTGACCCTGCACTCAACTACAGCCAACATCTTTTAGTCCCTTCCACCCAGTCTTCGTCTCTGCCCACTCCATTCTCGCTCAGCCCACCTGTCCCTGGCCCACCCCTCTCCTCTCCCCACAGGGAACTCCGGAAGAGTGGGCGCCCCAGATGGACCTTGTCCAACCGGCTTTGAAAGAGTTAATGGGTCCTGCGAAGGTGCGATGGGGCAGGAGTGAGAGGGGCTTGGTTCTGGGGGCGGGATATGCAGGGATCAAGTTGCTGACTCCACAGTGACCTCCCCAACCCTGGCAGATGTGGATGAGTGCGCGACTGGCGGGCGCTGCCAGCACGGCGAGTGTGCAAACACGCGCGGCGGGTACACGTGCGTGTGCCCCGACGGCTTTCTGCTCGACTCGTCCCGCAGCAGCTGCATCTGTGAGCCACCAGCAGGGAGCTGAGGCTGGGTCCCATGCCCTCCCTGCCCTCAGACCACGTCCCAGAGCATACTGGGGCTTTTAATTCCCTCGGACCCCCTCCCCCATCCTCCCAGACTTCCGGGTTCCTCTCAGTCAGCCTTAGAGCCCCCTCAGAACTTCTCAGATTCTCATACAGCTTCAGCATCCCTGGACCACCTTTAGACCTTTCAAGTCTTTTGGATCCAGATCCCTCGAGACTCCCAGACTTTTTTTTTTTTTTTTTTTTTTTTTGAGATGGAGTCTCCCTCTGTCGCCCAGGTTGGAGTGCAGTGGCGCGATCTCGGCTCACTGCAACCTCTGCCTCCCGGGTTCAAGTGATTCTCCTGCCTCGGCCTCCCGAGTAGCTAGAATTACAGGCGGGCACCACCATGCCTGGCTTTTTTTTTTTTTTTTTTTTTTTTTGTATTTTTGGTAGAGACAAGGTTTCACCATGTTGGCCAGACTGGCCTCAAACCCCTGACTTCAAGGGATCTGCCCAACTCAGCCTCCCAAAGTTCTGGGATTACAGGCGTAAGCCACAGTGCCCAGCTCTCCCAGACTTTCTGGAATCCTTCTCAGACCCTCAAATCCTCTCCTTCCCCTGGAGACTCGACTTTCTTCAGATCTTGAGATCCTTCTCAGAGTCTCATTCACCACTGAAACCTCACAGGCTCCAAGCCCTTCTCAGACCTCCAGAGCCCACTGCTCTCCTTCAGACCTCTCCCAAATGCCCCTCGCACCCAGCAGCCCCCATCCCCAAACCCGGAACCATTCCCCTCTCTCCCAAATCCCTCAGTGCCGCAGCATTCCCAGCCCCGCCCTGAAGAATTTCCTCCCTGCTCCTTGCAGCCCAACACGTGATCTCAGAGGCCAAAGGGCCCTGCTTCCGCGTGCTCCGCGACGGCGGCTGTTCGCTGCCCATTCTGCGGAACATCACTAAACAGATCTGCTGCTGCAGTCGCGTGGGCAAGGCCTGGGGCCGGGGCTGCCAGCTCTGCCCACCCTTCGGCTCAGGTGAGCTCCTGCGGCCATGCCTAACCCTACGCGCAACACACGTGGCGCTCCTTCTACGCTCCGCCCTCCAACCCTGAATCTCACCGCCCCTAACCTGGCCGGGCTCCAGCCTTGGCCACGCCCCAGCCTCTGCGACCCGTGGGCCTCAGACTGGACCTCATCCACGGCTCCACCTCCATCCGTAGCCACATCCACCCCTCCATCCGTAGCCACACCTACCCCGTAGCCCCCAAGTTAGGTTTTGTCTCCTGAGCGTCAACGCCCAGTCTCATCCTGTCCCTGAGCTTTGACCTTCTGAGACACTGCCTTCAGCTTAGCCCCACCCCTGGCATGCCTCTCCCTGAGACACCTCCCTGGCATTCTATCTTCCGCTTAAAACTAAATCCCACAAGGGAGCTATTTCCTAGCCTCCAAGTCTGTCCCTATAGACCCAACCAGACCCTACCCTTAACCCTGTCCCTACCACCATCCCAAATGGGGGAAAATGCTCTTGGTCCCACCTTTAACCTCTGAGACATTCTACTCTTTGGCCAGGACACCACCCCATCCCAGCCTCCAACTCAAAACCCTGACATTGTCCCGCCAAGCCCTGCCCCCAGGCAAGGCCAGGGTGTGGGCTTACCATCGCTTTCCTCCTGCTCTCTTGTCCTCTCTGTGTCCCTCTCTCTTTCCTATTCCCAGAGGGTTTCCGGGAGATCTGCCCGGCTGGCCCTGGCTACCACTACTCGGCCTCCGACCTCCGCTACAACACCAGACCCCTGGGCCAGGAGCCACCCCGAGTGTCACTCAGCCAGCCTCGTACCCTGCCAGCCACCTCTCGGCCATCTGCAGGTGAGCTGGCTCTGGCAGAAGTGGGTGCCATCTTCAAGGGGCTGCCCAAGCCCCATAGTGAAAGGAGGCAAGAGAGGATTTGGGCTCCACTCGTTGATACCCCTTCTTTATCAGGCTTTCTGCCCACCCATCACCCGGAGCCCCGGCCTGACCCCCGGCCTGATCCCCGGCCCGGCCCTGAGCTTCCCTTGCCCAGCATCCCTGCCTGGACTGGTCCTGAGATTCCTGATTCAGGTTTGATAGAAAGAATTGAGGGCATTGGGCCGGGAGCGGTGGCTCAGGCCTGTAATCCCAGCACTTTGGGAGGCTGAGGAGGATGGATCATCAGGTCAGGAGTTCGAGACCATCCTGGCCAACATGGCGAAACCTAGTCTCTACTAAAACTACAAAAATTAGCTGGGTGTGATGGCAGATGCCTGTATCCCAGTTACTTGGGAGGCTGAGGCAGGAGAATCGCTTGAACCTAGGAGGCAGAGGTAGCAGTGAGCTGAGATTGCGCCATTGCACTCCAGCCTGAGTGACAAGAGCAACACTCCGTTTCAAAAAAAAAAGAATTGAGGGCACTGATGGGGGTATTACAGGTGGGATTCTGGGGTAAGAGACTCCAAGGTGAATATTCCAGGATACAGCAAATAGGAATGTTATGGGCAGAGAGAAGCATTTGAAGGGCTGGGTGGTAGTTAGATCAGGAGCTGGAGTCGGAGTTGGGCTCTTCTGTGTCAATTGAGCAAGTCATTTAACCTCAGATTCAGTTTTCTCATCGGTAAAATGGGGATCATTGTTGAGATGTATCTGAAGTGTCTGACACCTAGTAAGTGCTCAGATACTTACGGTAGATAATTATTTTTCATTATCTAATATTAGATAATTATTTTTCAGGTAGGGCACTAAGAATGTATCTCAGGCAGAGGGTTGGAGGGCAAACTATTCAAAGCCAGAGACCTTGGGGTGGCATTATGAGGGGATTCGGCCAAGGATCTGATCAGAACGTTCCAGGATTAAAAAAAAAAAAAAATGGAGATCAGAAGACTGGGCTTGCTTGGGGAGGAGACATCCATGAAGGTGTTTTATGGATGTCTCCGGGGGTGGGGGTTCTACTGGGAGGAAAGGAACGGAGGGTTCAGAGATGGGGGAACCCTGGCTGACTGGACCCCCCAGGTCCTTCCTCCGGCATGTGTCAGCGCAACCCCCAGGTCTGCGGCCCAGGACGCTGCATTTCCCGGCCCAGCGGCTACACCTGCGCTTGCGATTCTGGCTTCCGGCTCAGCCCCCAGGGCACCCGATGCATTGGTGAGCAAGGCGGAGTGGGTGGAAGGAGGCAGGGCGGGGGGCTTTGCCCGGTCACCTTGTCACCAGTCCCCTCCGTGTCCTCAGATGTGGACGAATGTCGCCGCGTGCCCCCGCCCTGTGCTCCCGGGCGCTGCGAGAACTCACCAGGCAGCTTCCGCTGCGTATGCGGCCCGGGCTTCCGAGCCGGCCCACGGGCTGCCGAATGCCTGGGTGAGAAATTTGCCCCACCCGGCTGCAGGCCCACCCCAGGGTCTCGCTCCTTCTCTCACTCCAGAGCCTCTCCACCCCTCCCACGCTTCCCTGTCGGGTCCCGCCCCAGGATCGCTCTGTCCTGGTCCTTGGCCCCGCCCTTCCCTGCCCCGCCTCCACCCAGCTCCAGCCTCCCTTTGACCCCACCCCTACCTAGCTCCCAAACTGCCAGTTTCTATTGGGGCCTGGTCGCCGCTCGTATTGCTCTGCCCCCACGCCCAGGCCCCGCCCTTATTGGCCACGCCTCTCCCCGTCCCAGACTAACTCCCTCCCCCAGGCCCCGCCACTGTCCTGCAACTGCGGCAACCAATCTCCTGACCACGACCCCTGATTCCAACCCTGCCACACCAGAGCCCCATCCCCAAACTGTTCCTTTCTTCTCTAGTCCCGACCCCACCTTCCCTTTGCTCGGTCCCCAAAGCTCTCCTCTCTGCCCTTGCCCTACCAAACTCTACTCTCTTCAATTGCCCCTCTCACTGTGCACCTCTCCGCCTGTCCTGGCCGGTCCCTAGCCTGGCTCTGGCCCAAGCTTGGCCCCGCTCCCGCTTCCCCCTACCCCCGCCTCTCTGCGTCGCTTCTCCCGGGACTGTCTGCCCCAGTCCCAGCCGCCTGGTCTGTGCCCACAGACGTGGACGAGTGCCACCGCGTGCCGCCGCCGTGTGACCTCGGGCGCTGCGAAAACACGCCAGGCAGCTTCCTGTGCGTGTGCCCCGCCGGGTACCAGGCTGCACCGCACGGAGCCAGCTGCCAGGGTGAGGGCCTGGGAGGGGCAGCTGGGAAGGGGTGTGAGGGGTTGGGTAGAGCGCGATGATGAGGGCCAGAGAGACTGAATAACAGGGCAAAGCGAGCTGATTGATGGGAGACAGAGGCCAGGCTCTGGAGCAGACGTGTGGCTTAATGGCAGTAGAGAGACCTGGGATGGAGAGGCCAAGTGATGGGAAACAGAAAGGCTGAGTCATGGAAGATGGGGAAGCAGAGTGAGGAGGGATGGAGATGTCAGTAATCAGGTAAGAGGAGCAGAGTTATGGGGGACAGGGGAGAAGGAGGCCTTCTCATGGGGACTACAGAGACAGAGCCAGCAAGGCAGCTTAGTAGGCATTGGTGGAGGATACAGAGTCAGATGATGGTTACAAGGAGGAATAGTGATGGGGTCAGGGGGACAGAATGATGGAGGGTGGAAAGCCAAAGTGACAGAGGTCAGGGAGGCAGAGGGGAGCAAGTGACCCCAGGCCCCCTGCCCTGTGCAGATGTGGATGAATGCACCCAGAGCCCAGGCCTGTGTGGCCGAGGGGCCTGCGAGAACCTGCCCGGCTCTTTCCACTGTGTTTGCCCGGCTGGCTTCCGGGGCTCGGCGTGTGAAGAGGATGTGGATGAGTGTGCCCAGGAGCCGCCGCCCTGTGGGCCCGGCCGCTGTGACAACACGGCAGGCTCCTTTCACTGTGCCTGCCCTGCTGGCTTCCGCTCCCGAGGGCCCGGGGCCCCCTGCCAAGGTGAGGGTGCTGAGCCCAGCCCCACTCCATCACTGTTTGCTGTGGGGACTGGAGAGAGATTGAGGGGCAGAGAGGCAGAGTGATGGGGCTCAGGGATGGAGAACAGGGGCTGAGGGATGGGGACCTCACTCCAGAGTCTTCCCTCCTTTCAACAAAATAAGATAGTGCTCCCCACCCCTCCTCCCTTTTTGAAAGATACTCTTGTGCTTATGGGAACCCTGAGGAGGGGGTCACCTGAGGCAGGGCAGGCAACATGGAGTTGGTGCCTTAGCCCCACCCTAGTAGCTGGAGAGACCACTGAATGGGGACACGAGGAAGGGAGGAAGGCGTCTGTCTTCCTGTGAAGAGGGAGCAGCCTGAGGCAAGTCCAGGAGGCTGGCTCAAGACTGGTATGCTGGGGTGGGTAGTAATGGCCATGGGGATGGATTCAGGCCCTTTCCTCAGCCTGATTGGTCCCCTCTGCTCCAGATGTGGACGAGTGTGCCCGAAGCCCCCCACCCTGCACCTACGGCCGATGTGAGAACACAGAAGGCAGCTTCCAGTGTGTCTGCCCCACGGGCTTCCAACCCAACGCTGCTGGCTCCGAGTGCGAGGGTGAGGCCGGGGAGGGGGGGAGGAGTGTGGATGGGTGAGGGGGGCATTGGGCCACTTCTTCAAGGCCACCCTCTCCCCTGCCCCCTAGATGTGGATGAGTGTGAGAACCACCTGGCATGCCCTGGGCAGGAGTGTGTGAACTCACCTGGCTCCTTCCAGTGCAGGCCCTGTCCTCCTGGCCACCACCTGCACCGTGGCAGATGCACTGGTGAGACCAGGCCCTGGCTGTGACCTAGGGCCTGCACCATGACCCCTGACCCTTGACCCAGATCATAACTATGACCTGGCCCATAACCTCCTGACCTGGACCTCAGTCCCTCAGTCCCCAGAGCCTGTGACTCCTGACCCTGACCTGGACCATAACTCTTGACCCTGAATGTGACTCCTGAGACCCAACTTGACAGTGACATTTGACCCGAACCATCACCCTTG
>NC_045454.1:16937496-16961754 GCF_002776525.5 Piliocolobus tephrosceles | reverse complement strand
CTGAGACCCAACTTGACAGTGACATTTGACCCGAACCATCACCCTTGATGATAGTCCCTGCCCATACCCTGATAGCAATTGTGACCCTCATGACTCTGGCCCTGAATGTGACTGTGACATTTGACCCTAATCATAACCACTAACCATAGCATTGACCATAACCTTGACTGTGTGACTCTTGGTCCTGTCACTTTCACAGCCCCTGCCTCTTCTCAGAATCCCTTCTCTGGAACCTGGTTGGGTTCATAATCCCTGACCCTGGTCCCTGACTTGAGGCAGAAGTCTGGACCCTGACTGTAACTTCTGATGCTAACTGGACTCAGATTCCAGTCACTAACTCCGACCCATGGCTCAACCGAATCCCATCCAATGATCCTGGTTTATAATACTTGACCGGTACCTTGCCCTAGTTCATTTCTGATCCTTGTCTAAGCCAGAGTCCCCTCTCCTGACTCCAAAACCCTGGCACAGGTAGTTCCTAGAAACCTAGACCCACAGGACTCGCAACCATGGTCCCCGAAACCCCTGAACCTTGGTCAGACCTACCCACCTCTGCCATAGAGCCCTCCCCTGGCCTCCAACTCAGGACACTTCCCACCACCTCCCCCAGACCCCCTACTCCAAGGGGATTCGTGAACCTTTCTGAACACCCCCACCCCCCACAGATGTGGACGAATGCAGTTCGGGTGCCCCTCCCTGTGGTCCCCACGGCCACTGCACTAACACCGAAGGCTCCTTCCGCTGCAGCTGCACGCCAGGCTACCGGGCGCCGTCGGGTCGGCCCGGGCCCTGCTCAGGTGAGCAGCATAGGGACCCGCCAGAGAGCCTGGGAGTAGGGCCTGGGTTCCAGGGCAAAGCCGGCTGGAAAGGTGGAGGCGGGACCAAGGCGCTGTGGGAGGAGCTCAGAAACCTGGCATTGGTGGAGGCGGGGTTACTGCGATGTGGGCGGGGCTTGTGTCTGGGAGGCCGGGTCCTGTGACTCCGCCCAAACGCCCGCGTACCTTAGACGTGAACGAGTGCCTGGAGGGCGATTTCTGCTTCCCTCACGGCGAGTGCCTCAACACTGACGGCTCCTTTGCCTGTACTTGTGCCCCCGGCTACCGACCCGGACCCCGCGGAGCCTCTTGCCTCGGTTTGTACCCAGGCTGGTCCTGGCTCCGGAAAGGGTGGGCTTAGGGCAGGAAAAGGCGGGACGGGGAGAAGAGGGCGAAAAGGGGAAAACGAGTTTTTGGCCAGGATCTTCCAGCACGATCGGGGACAGCTGGTGGGAGTCTCGTGGCAGTGAGCGGGGAGGGGTATGGAGAGGAGAGGGCGGAGTCTGGGTATTCGGACAATGATTGGAAAGAAGCTGTTCTAAACCCGTCGGGGGCCGGTGCTTGCAGGGAGGGAAGGAGCCTGAGGCAGGTTGGGGAAGGCGTGAAAGGCCTAGGAGCGCCGAGGAGCAGTGGAGGGGTGTGGACTGGAATGTTAGGCAGAGGGGGAGGTGGGCCGGGCTGTCGGACGCCCTGTCCCGCAGACGTGGACGAGTGCAGCGAGGAGGACCTTTGCCAGAGCGGCATCTGTACCAACACCGACGGCTCCTTCGAGTGCATCTGTCCTCCGGGACACCGCGCCGGCCCGGACCTCGCTTCCTGCCTCGGTGAGAGGCCCCGCCCCGGCCTGATCCCTCCTCCCTCCGACTCGCGGACTCGCCCATTGGCCTCCCACCTCTGTCTTTCCTCCTCCGCTTCTCCCCTCCCCTTACCTCCTTCCCCCGCTTCCTCTCCCAGCCTCCCCATCTCTCCTCTACCCAAATCTTCCCCTGCCCTCTCTGCTTCCCTGGCCTCCCCTTTCTGACTCTCCTCTCCCCTCCTTGTCTCCCCCATCTTGCCTCCCTGCTTCCCACATCCGACCACCCGACCTCCCTCCTCAGACGTGGACGAATGTCGCGAGCGGGGCCCGGCCCTGTGCGGGTCGCAGCGCTGTGAGAACTCCCCCGGCTCCTACCGCTGTGTCCGGGACTGCGATCCTGGGTACCATGCGGGCCCCGAGGGCACCTGTGACGGTGAGCCTGCCCCCTCCACCTCCGCTAGCGCTCGCAATGGGGTGCTGGAGGCTGCTCCCTTGGGGACTGAGGAGGGGCGCCCTACTTCCCAGACTTAGGGGGAGGGAAAGCACCGTATCTCTGTAGTGGAAATAAGCCGCCACCGTGTCCATGTATTTTCTTGTGTCAGTACCACGACCAAGCCTCCCTTCCAGCCGCAGTCCATTCCGCCTCTGCCGCTGAAGCCCGGTCCACATTTTAGGCTATGCCCCCAATAAGACACCTCCCCAAAACTGTTAGGCCCCGCCCCTTCCAGTCGGCCTCTGGATTAAAACCCCCTCTTCAGGCCCCTTCTCTTCCTAACAGAAGTTTGGACTCGCCCTTTCCCCGTCCTCCGCCAGTCCTACTTCCAGCCTTCCCTCCAAAGAGGCCCAATCCCGGCGACCCTAGGCCTCATCCTTGCCCAATGAGAAATTCCCAAGGTGAAATTCTCCTAGCGTTGGCCTCCGCCCGTTTAAGCTCTCCCCTTCCATGGCCTCCCTACACTGGCCTTTACATTCGCTCAGACGGCTTCAGTCTCTCGGAACACATAGGCCCTCCTTCCTATCTCTGCTCCGCCCACAGACCCGCCCCTTGCCGTCTCTTACCTTCCAGGTCTTCCTTCCGGCCCTGCAATTTCACCCCTCCCGAGTCAGACTCCAGGGAGGCAGGAGGGTGGGGCTAATCTTCCATACAGTTTAAATTTTTTTTTTGTGGGGAGGTGATGATGTGTGAGTCCGCATCTTGTGGAATACTTGAAACAAAACATTTGTGGGCTGCCGTTGACTGTGCTAGACCTCTGACTCACGGAAGTCTAGCTTCGTAAGATCATATTCATTAATTCCACAAGAATTCATTAAGCACCTACTCTATGCCAGTGTCTGGAAAAGGAAGTAAGTGCAACAGGAAATAAGTCATATAAAAACCCCTGCCTTCCTGGAGTTATCATTGTGGGGTAATAAATATGTAAATAAATTCAAGACCTATACACCAGGCCAGGCGCTGTGGCTCATGCCTGTAATCCCAGCACTTTGGGAGGCCAAGGAGGGTGGATCACGAGGTCAAGAGATCGAGACTAGCCTGGCCAACATGGTGAAACCCTGTCTCTACTAAAAATACAAAAATTAGCCGGGCGTGGTGGCATGCACCTGTAGTCCCAGCTACTCAGGAGGCTGAGGCAGAGAATCGCTTGAACCTGGGAGGCGGAGGTGGCAGTTGAACCAAGATCGTGCCACTGCACTCCAGCTTGGGCGACAGAGTGAGACTCCTCAAAAAAAAAAAAAAAGAAAAAAAGATTTATACAACAAAAAACTGGGGGACACCTTACTATGTGTGTCGGGCACTGTTCTGCCACTGGAGATGTAGCAAGGAACAAAATGGACACAAATCCCTGCTATTGTAGAGTTTGCGTTCTAGGGAGGTGACAGTCGGCATACCAATAAATACATACGTATAAGGTCAGGTTTAGGAAGGAAAACAAAGCAGGACAGAGATGACAGAGCAGTGGAGGGAGGAGTGCTAGGAGGGCTTGACCTCGACACCAGAGGGAAGTGAGGGAAGCAGCCATGCACAGACCTGAGGGGAGACTGTTCCTGGCAGAGGGAAGAGCCAGTACAAAGGCCCTGAGGCGGGACCATGCTTTTGAGAAACGACAGTGAGGATTTGAGAGTTATCAACTATGCTAGGTGTGGTGGCGCATGCTTGTAATCCCAGCTACTTGGGAGGCTGTGGTGGGAGAACTGCCTGAACCCAGGAGGTTGAAGCTCCAGTGAGCCATGATCCTGCCACTGCACTCCAGCCTGGGCAACAGAGCAAGACCCCCATTTTAAAAAAAAATGGCTGGGTGTGGTGGCTCATCTCTGTAATCCCAGCACTTTGGGAGGCTGAGGCAGGTAAATCGCCCAAGGTCAGGAGTTCAAGACCAGCCTGGCCAATATGATGAAACCCCATCTCTACTAAAAAAAAAAAAGAATAAAATACAAAAGTGGCTGGCCATGGTGGCTCATACCTGTAATCCCAGGACTTTGGGAGGCTGAGGTGGACAGATCACTTGAGGTCAAGAGTTTGAGACCAGCCCGGCCAACATGGTAAAATCTCATCTCTACTAAAAATACAAAAATTAGCCAGGCATGGTGGAGTCCCAGCTGCTCCAGAAGCTGAGGCAGAATTGCTTGAACCCAGGAGGCAAAGTTTGCAGTGAGCCGAACTTGAGCCACTGCACTCCAGCCTGAGTGACAGAGCGAGATTCCGTCTCGAAGAAAAAACAAAGTTTTCGGCCGGGCGCGGTGGCTCAAGCCTGTAATCCCAGCACTTTGGGAGGCCGAGACGGGCGGATCACGAGGTCAGGAGATCAAGACCATCCTGGCTAACCCGGTGAAACCCCGTCTCTACTAAAAAAACACAAAAGAACTAGCCGGGCGAGGTGGCGGGCGCCTGTAGTCCCAGCTACTCCGGAGGCTAAGGCAGGAGAATGGCTGAACCCGGGAGGCGGAGCTTGCAGTGAGCTGAGATCCGGCCACTGCACTCCAGCCCGGGCGACAGAGCGAGACTCCGTCTCAAAAAAAAAAAAGAAAAAACAAAGTTTTCAACATTGTTGATCTTTAGAAGCTCAGGCTCCTAGAATACCAGATTTCTAAAAACTTCTTAGTCTTGGGGACTGGAAGTGGTGTTAGAACTTCTGAATTCAGGCCTTTGACTCCCCTTTCATCTCCTCCACACTCTGCAGATGTGGATGAGTGCCAAGAATATGGTCCCGAGATTTGTGGAGCCCAGCGTTGTGAGAACACCCCTGGCTCCTACCGCTGCACACCAGCCTGTGACCCTGGCTATCAGCCCACGCCAGGGGGCGGATGCCAGGGTGGGTGTCCGTCGGGCATCGGGTGAGATGTGGAGATGGTAGAAGGTCCAGAAATGGCCTGACTGTCTGGTGTTGCAGATGTGGACGAATGCCGGAACCGGTCCTTCTGCGGTGCCCACGCCGTGTGCCAGAACCTGCCCGGCTCCTTCCAGTGCCTCTGTGACCAGGGTTACGAGGGGGCGCGGGATGGGCGTCACTGCGTGGGTACGGGACTTTGGGGGGTGGATGGGACCAAAGCGGGTGGGGGAGGTTGGTCAGGTCCTGTCCCTCCCCATATATCTGAACAAATAGGAACTTTCGGGTTGTGGAATTTAGACTTTGGAATATAAGATCATCTTCATGCCGAGAACGGTGGCTCATGCCTATAATCCCAGCACTTTGGGAGGCCGAGGCGAGCAGATCACTTGAGGTCAGGAGTTTGAAACCAGCCTGGTCAACATGGTGAAATACCATCTCTACTAAAAATACAAAAATTAGTAGGGTCTGGTGGCGCATGCCTGTAATCCCAGCTACTCAGGAAGCTGAGGCACAAGAATGGCCTGAACCCAAGGGGTGGAGGTTGCAGTGAGCCTAGATCACACCACTGCACTCCAACCTGGGTGACAGAGTGAGACCCTGTCTCAAAAAAAAAAAAAAAAAAAACTTCTCAGAACTGTTGTAGTGGCTGGTGACAGAAACCTGACCTATTCAGGTTTTATTTTTGTGTGCATACTTTTGAAAATGTGTAAGTAGGCCAGGTGCGGTGGCTCACGCCTGTAATCCTAGCACTTTGGGAGGCCAAGGTGGGCGGGTCACCTGAGGTCAGGAGTTCGAGACCAACCTCAACATGGAGAAACCCCGTCTCTACTAGAAATACAAAATTAGCCGGGCGTGGTGGTGCATGCCTGTAATTGCAGCTACTCGGGAGGCTGAGACAGAATTGCTTGAACCTAGGAGGCGGAGGTTGCAGTGAGCTGAGATCCCACCATTGCACTCCAGCCTGAGCAGCAATAGCAAAACTCCGTCTCAAAAAATAAAAATAAAAATGTAGGGCCGGGCGCGGTGGCTCAAGCCTGTAATCCCAGCACTTTGGGAGGCCGAGACGGGCGGATCACGAGGTCAGGAGATCAAGACCCTCCTGGCTAACACGGTGAAACCCCGTCTCTACTAAAAATACAAAAAATTAGCCGGGCGAGGTGGTGGGCGCCTGTGGTCCCAGCCACTCGGGAGGCTGAGGCAGGAGAATGGCGTGAACCCAGGAGGCAGAGGTTGCGGTGAGCTGAGATCCGGCCACTGCACTCCAGCCTGGGCGACAGAGCAAGACTCCGTCTCAAAAAAAAAATAAAAATAAAAATGTATAAAGTATAAATGTATAAAGCACTAAAGTGTTCATAAATGTTAATTTTTCCTAACATTTTATGAGGAAAATTTCTAAACACAAATCAAATTGAGAGAATCATAGAATGAACACCTGCCTACTCATGATCTAGATTATATTATTTTATTATACTTGCTTCCTCACATATCTATCCTTAATCCATCTAATTTTTTGGACAGAGTTAAAAGTAAATTGCAGGCACCAGTCTGCTTCCCCATAAATTCTTCAATATACATATCACTAACCAGAATTCAATATGTGTTTACCAATATTTTCTTCTCTCTCTCTCTTTCCCGGCCCTCTTTTTTTTTTTTGAACTGGGGTCTTGCTCTGTTGCCCAGGCTGGAGTGTGGTTGTGTGATCATAGCTTACTGCAGCCTCTAACTCCTGGGCTCAAGCCAACTTCCCTCCAGAACTGAGCTTCCGAGTAGCTGGGACCACAGGCACACAAAACCACGCCTAGCTAATGTTGTTAATTTTTGTAGAGATGAGTATTTTTTGGAGATAGAGATTTGCTCTAGTTGTCCAGGCTGGAGCGCAATGGCGTGACCTCGGCTCACTGCAACCTCCACCTCCCAGGTTCAAGCGATTCTCGTGCCTCAGCCTCCCAAGTAGCTGAGATTACAGGCACCCACCACTACATCCAGTAATTTTTTGCATATTTAGTAGAGACGGGGTTTTACCATGTTGGCCAGGCTGGTCTTGAACTCCTGACCTCAGGTGATCTGTCCACCTTGGCCTCCTAAAGTGCTGGGATTACAAGCGTGAGCCACTGCGCCTGGCCCGTAGAGATCTTGCTCTGTTGCCCAGGCTGGTCTCAAACTCCTGGCCTTAAGCAACCCTCCTGCCTTGGCCTCCCAAAGCACTGGGATTACAGGCATGAGCCATTGTATCCTACAGATATTTTCATTCGACGTTCAATTTATATACAGTGAAATGCAGGAATCTTAATTATGCATTCTGTAAATTTTCACAAATGCAAACACAACAGGTTTTATTTCTTTAAAGGGAATTAAAACTATAAAGTCCTGGGATATATTTGAACTCCAGGCATAACTGGATCCAGGAATTTTAACAAGGCTATTTCTGTCTTCTCTGAGTTCTGCTTTCTTCTGTTGCATGATTTTCAGGCAGATTATTTTTCATAATGATGAAGGTGGCCCTAGAACCTCTGGGCTAACATCCCCAGTTGGCAACCCTAGAGCTAAAAAGGGAGGTTCTTTTTCAATATTTCTAGCAAAAGTGCCAGGCCTGGCTTTGATTGACCCAGCATGATCACTGCTATCTCTGAACCAGAGAAATACAGTCATCTATTTGGTCATTCCTGGAACTTGTGCCCACCTCTCAGAGTAGATATAGCCCTACTCAAAGCACAGGATTGAAAATAGAGGAGCACAGGGTTCCCAAGGGAAATTCAGGGCTTGTCACTAGAAGAAAAACAGATGATGGAGTCTGGGCCATTAAATATACCCATTATATTTGAAAGCTCAGACTTTCAGACCTTTGGAATCATAGAAGCTTATAACCACTGTGTCCCCTGTTGTCTCCTGCTTACAGATGTGAATGAGTGTGAAACACTACAGGGTGTATGTGGAGCTGCCCTGTGTGAAAACGTCGAAGGCTCCTTCCTCTGTGTCTGCCCCAACAGCCCGGAGGAGTTTGACCCCATGACTGGACGCTGTGTTTCCCCACGAACTTCTGCTGGTGAGACTGTTGTGTCTATTTAACTGATGACTGCTGGCCCCATGGGAAAATCATGTGAGCTAATTATTCCTGATGTGGACAGCTACCATCAGTTAAATACTGTTGTTTTAAACATCAACAAAAGACACATAGGTTAACATGGGTAGTGAGACTGTGTCAGGAGAACTAGATCCTGGCTGTGACTCTACCAGATTCTTTCATTCAACAAGTGTTCACAGGACGTGCACTGTGTTCAGGCCATCTTCTGGGCACTGAGGACGTAGTAGTGACCAGGAGGGATCACTGTCTGTTCTCAAGGGGCTCACAAGCCAATGGGACAAACAGAGATATCACCAGATAGTGACAACTCGGGGAAATCAACAAGACTGTGGTGGGGAAAGTCCAGGGGGGTTTTGGAGGAGGCGCCTGGCCCAGCATGAGAAGAGGGTCAGGGAGGTCTTCCTGTAGGAGAGGACATCTGAACTGAGAGCTGCAGGATGAGTAGAAATGAGCCAGGCCCAATGTGTGAGGAGGGCATTCTGGGCAGAGGACACAGCAAGGGCAAAGGCCTGGCAAAGCCAGAGAGCACCTGGCATGTAAGAGGAACTGAAACAGGTTCAACGTGGCATGATTTAGAGGGCAAAGGAAGGGGTGGGGAGAGATGGGGCCAGGGAAAGAGTCAGGTGCCCGATCACACTGACTTACCACAGTAAGAGAGCACTGCGGTACCGTGGAAGGGGTTTCAGGGCATTTTTGGAAATTTTTTTTTTAATGTTTTTCTTTTTTTAAGACAGGGTCGTACTTTCACCCAGGCTGGAGTGCAGTGGCATGATCTCAGCTCACTGCAACCTCTACCTCCTGTGCTCAAGGAATCCTCCAACCTCAGCCTGCTGAATAACTGGGACTACAGGCATATACCACCACCACAGCTAATTTTTGTATTTTTTGTAGAGACATGGTTTTGTCATGTTGCCCAGGCTGCAGTATATATATTTTTTTTAATTTTTAAATATTATGTATTTAGGCTGGGCCTGGTGGCTCATGCCTGTAATCCCAGCTCTTTTGAAGGCCATGGTGGGCAGATCACCTGAGGTCAGGAGTTCGAGACCAGCATGGCCAACATGGCAAAACCCCGTCTCTAATAAAAATACAAAAATTAGCTGGATGTAGTGGTGCGCGCCTGTAATCCCAGCTACTCGAGAGGCTGAGGCAGGAAAATCGCTTGAATGCAGGAGGCGGAGGTTGTGGGATTGCGCCAGTGGACTCCAGCCTGGGTGACAGAGGGAGACTCCATCTCAAAAAAAAAAGCTACGTATTTATTTATTTATTTTTAATCATCTTTACTTTAGATTCAGGGGATACATAAGCAGGTTTGTTACCTGGGTATATTTCATGATGCTGAGCTTTGAGATACAAATGATCCCGTCACCCAGATAGTAAGCATAAGCATAGTACCCAACAGCCAGTTTTTCTTGTTTTTTTTTTTTTGAAATGGAGTTTCGCTCTTGTTGCCCAGGCTGCAGTGCAGTGGCGCGATCTCGGCTCGCTGAAACCTCCACCTCCCTGGTTCAAGCAATTCTCCTGCCTCAGCCTCCCAAGTAGCTGGGATTATAGGCATCCGCCACCATGCCTGGCTTACTTTTTGTATTTTTAGTAGAGATGGGCTGTCATCATGTTGGCCAGGCTGGTCTCAAACTCCTGACCTCAGGTCATCCACCCACCTTGGCCTCCCAAAGTACAGGGATTACAGGCAGGCATGAGCCACCATGCCTGGCCTAACATCCAGTTTTTCAACCCTTGTCCCTCTCCCTCTGTCCCTCCCCCATCTAGTGGTCCCCAGCATCTATTGTGGGCATCTTTACATCCATGAGTACCCACTGTTTAGCTCTCACTTATAAGTGAGAACATGTGGTATTTGGTCTTCAGTTCCTGCATTAGTTTGCTTACGATAATGGCCTCCAGCTGCATCCATGCTGCTGCTAAGGACATGATTTCGTTCTTTTTCATGGCTGTATAGTATTCATGGAAGGGTTTTGAGCAGGAAAGATAGAATCGGATTTTGAAACCTCCCTCTGGCCGCCATGTGAAGGTGATTGCAGCGGTGATACTGGAGGCTGGGAGCTCAGGGAACAGGCTGGGGCGGGGGCCTGGACAGGAGAGGACAGGGCTGGACCAAGGCAGGGGCTGTGGAAGGGGAGGAAAGGGTGGTGGGAGAAAAACCCAAGAGGCCATGTGGACAAGCTGTGGATGTCTAGGTGGGGAAGCTGTGTCCAAGACAAGGCACAGGTTTTTTGTTTGTTTTGTGACAGAGTCTCGCTCTGTCGCCCAGGCTGGAATGCATTGGTGTGATCTCGGCTCACTGCAACCTCCGCCTCCCAGGTTCAAGTGATTCTCCTGCCTCAGCCTCCCAAGTAGCTGGGATTACAGGCATCCGCCACCACGCCCGGCTAATTTTTTGTATTTTTAGTAGAGACAGGGTTTCACCATGTCGGTCAGGCTGGTCTGGAACTCCTGACCTCAAGTAATCCGACCGCCTCTGCCTCCCAAAGTGCTGGGAGTACAGGCAGGAGCTACTGCACCTGGCGACAAAGTGTAGATTTTGAGATGAAGACTCAGCCAGTTTGGGACACACCAGATAAGAGACCCAGAGAGGCATCCAGGAAGCCAGGGATGTTCCCTCACCACCCACCTGAGCTGTTAGCTGCAGTGACAGGGAAGTGTGAGGTGGGGAGGCAAGAGATGCAGAAATGACAGGAGGTGACAGTGGGAGAGAGACAATGACAGAGGAGTGTGAGAGGTGTGGAGTCTGGTTCTGCCACTGATGTCTGTCGCCCTCTGTTTTCCCATCTATGCCAGCCTCAGTTTCCCCATCTATGATGTGGCGGGGTTGGGGGTTCAACCCACACTGGGCTAAAGCCCCTTGTCTCCCTAGGCACGTTCCCAGGCTCGCAGCCCCAGGCACCTGCCAGCCCCGTTCTGCCGGCCAGGCCACCCCCACCACCCCCGCCCCGCCGACCCAGCACACCTAGGCAGGGCCCTGTGGGGAGCGGGCGCCGGGAGTGCTACTTTGACACAGCTGCCCCGGATGCATGCGACAACATCCTGGCTCGGAATGTGACGTGGCAGGAGTGCTGCTGTACTGTGGGTGAGGGCTGGGGCAGCGGCTGCCGCATCCAGCAGTGCCCAGGCACCGAGACAGGTGGGCATGGGCTGATGGGAACACAGGGCTGAGGGCCTGGGTGGAAATACTGGGTGGGGTGTGGGCCTGGGACGGGACACATTTGGACAGGATGTTGAGGTACTAGTACTGTCAGGGCAAGGGCGAGCTGCCAGACAGGTGGGCATGGGCGGGCATGAGGCTGAGTGGTGGGCATTAACAGGCACAGGGCCAGAGTGACTTGTGACAAGTGGGCACGAGCAGGGTGGGGTTGGGGCTGGGGCTCTGGTGTCCTGGCTCAGGCTTGTCTCTGTGTGTAGCTGAGTACCAGTCATTGTGCCCTCATGGCCGGGGCTACCTGGCGCCCAGCGGAGACCCGAGCCTCCGGAGAGGTGAGGCCAGCCTTTGACCCTCCACCCTACTCAGCTCTCAGGCCCAGCTCTGTCTCTTCCTGTTTTCTTTGCCTCTGTCTCTCACCCTTTCTGTTTCTCTGTATCTGTCTCCCCAACTCCACCCGTCCTCTGTCTCTTTTTTCTTTTCTTTTCTTTTTTTTTTTTTTAGAGTTTTGCTGTTGTTGCCCAGGCTGGAGAGCAATGGCGAGATCTTGGCTCACTACAACCTTTGTCTCCTGGGTTCAAGCGATTCTCCTGCCTCAGCCTCTGGCGTAGCTGGAACTACAGACACGAACCACCATGCCTGGCTAATTTTTTTGTATTTTTAGTAGAGACAGGGTTTCATCATGTTGGCCAGACTGGTCTCGAACTCCTGACCTCAGGTGATCCGCCTGTCTTGGCCTCCTAAAGTGCTGGGATTACAGGCTTGAGCCACCGCTCCTGGCCTGCCCATCTTTCTTTCCCTGTCTCTACTTCTCGGTCTCTATCACCACGTCTGTCTCTGTCTTCCCTGGTCATGCCCTCACACACTCCACCCATCCAGCCCACCCCCATCTCTCTCTCTGCTTTTCCCACAGATGTGGACGAATGTCAGCTCTTCCGAGACCAGGTGTGCAAGAGTGGCGTGTGCGTGAACACGGCCCCGGGCTACTCGTGCTATTGCAGCAACGGCTACTACTACCACACACAGCGGCTGGAGTGCATCGGTACAAGCCCCACCTCCCCCAACCCCTGGCAACTCTCTCCAACCCCCAGCCATGCCAGCTCCTCTCTGGAATGTGGCCACCACCAGCGGGAAGTCTTTCCTGGAGTCTAGACTCCATCCATCACACTGCCAATGTGCTGGGAAGAGAAATGGGAAAGGGTAGGGGGAGTTGAAGGGGTTGCCTGTTAACCATCCTCTCCCTAGATAATGACGAGTGCGCCGATGAGGAGCCGGCCTGTGAGGGCGGCCGCTGCGTCAACACTGTGGGCTCTTACCACTGCACCTGCGAGCCCCCACTGGTGCTGGATGGCTCGCAACGCCGCTGCGTCTCCAACGATAGCCAGAGCCTCGGTAACCCCGCCCCCAAATCCGCTATGCCCCGCCCATGCCATCCAGGACCTCCTTACCTCGGCTGAGTCTCACACCCGCACCCCGGCCACACTTTTGCGACAGCCACGCCCTATGCTCCTGGCTCGGCCACGCCCCACTGAACCCCAGCTCAGTCTCTGTCCCAGTGTCTGTCTCTCTGAGGCGAGCTGGCTAGGTGGTTAAAGGCAAAAGTTTTAGAGGCAACTTTTGCATGTTGCCTCTTGGACTCCAGCTTCCTTTCTGCACACTTAGCTCCTACCTTATAGGGTGGCTGTGAGGAGTTTTTTTTTTTTTTTTGAGACGGAGTTTCGCTCTTGTTGCCCAGGCTGGAGTGCAATGGCGCCATCTCAGCTCACCGCAGCCTCCGCCTCCGGGGTTCAAGCAATTCTCCTGCCTCAGCCTTCCGGGTGGCTGCGATTACAGGCATGTGCCACCACACCCAGCTAATTTTGTATTTTTTTCTTTAGTAGAGACAGGGTTTCTCCATGTTGGTCAGGCTGGTCTCGAACTCCTGACCTCAGGTAATCCACCTGCCACGGCCTCCCAAAGTGCTGGGATTACAGGCGTGAGCCACCACGCCTGGCCGAGGAATTTTATTATTTTTTATTTTTTCAAATATTATTTATTTTTTACTAAGTGCCACATGAGTGCTACCTATTATTTCTCTGCATCTCTAGGTCTCTGTCTCTTTCCAGGTGTTTGTGGATTTCTGTCTTTCGTGTTTTCTCTGAATTTCTGACACCCTCTGGATCTTTGTTTTCAGGTCTCTCTCTCTTGCTTCTGTATCTTTGTTTTCCTGTTTTGAGTCTTTGATTCTTTGGATGTGTTTCTCTCTCTCTCTTTGGGTCTTTTTTCTCCCTTTTTGTTTCTCTTTTCCTATCCCTAGATCTCTGACAGTTTCTCCTGAAGCTCTGTCTCTTGAACACTCTCTTTGTTGTTGTTTTCATTTTTGAGACAAGATCTCGCTCTGTCGCCCAAGCTGGAGTACAGTGGCATGATCACAGCTCACTGCAGCTTCGACCTCTCATGCCCAAATGATCCTCCCACCTCATCATCCTTGCGGTAGCTGGGACTGCAGGACCCACCACCACGCCTGGCTAATTTTTGTTTTTGTTTGATTTTTTTTTTTTTTTTTTTGTAAAGATGGGTTTTTGCTGTGTTGCCCAGGCTGGTCTTGAACTCCTGGGCTCAAGCAACACCCCCACCTCAGCCTCCCAAAGTGGATTACAGGCTCCAACACTCTCCATGCATCTTGCCACCTCTCTTTTTGCCCACTGTCCCAACCACTCTTCTCTCATTTCCTGTGCCTTCAGCACTTGCCCCCATACACTGAGATGTCAATGCTCAGAGAAGCAAAGCAACTGCCTCAAGGTCACACAGCCCTCCAGAAGCCAGACTTGGGTAGACCCCTCTCAGGCCCTACCTCCTAGTCATTGGACCCCCTTCTTCTGCCCTCTCCTCCTATATGACAGTCTCCTTGTTCCTCAATCCAGACCCCTGGAGCGACCTCAGAGAACTTCCAGAGTTAGATCATAGCTGATGAGAAGGATCTGTTGATAGGCAGAGGGTGACTGGGCTGCTCAGCAGGGGAAGGGCCCAGCCCCTGGGAGGACCTGAGTGCCAGGCCCAGTCTCACACATGCTGTCTCCACCTGCAGATGACAATCTGGGAGTGTGCTGGCAGGAAGTTGGGGCTGACCTCGTGTGCAGTCACCCTCGGCTGGACCGTCAGGCCACCTACACAGAGTGCTGCTGCCTGTATGGAGAGGCCTGGGGCATGGACTGTGCCCTTTGCCCTGCCCAGGACTCAGGTGCTGACGCTGGCCTAAGCTGAACTCAGAGGCCTTGCCCCATGGGCTTCAAATCTAGGCCCTCAGATCCCCAGTCTCAGAACCCCCAGACTCTACCCAAACTCTGTCCCCTAGACCAACCCCCAGGTCACAGCCCATCCGAAAATCTTGGTCCCCGAGTCACATTCCAAAGACTTCCAAGTCTCTGCCACAGATATCCCAAGGCCTGACCCAGCAGATCCCGTGGTAGCAGCCCCGCAGACCCCTGAGGTCTGGTCTCATACCCTCTGCTCCTGGTCTGTAGAACCACAAGACACAGCCTATGAGATGTCCTCCCCTAAATCCTGGGCCCTTAGACCTGAAATACCAGTTTTTCAGACCTCACCATCCTGGCCCCAGACCCCGTGGTCACAGCCCCACAGAACTCCAATCCCATTGCCTTGGACACCACATCCAGGTGCCTAAGACCCCAATATACAGCCCCAGAGATTCCCAAGTCTTGGTTCCTACAACCCCTGAGGTCCTCAATCCTCAGTCCTTAGGAGCCCAGTTCCAAAGACCCCAGTCCTGGGTCCTCAGACCTCCAGCTCCCAGTTGCTCAGACCCTCTCCCACACATCCTGCCCCCTCGGTTCCCCAGCAGCAATTCCTGGGATTCCCCAGTCCTGGTCCACAGAACACCCTCATCTAAATTCTTCAGGTCCCTAGTCCTAGCTCCCATGGATCCCTCCAGTTCCAGCCACAGACCCTGATTTTTAGCAGGCTTCATTACCCTTGATCTCAGCATGTCGGAATCCCAGTCTTAGCCTTCAGATTCTCAGTGCTGGCTCCAGACACCCCAGGGCCACCCAGGACCCTCCCCATCCACTCCTCTGCCTCCTCTTCCCAAGGGAGGTACATGAGTGGTGGGTGTGGGGGCCAGCGGGGGCTGATTGTTTGCCTTGACTTCTGTTCCCAGATGACTTCGAGGCCCTGTGCAATGTGCTACGCCCCCCTGCATATAGCCCCCCGCGACCAGGTGGCTTTGGACTCCCCTACGAGTACGGCCCAGACTTAGGCCCACCTTACCAGGGCCTCCCGTATGGGCCTGAGTTGTACCCGCCACCTGCGTTACCCTACGACCCCTACCCACCGCCACCTGGGCCCTTTGCCCGCCGGGAGGCTCCTTACGGGGCACCCCGCTTCGACATGCCAGACTTTGAGGACGATGGTGGCCCCTATGGCGAATCTGAGGCTCCTGCGCCAGCCGGCCCGGGCACCCGCTGGCCCTATCGGTCCCGGGACACCCGCCGCTCCTTCCCAGAGCCCGAGGAGCTTCCTGAAGGTGGAAGTTACGCTGGTGAGCACCGCCAGCGGATGAGGAGACTGAAATGAGGGGTGAGGTGTGCACAGAGAGAGGAGGGAGGGAAACAGAGAAGGTGGGAGGAGAGACGGAACACAGGTGCAACTGGAGAGCGCCACGGAGAGGGACAGAAGTGTCCTGTAGCCCGGCAGAGAAAGAGAAAGCGGCAGAGGGAAAGCTGGCGAGAGAATGAGGTAAGCTTACTGGCCCCACAGCGCCCGCCGCAGCCCTGGGGCGGGATGGACAGTTTAGAGCAAGAAAGATGGAGCCAAGGACGCGCACCCACCGTGGTGGGTAAGAGACTCAGGCAGGGACCTCAAGTCACAGGGTCCCCGCATTTCCCACAGCTTCCCTGGCTCAGCCCTACGAGGAGCTGGAGGCAGAGGAGTGCGGGATCCTGGACGGCTGCACCAACGGCCGCTGCGTGCGCGTCCCCGAAGGCTTCACCTGCCGCTGCTTCGATGGCTACCGCCTGGACATGACTCGCATGGCCTGCGTTGGTGAGGGCGGGCCCGGGGCCAGCATGCGTGTGGAGAGGCAAGGCTTGTCCAGGGAGGGTGGAAGCCCTGAGCAGGGGGTTGCTGGTAAGGGACGGGAAACGACCTCACTACAGGGGACGGACCCGCCCAGAGGGGAGGAGTAATTCTTGCACCTGGGTGGGGCTTGACTGAAGAAGGCGGAGTCAGGGTGTCAGCAGGGCAGGGCTTGACACAGGGCTGGAACTGGGCCTTGAAGCAGGATAGAAGTGTGGAATAGTGCTGGTGTGACTTGCAATGCTACCTTGGGCAATTTGCAGGACCTCTTTGGAGAGCCTCAGTCTTCCCACCTGTAAAATGAGAGTATTAATCAAGTCTGCCTAATTTGGATGGTAGTAAAGCCAAGTGATTAAAATCAAGAATTCAGCCGGGTGCAGTGGTTCACACCTGTAATCCCAGCACTTTGGGAGGCGGAGGCGGGCGGATCAAGAGGTCAGGGGTTTGAGACCAGCCTGGCCAATATGGTGAAACCCCATCTCTAAAGATACAAAATTAGCCGGGTGTGGTGGTGCATGCCTGTAATCCCAGCTACTTGGGAGGAACCCAGGAGGCAGAGGTTGCAGTGAGCCGAGATCACGCCATTGCACTCCAGCCTGGGCAACAAGAGCCCAGGAGTCTCACTCTGTCTCAAAAAACAAACAAAAAAACTCAAGGAGGTCACATAGACCTCAGGCCCAGTCCAGCAACTTGTTGTGTGACGCTGGACAGGTTGCTGCCCTTACCTAATTTTTCTCATCTGAAAAATGGCTATAGTTAAAGATCCCATTTCACAGAATTGTGAATATTATTAACACTGATTTACAATAACATTAAGACCCATGCGCAAATGGAGGCACATGTGTAAAACGAATTACAGTACCTACCTAATAGGGATATTAGAAGAACAAAGTTAGGCCGGGCGCGGTGGCTCAAGCCTGTAATCCCAGCACTTTGGGAGGCCGAGGCAGGCGGATCACGAGGTCAGGAGATCGAGACCATCCTGGCTAACACGGTGAAACCCCGTCTCTACTAAAAAGTACAAAAAACTAGCCGGGCGAGGTGGCGGGCGCCTGTAGTCCCAGCTACTGGGGAGGCTGAGGCAGGAGAATGGCGTGAACCCGGGAGGCGGAGCTTGCAGTGAGCTGAGATCCGGCCACTGCACTCCAGCCCGGGCGACAGAGCGAGACTCCGTCTCAAAATAAATAAATAAATAAATAAATAAATGTATAAATGTTCATGCATTGTTTTAAGCACATTACGAGTATTAACTTTGTTTTTTTTTTTGAGACGGAGTCTCACTCTGTCGCCCGGGCTGGAGTGCAGTGGCCGGATCTCAGCTCACTGCAAGCTCCGCCTCCCGGGTTCACGCCATTCTCCTGCCTCAACCTCCCCAGTAGCTGGGACTACAGGCGCCCGCCACCTCGCCTGGCTAATTTTTTGTACTTTTTAGTAGAGACGGGGTTTCACCATGTTAGCCAGGATGGTCTCGATCTCCTGACCTCGTGACCCGCCTGCCTCGGCCTCCCAAAGTGCTGGGATTACAGGCTTGAGCCACCGCGCCCGGCCCTGCATGAACATTTATTGTTGTTGACACCATCATCAGTATTATTTTCTTTTTTTTATTATTATTTTCTTTTTTTGGAGACGGAGTCTCACTCTGTCGCCCAGGCTGGAGTGCAGTGGCCTGATCTCGGCTTACAACAACCTCCGCCTCCCGGGTTCAAGTGATTCTAGTGCCTCAGCCTCTCGAGTCACTGGGATTACAGGCACCCGCCACCACGCCTGGCTAATTTTTCTATTTTTAGTAGAGACGGGGTTTCACCATGTTGGCCAGGTTTGTCTCGGACTCTGGCCTCAAGTGATCTGCCCGCCTCAGCCTCCCAAAGTGCTGGAATTACAGGCATGAGCCGTTACGCGCCCGGCCGTTATTATTTTCTTAACAAAATCCTAGTGCTGTATGGGCCACCATACCCATCTTACAGAACACGAAACAAGCACAGAGAGGTTAAGCCACCTGGCCGGGCTCACACAGCTAGCAGATGGCTGAGGTCAGATTGGACTCCAAACGAGAGGCTCAGCATCTGCTCCTCTGTTCCAAGAGCCTAAAGGGCCGAGGAGGCGAGCTTCTGGGGCCCCAGCCTTCAGCAGC
The DNA here is from genome assembly GCF_002776525.5 of Piliocolobus tephrosceles. Lineage (NCBI taxonomy): Eukaryota > Metazoa > Chordata > Mammalia > Primates > Cercopithecidae > Piliocolobus > Piliocolobus tephrosceles. The sequence continues at coordinate 16,943,377 of NC_045454.1, read as the reverse complement.
GATCCTTGTTCCCCCTCCACAGATATCAACGAGTGTGATGAGGCCGAGGCTGCCTCCCCGCTTTGCGTCAACGCGCGCTGCCTAAATACGGATGGCTCCTTCCGCTGTGTCTGCCGCCAGGGATTCGCACCCACGCACCAGCCGCACCACTGTGCGCCCGCGCGGCCCCGGGCCTGAGCCCTGGCACCTGCTGGCTGCCCATCCGCGCCTACCACACGGGGCCCCTGCAGCGCATCCTGCAGCCCCCTTATGCGTATGTGCACGGGGCGGCCCGCCCGGACCTGGAGAAGGGACCTACGGACGCCTAGAAGCTGCGACTCCTGCACTGCCCCGCCTCCCCCAGCGCTCCCACCGATGCGGTGGTCCCGGGCCTGGCCCAGGGGCCCCTTCACATGCCCTTTCCCTTTTATAAAATTCTCCATTAAAACCCACCTATTTTGTATCGTTTGCCTCCACCTGTCTGTTTCTCCAAATCTACATCCAGTTTGTGCTTTGAGTCACTAAATGACATTCCCTTCCCTTCTGACCCCTAGTTTCGTCTGTCTCTGCCTCTCTTCCTCTCTGCCTTCCTTCTCTGTCTCTGTCGTTCTGTCTCATCTCTGTCTCTGTCTCTTTCTGATTTTGTTTTCTGTGCCTAACCTCTACATCCTGTCTTTTCATCTCTGTTTCTGCATGCGTCTTTCTCTTTTTCCTTTTTGTTTTGTTCTCTCTTTAATCTCGAGAGCAATCTTGCCTCTGGATTTTTGTTTTGTTTTGTTTTGTTTTTTTTGAGATGAAGTCTCGCTCTGTCACCCAGGCTGGAGTGCAGTGGTGCCATCTCCATTCACTGCAAACTCCGCCTCCCGGTTTCAAGCAATTCTCCTGCCTTAGCCTCCCAAGCAGCCGGGATTACAGGCGCCCACCACCACGCCTGGCTAATTTTTGTATTGTTAGGAGAGACAGCGTTTCACTATGTTGGCCAGGCTGGTCTCAAACTCCTGGCCTCAAGTGATCCACCCACCTTGGCCTCCCAAAGTGCTGGGATTACAGGTGTGAGCTACCACGCCCAGCTTTCATTTTTTAGAGATGAGGTCTCCCTATGGTGCCCAGTCTGGTCTCAAACTCCTGGTCTCAAGTGATCCTGCCACCTCAGCCTCCCAAAGTCCTGAGATTATAAATATGAGCCACCATGCCTGGCCTAGAAGTCTTAAGCTATCCTGAAACAAATGGGGCAAGAGCAGGGAGCAGGAGTACCTGGTGGGTCAAATCCAGACCTGAAGCTCCAGCTGGGAGTTGGCTGTGGATGGAGTATGGAGCGGCAGTCCTGGCAGCTGGAGGCAGGAATAAGCTGTGTATGTGATGGTCGAGGACCCAGCACGGACCTCCTCCATGCGCCCTAACTACTTATTGGCCATGTTCCTAGTCCAGAATCTTCCTCCCTAAAAAACAAGAACATCCTAGATCAGCATAAACTTAGGGCAGGAGTAGGGACCAGGGATCGTGGGTGATCAGCTTGGCACTGGGACAAGCTGAAAAAAAAAACAAACTGTACCTTGGCGGGGTGCGATGGCTCATACACGTAGTCCCAGCACTTTGGGAAGCCGAGGCGGATGGATCACAAGGTCAAGAGATTCAGACCATCCTGGCCAACATGGTGAAACCCCGTCTCTACTAAAAATACAAAAATTAGCAGGGCATGGTGGCATGCCCAGCAACTGTAATCCCAGCTACTCAGAAGCCTGAGACAGGAGAATCACTTGAACCCAGGAGGCAGAGGTTGCAGTGAGCTGAGATGATGCCACTGCACTCCAGCCTGGCGACAGAGCAAGACTGCACCTCAAAAACAACCAACCCCACAAAACTACCTGAGTCATTTTTCACCCACCTGTCAATGCATGTGTCCCCAGGGTTTCAAACTCATGCTGCAAAGAGCAGACCCAGAATGTTAGCAGGAAGCAGGGAAAACTGAAGCACACGTTACTCCTAAGTGTGATCTGCCTAAGGCTTGGGTAGATTAGGAAGGGGAATTCTCCCCAGTGTTAATACTGGTTTTGGCCTGGCGGGGTGGCTCGCGATTATAATCCCAGCACTTTGGGAGGCCAAGGCAGGATGATTACTTGAGCTCAGGAGTTTGAGACCAGCCTGGGCAACATGGTGAAACCCCATCTCTACCAAAAATATAAAAATTAGCTGGGCATAGTGGTGGATGCCTGTAGTCTCACTTAGGAGGCTGAGGCAGGAGAATCGCTTGAAACTAGGAGCCGGACATTGCAGTGAGCTGAGATTGTGCAACTGCACTCCAGCCTGGGTGACAGAACGAGACTCTGTCTCAAAAAAAAAAAAAAAAAAAAAGGAAAAAAAATGACTAATATAGTACTCTATGGAGCCTATTTGGCCTGTGAGGCTCCAGTTTTAATCCTCTAGGTACGGCTGAAATTGCATAAATTGCAGATTGGAGGCTGCTTCTTGACCTGATCCCCAGCCCACCCGCTGAGTGTCAGGAGGAATCACATTCCCAGAAGCCTCCTGTGCTACATCGGGGAATCATACTAAGAGTGCCTCCTCTGTAGGATTGGTGGTGGTAGTCAGATGAATTGTCATATATGTGCTTAGAATGGCATCTGGTACAGAGCAAGGGCCCAGTCATTGTTGGGCCTCCCACATACTGAGCCCTGTGGCTGGGCAGATAGTAAGGTCTCATTCTTTTGTCTTTTTCTTTTCTTCCCTTTTTTTTTTTTTTTTCTTTTTTTTGACATAGGGTCTTTCTCTGTTGCCCAGGCTGGAGTGCAGTGGTGCCACCATGGCTCACTGCAGCCTCAACCCCCCAAGGCTCAAGTGATCCTCCCATCTCAGCCTCCCAATTAGCTGGGACTGCAGGCATGTGCCACCATGCTAATTTTTTAATTTTTATTTTTTGTAGAAAGGGGACCTTACTGTGTTGGACAGGCTGATCTCAAATTCCTACCAAAGGTGCTGGGATTACAAGTATGACTCACAGCACCTGGTCTGGCTAGGTCTTGTTCTTTACCAATTCTTTCTCCCAGGGTGGAGGAGGAGGCCATACCCCATCCCCTTCAACAGGACAGTGAGAAGCACCTAACACAGGGCCTTGGTGGGGAGGAGTGTCAGACAAGGAGGGCTCAAGGTTCCACAAAGGGGTGACAGTTGCACAAAACTGCCTGTACCAAAAATGATTGAATTGTACACTACACATGCATGACTTGTGTGGTATGTGAATCATAACTCAATAAAGCCCTTCTTTAAAAACCCCGACTCTACAGAGGGTTTCAGGAAGTTACCCTCCAGCTGGCACAGGGAACTCGACCCAAACACTAACTCCTCACTCATTCGTTCAACAGATATTTTCCTGCTTTGCAGTAAGTGAATTCGAGGACCACAAGCTTTAACCCAGCCTTATGGGTGGGAGGTAGGGAGGGCTCCTGGAGGAGGAGATGTTGCAGCTGAGAGTTGATCACTGTAGGGAAATGAGCAAGACGAAAGTGGTGGAGATGCCTATAATCCCAGCTACTCGGGAGGCTGAGGCAGGAGAATCTGTTGAACTCAGGAGGCGGAGGTTGCAGTAAGCCAAGATCGCGCCGCTGCACTCCAGTCTGGGCAGCAGAGTGAGACTCTTGAAAGAAAGAAAGAAGAAAGAAAAAGGAAGGAGGGAGGGAGGGAGGGAGGGAGGGAAGGAAGGAAGAAAGGAAGGAAGGAAGGAAGGAGAAAGAAAGGAAGGAAGGAGAAAGGAAGGAAGGAAGAAGAAAGGAAGGAAGGAAGGAGAAAGAAAGGAAGGAAGGAAGGAGAAAGAAAGAGAAAGAGGTGGAGAACCATGTTCCAGGTGAAGGGAACAGCACTTCCAACGGCCTAGAAGTAAGAAAGCAAATATCTGTTAGATGTTTTTCCTTTGGTATGTAAGGCCTGTGTTATACAACAATGGTGACCTTCTTGGTGCCTGAGAAACCCCAGGCCCCTGCCTTGATGGGGACACTGACATCACCACACATGACAGCCTGTGCTGTATAGGGGAGGCACAGGCAGGGGTCAGGCTGGGGTGGGGGAAGATCAGAGGGCATGGGTACCCAGAAGAGACACTGGATCCAGTCTGAGAGATGATCAGGGAAGGCTTTCTGGAGAAAGAGACAGAGCTCTGAACAGTCTCTGTTTGGGGGTCTAGATCCCTTTGAGAATCTGTTGAAAGCTCATTCACAGAAGAAAAACTCACACGAACAAAGGTTGCAGGCAATTTCCAAGTATTCTCATCCTCCCTCGGAATCTTCTGTGGGTATCCCATTCCCACCCCCGCCTCCACAACCACCTTGCTGCATAAATGTCCCAGGAATTGCGACAGGGCTGGCCAACAGTGCTGGAAAACTGCAATCGAATTTCAGCATCCTGGGAGTGGGATCTTTCTTCTGAGATCTCACCCGCCGCCGGGCCTGGAGGGTGTGCCCCATGGATCTAATTGTTATCCTGCCTGCATCCCCTGCACTAACCCCTAGCCCTGGCGCTGGGGCTTCTGGCACTGACCGGGACCGACGCGTTCTCCTCTGGAATGTTTAGAGGGAGGTAGTCCAGGCGGTCACCGCGCTCTCCAGACAAGCAACGCAGCGCCCCCCGATGGCCGCCGCGCGCCGGCGCAGCCCAAGCCGGCTGCGCCCCTTAGTGGCCGATGCTCGTAAAGTCTTCAGAGAGCCCTGAGCTCCTTTTGTGAGCCAGCCTTGGTTTTGCAGGCTGGGGTCATTGTCGTTGTCATCGTTGTCATCATCATCATCATCATCAATAGCTAATAGACGAGGCGTGGTGGCCCACACCTGAGACCCACACACTTCAGGCCATAAGTTCGAGATCAGCCTGGCCAACATGGTGAAACCGGGTCTCTACAAAACAATAAAAAAAATCAACTGGATGTGGTGGTCGGCACCTGTAATCTCAGCTACTCTGGAGGCTGAGGCATGAGAATAGCTTGAACCCGGGAGGCAGAGGTTACAGTGAGCTGAGATTGAACCACTGCACTCCAGCCTGGGTGACAGAGTGAGACTCTGTCTCAAAAAATAAATAAATAACATAAAATAAAATAAAGCTATGATTGTCCAGGCACAGTGGTTCATGTCTCTAATCCCAGGGCTTTGGGAGGTGAAGGCAGGAGGATCTCGTGAGGCCACGAGTTCTAGACTAGCCTGGGCGACATAGCAAGAGTTGTCTCTACAAAACAAAACAAAATGCTATAGGCCAGATGCAGTAGCTCACACCTGTAATCCCACTACTTTGGGAGGCCAAGGCAGGCAGATCACCTGAGGTCAGGAGTTTGAGACCAGCCTGGCCAACATAGTGAAACCCTGTCTCTATACTTTGAAAACCACTGCTTCAGCTGTCTCTCCCACTGGGAGGAGAGCTGCCTCCTTCACTCTCAGCTTATGTGGTTCACATGTTGACCCTACTAGAAGACTCCAGACCTGGCCAACGACAGAATCCCTTCCCTTCAGCCTTTGCAACTGGCTCAGGGACAGGCATGTCCCTGAAGCCAGACTGATGAGCGCTGGCTCTGGGACTACTGCTCGTTGTTGAAGAAGGGGCTTCCTAGACATGCTGTGCTGACAGGTTATAGGCCTGGAGCACTGGGGTCTTGCATGGGAGAAGAGCTGGCCTGAAAATGCAGCCAACACCGGGTGCAGTGGCTCAAGCCTGTAATCCCAGCACTTTGGGAGGCCGAGACGGGCGGATCACGAGGTCAGGAGATCGAGACCATCCTGGCTAACACGGTGAAACCCCGTCTTTACTAAAAATACAAAAACTAGCCAGGCGAGGTGGCGGGCGCCTGTAGTCCCAGCTACTCCGGAGGCTGAGGCAGGAGAATGGCGTAAACCCGGGAGGCGGAGCTTGCAGTGAGCTGAGATCCGGCCAC
>NC_045454.1:16876699-16932496 GCF_002776525.5 Piliocolobus tephrosceles | reverse complement strand
AAAAAAAAAAAAAAAAAAAAAGAAAATGCAGCCAACACAAGGGGAAGCAGGGCTGGGAGAGGAACAGAGAGACTGGTGCCTGGCGCACGTCATCTGCACCTCTGTCTCACCCTTCTCCAGAACATTTCAGGAATGTGACATTTTTCTTTGCATCTTACATCAAATTTGCCAGCAAATTCTGTCAGCTCTAGTTAGAAAAGATGTCCCATCCTGTGTTGGAGGAAAAGCGATGCTATGTATCAGGACATTACTGGGTCAGTTGACAGAACTGGAATACAAACAGTCGATTAGAAAATTTCATGTACTAATATTAAATTTACTAAAGTTGATCACTATATTGTGGTCATGTAAAAGAACATCCCTATTCTTTTGTTTTGTTTTGTTCTGTTTTTGAGATGGAGCCTCGCTCTGTCGCCCAGGCTGGAGTGCAGAGTGCAGTTCAGCTCACTGCAATCTTGACTCACTGCCACCTCACCTCCCGAGTAGCCAGGACTACAGGCGTGTGCCACCACACCTGGAGAATTTTTGTATTTTTAGTAGAGACGAGGTTTCTTCATGTTGGCCAGGCTGGTCTCAAACTCCTGACCTCAGGTGATTCGCCTGCCTTGGTCTCCCGAAGTGCTGGGATTATAGGCGTGAGCCACCGCGCCTGGCCCATTACAGAATCTTTTAGGGGTAGTGTGTTTATAACTTAGCCTTAAATATTTTTTTAAAAAAATCAGAAAAAGAAAATACACCCACATAACAGAGGAGAGAGCAAGTGATAAAGGAAATAAGGTAGAAATGTTACCAATCCATGAACCCGCGTATGAAATACAGGAGAGTTCTTTGTCCTATTATTTGTCTTGCAATTTTTTTGTAAATTTGAAATTCTTTCTTTTTTTTTTTTTTCTTTTGAGATGGAGTCTCGCTCTGTCACCCAGGCTGGAGTGCAGTGGCCGGATCTCGGCTCACTGCAAGCTCCGGCTCCCGGGTTTACGCCATTCTTCTGCCTCAGCCTCCCGAGTAGCTGGGTCTACAGGCGCCCGCCACCTTGCCTGGCTAGTTTTTTTGTATTTTTTAGTAGAGACGGGGTTTCACCATGTTAGCCAGGATGGTCTCGATCTCCTGACCTCGTGATCCGCCCGTCTCGGCCTCCCAAAGTGCTGGGATTACAGGCTTGAGCCACCGTGCCCAGCCTGAAATTATTTCTAAAGGAAAAGTTAAAACACTTTCTAAAAATGAGAGATCTAAAAACTTAGGCCAGGCATGGTGGCTCACACCTGTAATCCCAGCACTTTGGGAGGCTGAGGCGGGTGGATCACCTGAAGTCAGCAGTTGGAGACCAGCCCGGCCAACATGGTGAAAACCTGTCTCTGCTAAAAATACAAAAATTAGCCGGGCATGATGGGAGTTGCCTGCAATCCCAGCTACTCAGGAACAAGAATCGCTTGAACCTGGGAGGCGGAGGTTGCAGTGAGCCAAGATGGCGCCACTGCACTCCACCCTGGGTAATAGAGCAAGACTCCAACTCAAAAATAATATAAAATAAAATAAAATCTTAGACAACACTATCATTATAAGTAGGATTAGGGAGATCAAAGACAACATGCTCTGTGCTGCAGGTACTGTTTGGTATGATGTTGAAAATATCAGATTGTAGACTTGATTTTTTTTTTTTTTTTTTTTGAGACAGAGTGTTGCTCTGTCGCCCAGGCTGGAGTGCAATGGTGCAATCTTGGCTCACTGCAACCGCTGCCTCCCGGGTTCAAGCGATTCTTCTGCCTCAGCCTCCCAAGTAGCTGGGACTACAGGTGCGTGCCACCACACCTGGCTAATTTTTGTATTTTTAGTAGAGATGGGATTTCACCATATTGGCCAGGCTGGTCTAGAACTCTTGACCTCATGATCTGCCCTCCTTAGCCTCCTAAAGTGCTGCAATAAGAGGCGTGAGCCACTGCGCCTAGCCTAGACTTGATTTTTTAAATCGTTTTCCTCCAATAGAAATAGACCTGATTTTTAAAAACGTGCATGGCCAGGCACGGTAACTCATGCCTATAATCCCAGGGCTTTGGGAGGCCAATGTGGGACAATCACCTGAGCCCAGGAGTTGGAGATCAACCTGGACAACATAGCAAAACCCTGTCTCTACAAAAATAAAAATATTAGGTGGGTGTGGTCATGTACACCTGTAATAGCAGCTAGCTACACAGGAGGTTAAGACAGGGGGATCCATTGAGACCAGGAGTTCCAGGCTGCAATGAGCTAAGATCACTGCACTGCAGCCTGGGCAACAGAGCGAGACCCTGCCTCAAAAAACAAACAAACAAACACACAAAAAAAGCATGGTAAAATTTCAAAGATTGCTACTAAAAGAATAGAAATGGTGCATAGATTCCAAACTAGTAGAGGGAAAATAAAGAATAAGAAAACATAAGACAAAACTAAACAAAAAAATGCAGCCAATTCAAAGAAGCTTAAATGAGCATGGAAAAATAAACGCAGAAAAAAGAGGACACTAAAATCACAAAGCAACATGGTAGAAGTAAACAAAATACATCACTAATCACACACACAAAAAATGTATTCAGGACCAGGTATGGTGGCTCACACCTGCAATCCCAGCACTTTGGGAGGCTGAGGCGGGCGGATCACTTGAGGTCACGAGTTTGAGACTAGCCTGGCCAATATGGTGAAACCCCATCTCTACTAAAAATACACATACAAAAAAAAAAACAAGAAGTTAGCTAGGCATCGAGGTGTATGCCCGTAATCCCAGCTACACGGGAGGCTGAGGCAGGAGAATTGCTTGAACCAGAAAGCAGAGGTTACAGTGAGCTGAGATTGCACCACTGCACTCCAGCCTGGGCGACAGAGTGAGACTCCATCGGAAAAACAAACAAAGAAAAAATGTATTCAGAGGCCAAATACTTCTTACCACCTCCACAGCTGCTACCCATATCTCACCCTCCTTCTTAGGGTTTGGAGTTCCTACTCCTGTCCCCACAACCTCTCCCTGTTATGCAGCTAGAGGGGCTCTGAATACCCACGTCAAATCAAGTCCCTCTGCTGCTCAAAACCTTCCTGTGGCTCCATCTCACTCGAAGATATTTTTGCTCATTTGGTTTTTGTTGTTGTTGTTGTTGCTGTTATTGTTGAGACAGGATCTCACTGTGTTGCCCAGGCTGGAGTGCAACAGTGCAAATCACGATTCACTGTAGCCTAGACCTCCTTGGCTCAAGCCATCCTCCAGGCTCAGCCTCCTGAGCTGCTGGGACCTCAGGCACACACTACAACAACCCAGCCAATTTTTTGATAGAGACGGAGTCTCCTTTGTTGCCCAAGCTGGTCTTGAACTCATGGGCTCAACTTATCTACCCACCTCGGCCTCCCAAAGTGCTGGGATTCCAGGTCTGAGCCACTGTGTTCTGCCAATCTCATTCAAAGTAAGAGCCAAAGTCTTCACTGTGGTCCAGCAGACTCTGCACCATCTGCTTCTTGTTTCCTCTCTGACCTCATCTCCCTTCCACCTCCCACATACTCCTCTGCAGCCACACAGATCTCCTTGTTGTGTTCTCTCAGATCCACACATGTTCCACCCCAGGACCTTGGCACTGGCTGTTCCCTCTGCCTAGGGGTCTCTTTCCACTAAGCTCAGTCTCTCTTATTTTTTTTTTTTTAATTTGAGATGGAGTTTTGTCACTTTTGTTGCCCAGACTGAAGTGCAGTGGGGCAATCTCGGCTCACTGCAACCTCCGCCTCTTGGGTTCAGGCAATTCTCCTGCCTCAGCCTCCCGAGTAGCTGGGACTACAGGCACCCGCCACCACTCCCAGCTAATTTTTGTATTATGGTAGAGACGGAGTTTCACCATGTTGGCCAAGCTGGTCTCGAACTCCTGACCTCAAGTGATCCACCTACCTCAGTCTCCCAAAGTGCTGGGATTACAGGTGTGAGCCACTGCGCCCGGCCCCACTTGGCTCAGGCCCTCACCACCAGCAGGAGAATGGATAAACTGATCCCACAGTGACCCTATGTCCTGCAATGAGAATAACCTGTAACTACACACAACAACCAGGATGAATTTTTTTCACGGTACTGAGTGAAAAAAGCCAGATGCTAAACAGAACATATTTTCAGATTGCATTTACACGAATTCAAAACAGGCACAACCAATCTATGCCGTCAGAAGTCAGGGTGATAATGACCTTGGAGGGAGGGCAGGTGATAAGGGAGCGTTGAGGGGGCTTCTGGGGGCCTGGAGATATTGCTTCTTCGGTGGGGGGGGGGGGGCTGGTGACACAGGTGTGTTCAATCGGTGATAATTCCTCCAGTGGTTATACTTAGGTTTGTATTTTGCTGAATGTGAGTCTACTTCAACAAACCACTGCCGAAAACAAGGAGCTGCACCCACCACCCAGTGTCTCCTCCACCCAGTTTATGCAACAGGACAGTCTCAGCCCCCCGGGGTCCCTCCCTCCCAATGCAATGGGCTTTTATATCTTCAAGGCTCCTGGCTCTGCCACCCTGGTTCCTTTCCCCAGCTTGCTATGCATGTCACCCCACACATGTTCCAGGCAGCTCCACAGAGGTCCCCAGAGAGAAGGCTGGCTGTGGGCGGGAGGAAGGGCAGGGGTGGGGGACGTGGCTTCCCAGTGGAGCCTGGGCAGGGGAGGAAACATTTCTGCAACACCCCACACCAAGTCCTGACTTCCAGGGGAGCTTTGCAGGGTGAACTCTAAGTGCCCAGGGCCCCGTGTGAAGGGGTCAACTGTGTCCCGCTCTGTGGCTGTCTCTGTCTGTCTCTCTTCCTGTTTCCTTCCCTCCCTCCCAATCTCTTTCTCCTCAAGATGAAAAAACTCACAATTATCTACATAACAATTTTATATCAGACTGTAACCCAAAAACCCAAGTTCCAACTTTGAATTTTTCAATAAACTTTGAATAAATAGTAGTGCTATTTTTCTTTCTTTCTTTTGGTACTGTAATGTTTACTTTTAAATTTAATTTTTACTGGCATGACTTTACATATATGAGGTTCAAGAAAAGAAAATCTCCACTGTTTACATTTCTTTTCTGGCTATTAATATTGTTCATTTCATTCCGTGATTATTACTGGAAATAATTTTGTCCTATGGGGAAGGGAGGCGCTTGGCAGGCCTCGAGTTATTCTTCGAGACATGGGGGGCTGTGGTCAGATTTAGAAAGTGCTTGTGGGTGGCTGGGTGGGAGTGGGTCAAGGGAGACATAAGGGCTGGCTGGAGTCCAGGGAGGAGGCCGGCCCGGCAGGCACCCAGGCAGCGGAGGTGGGCAGGGCCGTGGAGAGTCCAGGACGGGCAGGCCCTGGGGACTGTGGGTTGGGGAAGGAGATTATTTTATTTTATTTTTTCTTTTTTGAGACAGAATCTCGTTCTGTCTCCAAGACTGTAGTGCAGTGGCACGATCTCTGCTCACTGCAACCTCTGCCTCCTGGGTTCAAGGGATTTTCCTTCATCAGCCTCCCAAGTAGCTAGGATTATAGGCACGCACCACTACACTGGGCTAATTTTTAATATTTTTGGTAGAGACAGAGTTTCACCATGTTGGCCAGGCTGGTCTCATCCTCCTGACCTCAAGTGATCCACCTGCCCCAGCCTCCCAAAATGGTGGGATTACAGGGGTGCGCCACCATGCCTGGCCTAATTTTTTGTATTTTTAGGAGAGACAGGGTTTTGCCATGTTGGCCAGGCTAGTCTTGAACTCCTGGCCTCAAGTGATCCGCACACCTCAACCTCCCAAAGTGGTGGGATTACAGGTGTGAGCCACCACGCCCCGCCACGAGAAGGGGAGAATGTGAGTGCTATATAAAAGTAGAAAACACAGAGCATAGGCTGGGTGTGATGGCTCACACCTCTAATCCCAGCACTTTGGAAGGCCAAAGTGGGAGGATGGCTTAAGCCATTCGAGATCAGCCTGGGCAACATAGTGAGACCCCTGTCTCTACAAAAAATAATAAAATTAGCCAGGCATGGTGGCACCCACCTGTACTCCCAAGGCTACTTGGGAGGCTGAGATGGGAGGATCACTAGAGCCCAGGAGATCTGTGGTGAGCCGTGATCATGCTACTGCACTCCAGCCTGGGCAACAGAGTAAGACCCTGTCTCTAAAAATAAAAAATAATTTAAAATAAAGCACAGAACACAGTGTCAGGTTGTCTGCGGGGGAGCAGCGGGCAGGTGACCAGGAGGGCTGGCTGCTCTGTGTAGGGCTAGTGCCTGGGTCGGGATGACTCAGTCTCAGAGGCTGTAAATAAAGAAGGAAGAGGGCTGGGCAAGGTAGTTCACGCCTGTAATCCCAGAGCTTTGGGAGGGTGAGGTGGACGAATCACCTGAGGTCAGGAGTTCGAGGCCAGTCTGACCAACATAGAGAAATTCCATCTCTGCTAAAAATACACAATTAGTCGGGTGTGGTGGTGCATGCCTGTAATTCCAGCTACTCAGGAGGCTGGGGCAGGAGAATCGCTTGAACTTGGGAGGAGGAGATTTGCAGTAAGCCAAGATCGCACCATTGCACTCTAGCCTGAACAAAACTCTGTTTCAAAAAAAGAAAAAAAAAAAAGAAGAAGAAAGAAAGAGCTGCCACAGTTGACAGCTTCCTGGATGCTTTTGTTAACTCTTGGGGTTGTCACAGCACCCACTTTACAGATGGGGAAACTGAGGATCAGAGAGAGGAAGGCCCAAGTGGAAGAGCAGGCCTGGAGGCCCAGTCTCCTCCTGCCTAATCCTGGGCTTTTGCTGGTAGACTCCCACCCAATCTTGAATAACCCCAGGCCTTAAACAACCTCCCAGGATTGCTTTTCCTCCCTTAGAACAATAAATGCAGAGATATAAAAACCAACTATGCTTGTCTACAAAGCCCAAGAGAATTTTTGAGGTAATAAAACTGTCATAAATCCATACCGTGGTGATTACATGACTTACGAATTTGTCAAAACTCAGAATCGAGCTGGACAAAATGATTCCTGCCTGTAATCCCAGCACTCTGGGAGACCGTGGCAGGATGATCACTTGAGGCCAGGAGTTCAGGACCAGCCTGGCCAACGTGGTGAAACCCTGTCTCTACTAAAAATACAAAAATTAGCTGTGTGTGGTGGCACATGCCTGTAATCCCAGCTATTTCAGTAGTTAAGGCAGGAAAATCGTTTGAACCCAGGAGGCGGAGGTTGCAGTGAGATGAGATCATGCCACTGTACTCCAGACTCTGTCTCAAAAACCAAAATCAAAACCAAAAAAAAAAAAAAAAACACCCTTAAGAATCAGGCTTATACACGAGCACACCCACACTCACCCATAAATTTTACTGTTTGTAGAAAAGAAGAAAGTTCAGGCCGGGTGCGGTGGCTCAAGCCTGTAATCCCAGCACTTTGGGAGGCTGAGGCAGGCGGATCACGAGGTCAGGAGATCGAGACCATCCTGGCTAACACGGTGAAACCCCGTCTCTACTAAAAAATACGAAACACTAGCCGGGCGAGGTGGCGGGCGCCTGTAGTCCCAGCTGCTCGGGAGGCTGAGGCAGGAGAATGGCGTGAACCCAGGAGGCGGAGCTTGCAGTGAGCTGAGATCCGGCCACTGCACTCCAGCCTGGGCGACAGAGCGAGACTCCGTCTCCAAGAAAAAAAAAAGAAAAGAAGAAAGTTCAAAACCAAATACAATGAATGTACTTTCTCTGGATTCCAATTCACACCAAACAACTGTAAAAATTTGTTTTTGAGACATTTGGGGAAATTTGAACACAAACTGGCTTTTAGGAGATATTAAGGAACTTCTGTTATGTTAGACTTGATAATGGCATTGTGGTTGGACAATGCCCACATACCATGCCTTGGCTGGGTGTGGTGACTCACACCTGTAATCCCAGCATTTTGGGAGGCCTAGGTGGGAGGATTGCTTGAGCTCAAGAGTTTGAGACCAACCTAAGCAACACAGTGAGACCTCATCTCTACACAACATTTTAAAAAAACATTAGCCAAGTGTGGTGGGTGGGCCTGTAATCTCAGCTACTCAGGAGGCTGAGGTGGGAAGATTACTCGAACCCAGGAGTTTGAGGTTTCAGGGAGCTGAGATTGTGTCATTGCACTCCAGTCTGGGCGACAGAGCAATACCCTGTCCAAAAAATAAAGAAAAGAAAATGTACCCTATTCTTCTTTTCAAGATGCTCATTGAAGTATTTACGAATGAAACAACATAATACCTACCACCTGTAATTTTTTTTTAATTTTATTTATTAATTTTTTAGAGATGGGGTCTCATTCTTTTGCTCAGGCTGGAGTGCAGTGGCATTATCATAGCTCATGATAACCTCAAACTCCTGGGCTCAGGTGATCCTCCTGCCTCAGTCTCCCAAACAGCTGGGATTACAGGTGCTGGCCACCATGCTTGGCTAATGTTTTTTAATTTTTTTTTTTTTTTGTAGAGACAAGACTATATTGACTAGGCTGGTCTCAAACTCCTGGCCTCAAGTGATCCTCCCAACTTGGCCTCCCAAAGTGCGGGAATTACAGGCGTGAGTCACCGTGCCCAGGCTGCAGTGCAGCGGCGTGATCTCGGCTCACTGCAAGCTACGCGTCCTGGATTCACGCCATTCTCCTGCCTCAGCCTCCTAAAGTGCTGGGATTACAGGCGTGAACCACTGCACCCAGCCCTGCTTGGCCTATTTTTCATTTTTATTTTTTTACAGACAGGGTCTCACTATGCTGCCCAGACTGGTCTCAAACTCCTGGGCTCAAGCGATCCTTCTGCCTCAGCCTCCTGAGTAGCTGGGACTACAGGGTGCGATTTTTTTTTCAAGTATTCAAAAAAAATGGGGAGGGGAAAGAAGACGCAATGGCAAAATATTGATGGTTCTTGAACCTGGGTGATGAGTATATGTAAGCTTATTGTTTCTTGACTTTTTGTGTCTGTTTGAAAACTGTCATGATATAAGAGTTTAAAAATTGAAAACAAAATTTATAAAAGGAGCTTTGGGGCCGGGTGCAGTGGCTCACGCCTATAATCCCAGCACTTTGGGAGGCCAAGGCAGGTGGATCACCTGAGGTCAGAAGTTCAAGATCAGTCTGGCCAACATGATGAAACACTGTCTCTACCAAAAATACAATAATTAGGCCAGATGTGGTGGCTTACACCTGTAATCCTGGCACTTTGGGAGGCCGAGGCGGGTGTATCACGAGGTCAGGAGTTCAAGACCAGCCTGGCCAAGGTGGTGAAACCCTGTCTCTACTAAAAATATGAAAATTAGATGGGCATGCTAGTGGGCGCCTGTAAATTCCAGCAACTCGGGAGGCTGAGGCAGAGAATTGCTTGAACCCGGGAGGCGGAGGTTGCAGTGAGCCGAGATCACACCACTGCACTCCAGCCTGGGGGACAGGGTGAGACTCCTTCTCAAAAACAAAAGCAAACAAACAAAAAACCCAAAAATTAGCCAGGCATGGTGGCAGGCACCTGTAATCTCAGGTATTCAGGAGCTGAGGCATGAGAATCGCTTGAACCCGGGAGGCGGAGGTTGCAGTGAGCCGAGATCCCGAGATCGCGCCACTGCACTCTGGCCTGGGGGATAGAGCGAGGCTCTGTCTCAAAAAAAAAAAAAGAGGAGAATTTGGTGTTCATTAAGCAACATTTGGACTACGGAAAACTAGCAAGGCAAAGACGCCCCTCCCATCCCTAAGTCCTGTACCACTATGGTTGTTGACATTTTGATATATTTCCTTTCAGTCTTTTCTATTCTATGTGAGCTTTTTAAATGCGTGTGTGTGTGTGTGCACGTGTGTGTTTTACATAACTGTGTGAGCAAATTGTTTATACAGCCCTGTTTTTTCCCCTCTTAAAATGTAAGCTGTTCCCCTGTTAAAACATCTTTGGATAAACACAATCTCTAATGTTTGCACTATGTTTATTCAAAAGGGCAGCATTGCCAGAGGTTGAAGCTGTTTCCAATTTCCTCCCATTATAAATAATGCCCCCATGGACCTCCTTGTGTGTCCCAGAGGAGGGATTCTTGGGCCAAAGGGTGCGGACCCTTTGGCAGAGCTCATGGTCAAAAATCTCGGCAGAGTTTCAGCCTGACCCGAAGCTAAATGACCTCATACGGTTAAAGCGAGATTGGACTCCTATTTATTTCCTGAACGTTTGATTCATGACTCAAGCTTGTCAGGGGATCTGTTTTTTTTTTTTTTTCTTTCTTCTGTATGTGCTCGGTTGCAAGAAACAGAAATCCATTCACACTAGCTCATGTCAAAAGGGATTTGTACTGAGGCAGGGTAATTGGTTGAACCCGGGAGGCAAAGGGTGCAGCGAGCCGAGATCGCGCCGCCACTGCACTCCCTGGGCAACGGTGAGAGACTCTGTCTCAAAAAAAAAAGGGCAGGGTGTTGTATCCATCAGCAAGTAAAGCTCATATTCAGCTTGGACAAGCTGTCTGCGAGGAATGTTGTTGGGGTATATCTAGGCTATGTTGATTGTTGAAATATTGAATTATTTCCCTATTGATTGGTAAATCATGCTGTCTCAAGTCGCCCCAGTGATGTCCCCCACCACGGCCACTCCAGCTGCCCTGGTCCCTCTCCCAGGACTTCCCAGACCGCTCCACAATGCAGGAAGTAAAAGGTCAATATCGGGCACTGAAGTGAACCACGCTTCTCGGTCAGTGCCCAAAGTATTGGTTGTGAAAGTCATTTTTTCTTTTTTTTGGAGACGAAGTCTCACTATGTTGCCTAAACAAGTCTTGAACTCCTGAACTCAAGCGATCCTCCTGCCTTGGCCTCTCAATGTGTTGGGATTAAGGTGTGAGCCACCGCACCTGGACTGGTTGTAAAATATTTGATGATTTGCCTAGATGCAAGTACCAGAACAGCTGACTCAAATGGCTTCAGCTGTAAGGGGAATTTGTGGCTGGAAAATCCACACTTGTGCTGGCTTCAGCCAATGTTAACACAATGGCTCAGCCATGTCACCAAGGACCCCATCTTTTTCTGCCTTCCTCCTTTTTTACTTTTTATTTTTTGTGTGTGACGGAGTCTGGCTCTGTTGCCCAGGCTAGAGTGCAGTGGCGAAATCTCAGCTCACTGCAACAGCCTCCAACTCCCTGGAATTCAAGTGATTCTCCTGCCTTAGCCTCCTGAGTAGCTAGGACTATAGGCATGTGCCACCATGCCCAGTTAATTTTTGTATTTTTAATAGAGACTCGGTTTTACCATGTTGGCCAGGCTGGTCTTGAACTTGTGACCTCAAGTGATCTGCCTGCCTTGGCCTCCCAAAGTGCTGGGATTACAGGCGTGAGCCACCATTCCCGCGGGGCCCTATTTCTTTTTATCTCTCTGCTTTATCTTTTCCAGTGGAAGCTCTCAAGATGGCTGCCTCCAGCCTCTGGCCACAGGGAACCTCCTTCATATCCCACAAGCAAAGGAGAGCACCTTTGGCTCAGATTTCCTGCCAAAGTAATGAGGCTAACTCTGATTGGGCCAACCGAGGGCACGTGTTCATGCAAGAGCCAATCACTGTGATCTGAGGGACAGAAGGAAAATCCATAATGGCCAGATTGGCTGAGCCAAGTCACATGTTCCTCAACTAGTAAGGTGAGTGGCTCACACTAGGGCCGTGGAAGCCACACCTGGGTTCAATTTCCATTCTGAGCCAGTTACTGTCTTCTCTGCCCTGTTTCCCTTCAGTAACATAGAGATAATGAAGGCAATCATATGGTAGAGTTCCGGTGAGGATTAAATGAGTTAGTTAATGCAAAGCACTGAGAATGGTGCCCATATACAGAAAGCGTTCAAATGTTAGCTTCTGTTATTGTCATTATACGCTCATTCTCACCTCTCAAGGCTGCTTTTCTTTGCACGCTCCTTATGCTCCACACTTTTCCCTCTTTCTAGTTACTATTGCTTGGTAACAAATCACTCCAAAACATGGTGGCCCAAAACAACAACAGTCATCCTATTATTTTTCACTGTGTCTGCGGTCAGAGTTTTGGGAATAACCCAACTGGGCAGTTCTGACTCGGAATTTCATATGGTTGCAGTCACTTGGCCGCTGAAACTGGAACAGGGAAGCAGCTGGGGGTGGGTGGGTGGATCTCTCTCTCTCTCTCTCTTTCTCTCTCTCTCTCTCTCTCTCTTTCTCTCTCTCTCTTACCTTCTCCTGGCTCCATGTTGTCTCAGTCCTTCTCTATGAGCTGGTTTGGGCTCCCTCACATCATGGCAGCCTCTGGGCAGTTGGACTCACATAGCAGCTTTCGGCTCCAGTACAAGCGTTTTTATGAAAGTGGCAGCCTCGACCAGGTGCGGTTGCTTACGCCTGTAATCCCAGCATTTTGGGAGCTTGAGTCATGCGGATCACCTGAGTTCGGAAGTTCAAGACCTAGATGTAAGGGGAGCTTACACAAATTCCACTTCCCAGTGAAAGGGGTATCAAGGTTCTAGAGGAATATATGGGCTGGCAAACATTGTTGCAACCATCTTTGGAAGTTACATCCGGCTTTTCCTGGTACTGATTTAAGACCCACCTCTATACAGCCTGTGCCCAATAACATCCACCTGGGCACAACTCCAACTCCCTGTTCTAAATGGAAATAGTTAATTGAGAAATCTCAATCCCTTTGGATCAAAAACATGACGGTTTCCGTTTGTTTTGCAGTGACTGCTCTCTACCTGCTATCTATTGTTTTCCAAGACTGTGATCCAAAATCACAGCATCCAAGACTATGTCTTTTTTTATTTATTTATTGTTTTCGAGACAGGGTCTCACTCTGTCTCCCAGACAGGAGTGCCGTGGTGTGATCTCCACTCACTGCAACCTCTGCCTCCCAGGCTCAAGTAATTCTCCTGCCTTAGCCTCCTGGGTAGCTGAGATTACAGGTGCACACCACTACTGCCTGGCTAATTTTTTGTATTTTCAATCGAGACGGGGTTTCACCATGTTGGTCAGGCTGGTCTTGAACTCCTGACCTCAAATGATCCACCCACCTTGGCCTCACAAAGTGCTGGGATTACAGGTGTGAGCCACCGCGCCAGGCTGGTGGTCATTCTTAAACTGTTGATTTTTCCCCTTCCCACCTGTTCCCCTCCACGATCACAAGCTTCCCAGTCTCAAAAATGTCTCTACCTGGGACCTCAAGCCAGAAACCCAGGCAATTGGGAGGCACTTCCTCTCCTCATTCCACGTATGCCACTCATGGACAATTCCTGCTTTCCTCTAACGCAGATGCTTACCTCACCCCCTACCCCCACACTTCTATTTAGAAAATTTCTAAACATGTGAAAGAGTTGTAAGAAAAGTAGAAGATATAATTATCAGGCCTCTGAGCCCAAGCCAAGCCATCACATCCCCTATGACTTGCACATATACGCCCAGATGACCTGAAGTAACTAAAGAATCACAAAAGAAGTGAACATGCCTTAACTGATGACAAAAGAAGTGAAAATGGCCGGTTCTTGCCGTAAGCGATGACATTATCTTGTGAAATTCCTTTTCCTGGCTCATCCTGGCTCAAAAAGCTCCCCCACTGAGCACCTTGTGACCCCCACTCCTGCCTGCCAGAGAATAACCCCCCTTTGACTGTAATTTTCCTTTACCTACCCAAATCCTATAAAACGGCCCCACACTTATCTCCCTTCCCTGACTCTTTTCGGACTCAGCCCGCCTGCACTCAGGTGATTAAAAAGCTTTATTACTCACACAAAGCCTGTTTGGTGGTCTCTTCACACGGACACGCATGACAATAATAACTATAATAATAATAATATGGATTCACTAAGTTTTTGTGGTTGTTTGTCTGTTTTTGTTTTGAGACGGAGTCTTGCTCCGTCACCCAGGCTGGAGTGCAATGGTGCGATCTCACTGCAACCTCTGCCTCCCAGGTTCAAGCAATTCTCCCTGCTTCAGCCTTCCCAGTAGCTGGGATTACAGGCACCCACCACCATGCCCGGCTAATTTTTGTATTTTTCAGTAGAGATAGGGTTTTGTCATGTTGGCCAGCTGGTCTTGACCTCCTGACCTCAGATGATCTGCCAGCTTTGGCCTCCTAAAGTGCTGGGATTATTATAGGCGTGGACCACCACACCTGGCCTTTTGTGTTTTTGTGTGTGTTGTGTGTGTGTGTGTGTTTATGAGACGGGGTTTCACTCTGTTGCCCAGGCTGGAGTGCAGTGGTGTAATCACAGCTCACTACAGCTTCAACCTGCGAGGCTCAAGTGATACTCCCACTTAAGCCTCTTGAGTAGCTGAGACTACAGGCACCCATCACCACACCCAGCTAATTTTTGTAGAGATGGGTTTTCACCATGTTGCCCAGGCTGGTCTCAAACTCCTGGGCTCAAGTGATTCCTCCCACCTTGGCCTCCCAAAGTGCTGGGATTACAAACATGAGCCACTGTACTGGGCGTATTTCTTTGTGTCTTAAGAGGCAGGGTCTTTCTCTGTTGCCCAGGTTGGAGTACAATGATTCGATCATAGCTCACTGTAGCCTCAAACTCCTAGGCACAGGAGATCCTCCTACATCAGCCTCCCGAGTAGCCCAGACTACAGGTGTGTGCCACTATACCTAGTTAATGAAAAGACTTTTTTTGTAGACATGAGTTCTTGCTATGTTGCCTAGGCTGGTCTGGAACCTCCAGCCTCAGGCGATCCCCTTGCTTCAGCCTTCCAAAGCAGTGGGGTTATAGGCATGAACCACCTGGCCTGGTCTCACTCTTTCTGTTTCTACATCTACATTGAGCTGTAGATATCTACATACTATAGATATCTAAAAGTTATGTAAATGTCTACTTAAGCTTATAGGCATGAGTTACAAATTGCTATTGTATTATGAGGGGAATTCAAAAAGTTCATGCAGAATGGAATTAAAAGATAAAAATTTTAAAAAGATTTATTTCTCACCATAAACTCCATCAACGTCAAAGTCAAGACACTTTTGTAAACCATTATACCAGCTATTTAGTCTATCCCTTAATAACTGAGGGTCCCAGGAATTTAACCACATCAGTGCAGCCTTTTTACCCTTTTCTTTTCTTTTTTTTGAGATGGAATCTCACTCTGTTGCCCGGGCTGGAGTGCAGTGGTGCGATCTCTGCTCATTACAACCTCCACCTCCCAGGTTCGAGCCCTTCTCCTGCCTCAGCCTTCTGAGTAGCTGGGACTACAGGCATGCACCACCACGCCTGGCTCATTTTTGTTTGTTTGTTTTTTTTTTTTTAGTAGAGATGAGGTTTTGCCGAGTTGGCCGGGCTGGTCTCAAACTCCTGACTTCAGATGATCTGCCCGCCTCAGCCTCCCAAAGTGCTGGCATTACAGTTGTGAGCCACTGCGCCAAGCCGTTTTTGTTGTTGTTGTTTTTGTTGTCCAGGCTGGAGTGCAGTGGCATGATCTCAGCTCACCACAACTTCCGCCTCCTGGATTCAAGTGATTCTCCTGCCTCAGCCTCCTGACTAGCTGGGCTTACAGGCATGAGCTACCACAACTGGCTGATTTTTGTATTTTTTTCAGTAGAGACAGGGTTTTGCCATGTTAGTCAGCCTGGTCTTGAACTCCTGACCTCAGGTGATCTGCCTTCCTTGGCCTCCCAAAATGCTAGGATTACAGGTATGAGCCACTGTGTCCAGCCCAGTCTTTTTACATTCTTAACTGAAGAAAAATGGGTGCCCTTCAAATATTTTTTTTTTTTTTTTTTGAGATGGAGTCTCCCTCTGTCGCCCAGGCTGGAGTGCAGCTGCCCCATCTCAGCTCACTGCAAGCTCCGCCTCCCGGGTTCACGCCATTCTCCTGCCTCAGCCTCCCGAGTAGCTGGGACTACAGGCGCCTGCAACCGCGCCCGGCTAGTTTTTTGTATTTTTGAGTAGACACGGGGTTTCACCATCCTAGCCAGGATGGTCTCGATCTCCTGACCTTGTGATCCGCCCGTCTTGGCCTCCCAAAGTGCTGGGATTACAGGCTTGAGCCCCTTCAAAGATTTTAAGATTAGGAAACAAAAATTCAGAAGGAGCCAGATCGGGACTGCCAAGTGGATGCCTAATAATTTGCCGTCAAAACTTGTAAAATGGCTCGTTTGATGAGCGGAATGAGCAGGAGCGTAGTCATGCTGGAGAAGAACTCTCTGGTGAAGCTTCCCAGGCTTATTTCTGCTAAAGCTTTGGCTTTCTCAAAACACTCTCATAATAAGGAGATCTTATTGTTCTTGGACGCTCCAGAAAGTCAACAAGCAAAATGCCTTGAGCATCCCCGAAAACTGTTGCCATGACCTTTGCTTTTGACCAATGTGCTTTTGCCTTGGCTGGATCACTTCCCCCTCTTGACAGCCATTCTTTGATTAGGATTTGTCTTCAGGATTGCACCAGTGAAACCATGTATCATTTCCTGTTACAATCATTCAAAGAAATGCATTAAGATCTGGATCTCACTTGTTTAGCATGTCCATGGAAAGCTCTGCTCTTCTCTGCAGCTGACCTGGGTGCGACCGTTTTGGCACCCATCCGAGTGGAAAGTTTGTTCAGCTTTAATTTCAGTCAGAATTGTATAAGCTGAGGCCAGGCGAGGTGGCTCAAGCCAGTAATTCCAGCACTTCGGGAGAATGAGGCAGGAGGATCACTTGCATCCAGGAGTTCAAGACTGGCCTGGGCAACCTAATGAGACCCTCATCTCTACAAAAAAATACAAAACCTTAGCTGAGCGTGGTGGTGCGCAACTGTAGTTCTAGCTACTTTGGAGGCTGAGGTGGGAGGATTGCTGAAACCCAGGAGGTCGAGGCTGCAGTGAGCCACAATCTTGCCACCGTACTCAGCCTGGGCAACAGTGCGAGAACCCTGTCAGAAAGAAGGGAAGGGAAGGGAAGGGAAGGGGAGGGGAGGGGAGGGGAGGGGAGGGGAGGGGAGGGGGATAGATTTGTGGCCGGGCGCGGTGGCTCAAGCCTGTAATCCCAGCACTTTGGGAGGCCGAGACAGGCAGATCACGAGGTCAGGAGATCGAGACCATCCTGGCTAACACGGTGAAACCCCGTCTCTACTAAAAAAATACAAAAAAAACTAGCCGGGCGAGGTGGCGGGCGCCTATAGTCCCAGCTACCCGGGAGGCTAAGGCAGGAGAATGGCGTGAACCCGGGAGGCGGAGCTTGCAGTGAGCTGAGATCCGGCCACTGCACTCCAGCCTGGGCGACAGAGCAAGACTCCATCTCAAAAAAAAGAAAAAAAAGAAAGATTTGTGTAAGCTGAACCAATTGAGATGTCTATGGTGTTGGCTATTGTTTCTGCTGTTAACTCTAAGTCCTCTTTAATTAGGGCATGAACAAATTTAATTTTTTTCCAGAAAAATTGATGTGGATGGTACGCCACGGTGGATTTCATCTTCAGCATGACCCAGGCTGGAGTGCAGTGGTACAGTCATGGCTCACTGCAGCCTCTACCTCCCAGACTCAAGTGATCCTCCCACCTCGGCCTCCTGAGTAGCTGGAACTACAAGTGTGCACCACCATGCCCAGATAATTTATCTATTTTTTGTACAGATGGGGTTTCACCATGTTGCTCAGGCTGGTTTCACGTTCCTGAGCTCCAGTGATCTGCTGGCCTCAGCCTCCTACAGTGTTGGGATTACAGGCGTGAACCACCATGCCTGACTTTGTCCCTTCTTAAAATGAGTTATCCATTTGTAAATGGCTGATTTCTTTTTTTTTTTTTTTTTTTGAGACGGAGTCTCGCTCTGTCGCTGGGGCTGAAGTGCAGTGGCCGGATCTCAGCTCACTGCAAGCTCCGCCTCCCAGGTTTACGCCATTCTCCTGCCTCAGCCTCCCGAGTAGCTGGGACTACAGGCACCCGCCACCTTGCCCGGCTAGTTTTTTTTTTGTATTTTTTAGTAGAGACGGGGTTTCACCGTGTTAGCCAGGATGGTCTCGATCTCCTGACCTCGTGATCCGCCCGTCTCGGCCTCCCAAAGTGCTGGGATTACAGGCTTGAGCCACCGCGCCCGGCCGTAAATGGCTGATTTCTTTGGGGCATTGTCAAGTTTTTGTAAAACATCTGATTTCATCATTCTTCCACCCAAGCTTCACCATCAATGTGATGCTTGTTCTTGCTTCAATTTTAGAATTCATGTTGCTCTAATAGGAGCTCTTTTCTTTTCTTTTCTTTTTTTCTGAGATGGAGTCTCGTTCTGTCATCCAGGCTAGAGCGCAGTGGCCAGATCTCAGCTCACTGCAAGCTCCGCCTCCCGGGTTCACGCCATTCTCCTGCCTCAGCCTCCCGAGGAGCGGGGACTACAGGTGCCCACCACCTCGCCCGGCTAGTTTTTTGTATTTTTTAGTAGAGACGGGGTTTCACCGTGTTAGCCAGGATGGTCTCGATCTCCTGACCTCGTGATCCGCCTGTCTCGGCCTCCCAAAGTGCTGGGATTACAGGCTTGAGCCACCGCGCCCGGCCTAGGAGCTCTTTTCAATCTGATGTTTTATTTTAGTGTCTCAAACTAGATCATGTTCAGACAAGTTATAACAAGTTAGTACGAGTTTATTTTGGTGCAAAAAAGAAATTGAACTCCATGCATAGTTTTCATAATCCACATTTTCCATGAATATTTGGAAGACCCCTCTTTCTCTCTCTCTCTCTCTTTTTTTTTTTCTGTAGAGACGGTCTTGCTCTGTCACCCAGGCTGGAGTGCAGCGGCACAATCATGGCTCGCTGAAGCCTTGACTTCCTCGGTTCAAGCAATCTTCCCACCTCAGCTTCCTGAGTTACTGGGACTACAGTGTGCACCACCACACCTTGATAATTATAATTATAATTATTATTATTATTTTTTGTAGACATGGGGCGGTCTCACTATATTGTCCAGGCTGGTCTTGAACTCCTGGCCTCAAGTGTTCCTCCCCAAACAGCCTCCCAAAGTAGTGCTGGGATTACAGGCATGAGCCACAGTGTCTGGCCAATAAATGTTTTTTGAATGAATGAAGAAATTAGTGCGTGGACATATTTTCCCATCAGCTATCACAACCAGACTCTGAGTTCCCCGAAGGCAGGGCCTGTGAGTATCATCATTGTGTACCCTCAGCCCTCAACAGCTGATAAAAATAAGTATTCAGAAAATGCTTGTAAAATGAAGAAGAGAATATGTATGGGACAGGAAGTAGACCAGTGGTTGCCTGGGGCTGGGACAGGGAATAGGGAGCAACTGCAAATGGGCAGAAGGGACATTTTTAGAGTGATGGGAATGTTTTTGAAGTGGCTGTGATGGCTGCAGAACTGTAAAATCACCCAAAATCAGTAAATCACTTACAACAGGTGAACTTTATGACAGGTAGATTATACCTCAGTAAAGCTGTTAAAACAAAACCAGTGTTGAGGGAGGAAATAAATGCTACCTTGATAATACTGAGGACTCAGTGGTTATCAAGACAGCTCTTTTCCCTGCCCTCATAAGGCTTTCTGTGCAGGGCAGGGAAGCCGACCCATTGTAGACAGTGACAGCCTAGAGTCATCGCGGCGGGAGGGTGGGGAGGGGACAGGCAGACAAGTGGGAGGCCAGGATGGGGGAAGCTGGGGCAGAGAAGTTGGGCTGGGATGGGGGGCACAGGCAGAGGGGTCTGGGCAGTGACTGGGGAGGTGCAGGTGGAGGGCAAAGGGGTCAGGGTCCAGATGGGAGAGGCACAGGCAGACGGATCCGGGCCAGGGCAGGGAGATACAGGCCGAGTTGAGGAGCATAAGGAACATAGGAGCCCAAAGAAGGCGCCCGACCAGTCAGGGAGGAATTCCCAGAAGGGGAAGGGCTGAGCCAGGGCCTGAAGTATAATGTTCATGAATGCGACAGTAATTTTTCTTTTTCTTTCTTTTTCTTTTTCTTCTTTTTTTTCTTGGGACCGAGTTTCCCTCTATCACTGGAGTGCAGTGGCTCGATATTGGCTCCCTGCAACTTCCTCCTCCCGGGTTCAAGCGATTCTACTGCCTCAGCCTCCCAAGTAGCTGGGACTACAGGCGCCCGCCAACACGCCTGGCTAATTTTCACATTTTTAGTCGAGACGGGGTTTCGCCATGTTGGCCAGGCTGGTCTTGAACCCCTGACCTCAGGTGATGCACCTGCCTCGGCCTCCCAAACTGCTGGGATTACAGGCATGGGAGCCACCGCGCCCAGCCCAATTTGAATTTTTCTTAAACACTTTTCCTGCCTTAGCAAAGTCTTGGCGGGGCTGCCGTCCAGGCGCCGCGAGCGCAGGGCCACGAGGCGGCGCTGCTCAACCACGCTAGGGGAACGTCCCCGGCAACCACGTGGCCCCGCAGGTGCTGGAGGTCGGCGAGCGCGCCTCGAGGGTGGATGGGGTAGGTTACAGCCAGGGAGCCCGGGGTGGCGTGTGGCCCTGCGCAGGGCAGTGGAAGCCGCGGGCCCCAGGGAGCATGAGACGCTGCGCTCCGTGGGGTGGTCCCAGCGCTGTGCAGCGAGGGGCCAGGGCTGTCCTCGGTCCCGCGCGGGTGGCTCCCGGAGACACTGCGGTCTCCTGGGGGGGAGCTTTAAAAAAAAAAAAAACCCCAACAGGAAGCGTGGTGGGGGCGCCCGGCTCTGTCACCCATGGAATGCATCAAAATAGCCCGCGCGGCCGAGGGCGGTTCCGGGAGAGGGGGCGGCCGCACGGGGCGGGGCTTCACTGGAGAGCGGAGCTTCCCAAAGAACGGAAGAGAGGAGTGCAGAACCGGCCCCAGGGGGACGTCCTCCTGTTCCCCCAAAATGACCTAGATAGGCGTTTGTGTGGGATGGGGTTCCCGGGTAGGGCGGGGCTTTCAGCTTTCAGTGCGGTGTCCCGGGTCTATTCTGAGCGGGCCGAAACCTGGGGAAGTGGGAGTGGGCGGTTGATCCGGGTTCCAGGGCCTCTTTGGAGCAAAAAGCTCCATGGAGAGCCAGAATCTCCAGCCTGCGCGTGGGAGGGAAGATGGGAAATGGGCCAAGAGGAGCCTGTGGGAGGTCCTCCCCGGGATGGCCCTCTTCCATCTACATCCGCGGGGACCGTTGTGGGGGCAGCTCTGAGAAAGGCTGCTCTGGGCGCAGGGAAGGGTGGTTGAATGAAGAGATCAGTCAGGGACGGGGTGGGGGTGCCTTGACTGTGTCCCAGATTTGCGGCGTGCTTCTGACCTCAGTTCCCCATCCTTCCAGTTGCTCAAATCCTCTCTGTCCCAGTCCTAGGCCATTTCTGTCCCTCTCATTTCCTAGTGGTTTGCAGAGGGGAACCACTAAGGCTGCCTCTCCTGTGCCTGGCCCTGTGTTGGCACGGGGAAGTGACTGAGACGCCCCAGACCCCCTTCTCCCTCACAGACCGGTGAGGCAGATAGACCTGACACCAGTAGTGAAAGCCCTAATGCGTCATTGAGAGGACGGGGGTGGGGTGGGGGGGGGGGGGGGGGAAGGAGGCACAGGCAGATGGGTCAGGGCTGGGTAGGGGTGGACAGGGGCCTGTAGGATCCAAGGGAAGAGTGGGTACTGCTGACTCAGTCTGCGGGGGTTGAAGAGCTGTCTAAACTTAGACCAAAAAGATAGGATGGGGCCCGGACACCTGGCTTCTGCCTGTAATCCCAGCACTTCGGGAGGCAGAGACAGGAGGATCACTTGAGGCCAGGAGTTCCAGACCAGATTGGACAACATGGCGAGACCCGCATCTCTACAAAATAATTTAAAAATCAGTTGGGCATAGTGGTGCAGGCCTGTAGTCCCAGCTACTCAGGAGGCTGAGGTGGGAAGATTGGTTGAGCCCAGGAATTCAAGGCTGCAATGAGCTATGATTGCCCCACTGCACTCCAGCCTGGGTGATAGAGTGAGACCCCTGTCTTTAAAATAATAATAGCAAAAATACTGGGCTGGGTGCAATGGCTCACGCCTGTAATCCCAACACTTTCGGAAGCCGAGGTGGGCAAATCGCTGAGGTCAGGAGTTCCAGACCAGCCTGGCCAACATGGTGAAACCCAGTCTCCACCAAAAATACAAAAATTAGCTGGGTGTGGTGGCAGGCGCCTGTAGTTCCAGCTGCTTGGGAGGCTGAGGCAGGAGAATCGCTTGAGCCCAGGAGGTGGAGGCTGCAATGAGATTGCACCACTGCTCTCCAGCCCAGGCGACAGAGTGAGACTCCGTCTCAAAAAATAAATAAATCCTTCACACCTGTAATCCCAGCACTTTGGGAGGCCGAGACGGGCGGATCACGAGGTCAGGAGATCGAGACCATCCTGGCTAACACGGTGAAACCCTGTCTCTACTAAAAATACAAAAAAAAAAATTAGCCAGGCATGGTGGCGAGCGCCTGTAGTCCAGCTACTTGGGAGGTTGAGGCAGGAGAATGGCGTGAACCCGGGGGGCGGAGCTTGCAGTAAGCCAAGATGGTGCCACTGCACTCCAGCCTGGGCGACAGAGCGAGACTCCGTCTCAAATAAATAAATAAATAAATAAAATAAAAAATAAATAAATAAATCCATCCTAATGAAAGGATAGAATGGGGCTCAGGGCCTTGGAAGAGGGTCAGCTTCTAACAAGAGGTATTTGAACTGAGTCCTAAAGCATCAGTAGCATTCTTCTGGGAAGTGCTGTGTCACCCTGAAGGAAAGGGTGTTCTAGGCAGAGAGAATGACAAATGCAAAAGCTTGGAGGTGAGAGTGTGGCTCATCTCTGGCAGGGTCCTCTACTCCCTGCCCGGGGAATTCCCCCAACATCATACCCGGACAGAGCTCTTAGGTCTCCTAGTCCTGGAGTCCACAACAGGTTAATGGGCTGTAATGGCAACGCTATAGAGGGCAGGCCCTAGGCTTGTTCCCTCACAGCCTGATGCTTTTTTGTTTGTTTTGAGACAGTCTTGCTCTGTTGCCCAGGCTGGTGTGCAGTGGTGTGATCTTGGCTCACTGCAACCTTGGCCAGCCGGGTTCAAGCGATTCTCCTGCCTTAGCTTCCCAAGTAGCTGAGATGACAGGCACCCACAACCATGCCTGGCTAATTTTTGTATTTTTAGTACAGATGGAGTCTCACCATGTTGGCCAGGTTAGTCTCTAACTCCCAACCTCAGGTAATCCACCTGCCTTGGCCTCCCAAAGTACTGGGATTAAGGGCATGAGCCACCACGCCCAGCCTTTTGTATTGTTTGCTTTTTTAGACAGGGTCTCATGCTCACGCTGTCACCCAGGCTGGAGTACATGACTGCATCACAGACCACTGCAGCCTGGACCTCCCAGGTTCAAGCAATCCTCCCGTCTCAACCTCTCGAGTAGCTGGGACTACAGGCGTGTGCCACCACGCCCACCTAATTTTAAAATTACTTTGTAGAGACAGGGTCTCATTACGTTGCCCAGGCTGGCCTTGAACTCCTAGGCTCAAGCGATCCTCTCCCACCTTGGTCTCCCGAAGAGATGGGCTTACAGGCGAGAGCCACCCTGCCGGACTCAGCCTGATGGTTTCACGACTGCCTTTGACTTTGGCCCACACGAATCAAATGTATCACCGTGGGCCACTGACTCAACTTCCCCATCTATCCAGTGGGAACAGAATATTGGATTGCACATAATCAATCATCTCATTTTAAAGAGCTATAACGAAACAAAATTTATATATTATATAGCTTTAAAAATACATCTTGTAGATTAAAGGACTCAAGAAACAATAGCAAGACTGCAAAACGCTGCCACGTCAGGTGACACTTTGGCTAGTTTTGGAAAATGCTGACAAAACAAGAATTTGCCAGCATGGGCTAATATATACTATTACGAACCCCACTCATTAAAATAGTAATATTGAACTAATTCAAAGTAGTTCGTTTTTTGTTTTTGAGACAGAGTCTTGCCCTGTTGCCCAGGCAGGAGTGCAGTGGTACGACCTCAGGTCACTGCAACCTCCGCTGCGCGGGCTCAAGCGATTCTTGTGCCTCAGCCTCCTGAGTAGCTGGAATTACAGGTACCTGCCACCACACCTGGCTAAGTTTTGTATTTTTGGTAGACACGGGGTTTCTCCGTGTCGGTCAGGCTGGTCTTAAACTCCTGACCTCAAGTGATCTGCCTGCGTCGGCCTCCCAAAGTGCTGGGATTACAGGCGTGAGCCGCCGCGCCCGGCCAGCAGTTTATAATGTTTTTTATTCCTCGGTTCTAAATCTGTAAGGAACATAAATGGGGTGATTAATTTTGGCTCCTTGAATACCTGCCTGGCAGGTGCTGAGTCAGTGGTACCACGCGATGACTCGGAGGTTCTCACTCAGGGACACCCTTCTGACTCCGTTTCAGTCCATGACTCAGGAGGAAAGGTTCTGGGGCCTCACCAGCGCCCTACACACACCCTCGTTTCCCGAGGGGCACCATTATAGTCTTCCTTTATTGGCTGTCCTTGTATAATACAAATCTTAAAGTTTAGATACAAAAAAAATCTGGAAATAAAAGATAGAAAAGTACCCGCCAGGCACCCCTTCCCCTTCTTCCCGGACCCCTCCCCAGCGGGCACGGACATGAGGTAACTGCGCATCTTCTCCTCCTCCCCCCTCCCCGCCCCCTGGGCCCCCAACTTGGCCCCAGCCCCCATGAGACCTTGGCTCAAGGAACACACGGGCCCCAGAGTTGGAGGGCGATGGGGGTGAGTACAGCATTGGCAGTGAACGCAGCGTGTGGGCAGAGGGCAGCCCTTAGCTTGTGCTGTGTATGGGGGGAGGAGACGACCAGATTTGGGGTGGGCACTGGTGTGGGGCCCAGGAGAGCCCCTAAGCAAGTGTCCCCCCCGATCCTGTCCAACACTGGAAGGTGGGAGGTCAACAGAAACTGGGAAATGGAGCGTGAACCAAGGGCAT
This sequence comes from Piliocolobus tephrosceles, assembly GCF_002776525.5. Taxonomy (NCBI): domain Eukaryota; kingdom Metazoa; phylum Chordata; class Mammalia; order Primates; family Cercopithecidae; genus Piliocolobus; species Piliocolobus tephrosceles. Next base: position 16,907,730 of record NC_045454.1, on the reverse strand, counting down.
TCAGTGGGATTGTGGCAACCCCTGTGTCTGGGGTGGGGGAAGGGGGCATTGCCAGCCTAAGTCCGGCAGTGAAATGGTTCCCTTAGCCAGGCTGGGTCCATCCCTGAATTCCATCCTGTTCCAACCTGGGTGTCACAATGTTGGTTCTGTAGTGGTTGTTGGGGTGGTTGAGAGAGGGGGGTGTTGAGAGGGTGCTGAGGGGCGCAGCCCCAGAGAGCAGGGTTAGGGGAGAGGTTGTGCCTCCACCCCCAGGCGTGGGGCACCTGGAGATGATGGAGTGGGCGGGGCGGCTCAGGCTACAGTTCAATCTCGAATGTCTTCTGCAGGTCACCAGAAAAGGGGTTGGAGGGTTTCTCTACAGTGGGTTTGCCTTCTAATGCCGCCCACTGGGCCTCAAAGGGGTCCAATTCTGGAGCTGGGGCAGGCGCTGGCTCGGGGGGCCAGGGGGCCCCATTGGGGCGAGGGCGGGCCTGGCTCCCAGGGGCACTGGGTATGGCAGGCGGTGGGAAGGCCCCAGCTTTCCCAAGCAGGGTGGCGGGCTGAGGCTGGAGCTGGGCAGCTGAGCAGAAGGCGTTGGCCACCATCTGTGAGGGTGTGATGCCCACCACAGGCACCCTGGGCATCGGTGGGTAGCCCAAGCCCGGGTAGGTGGGCACAAAAGGGGGCTGCATGTGCGGGGGTGGCAGGAACACGGCCACTTGGGCAGATGCCGCGTCAAAAGGCCCCACAGGGGCAGGGAAAGGCTGCAGGGCAGGAGGCATGGTGGGCACCGGGGCCACAGAGGCTGTTTGCTGCTGTTGCTGCTGCTGCTGCTGCTGCTGCTGCTGCTGCTGGGCCTTGGCCACCTGTGACACCTCCTCCAGCCATCGCTCAGCCTCTGAAGGTGTCCGCTTGTGCCCAGGCTGGAAGGCAGCTACAGGGGGCACGGAGGGCTCACCCCAGGCAGAAGTCCCTGGAGAGAGGAGAGGGACAGGTGAGGGGGCAAGGGCTTCAGCAGAAGAACCTCAGGCTGGGAACTGGCATGGTGTGGGGATCAGAGCACAGACTCGAGCCAGACCGCCTGCCTCTGAATCCCAGCTCTGCACCTCCCTAGCTTGCTGACTTCAGGCAAGTGACTTCACCATTCTGGACCACATAATGGCTCTGGAGTGCTAAGAACATACAATTCTGAGCTTCTAAGGTCCTATGATGGGAAAGTCTAAGTAGGACTGACATCCTCCTAGCTCCACTGCCCTTCTGACTGGTCAGTGCCAAACCTGGGATTCACTATTTTGTTTTGTTTGTCTGTTTTGAGAGAGTTTCACTCTGTTGCCCAGGCTGGGATGCAGTGGCCCTATCTCGGCTCACTGCAACCTCTGCCTCCCAGGTTCAAGCAATTCTCGTGCCTCAGCCTCCTGAGTAGCTGGGATTACAGGCGCGCACCATCACACCCAGCTGATTTTTTGTATGTTTGGTAGAGGCGAGGTTTCAACATGTTGCCCAGGCTGGACTCAAACTCCTATCTCAAGTGATCCCCCCACCTCGGTCACCCAAAGTACTAGGATTACAAGCATGAGCCACCACACCCAGCCGGTATTCACTATTTTGAATATCACCCTTGATTCTCTAATACTTTCAGAATTTATTGTTTTAGGAGTTAAGATTCTAAGATTGCATGGATCTTTCTCCACACGTATAATATTATCCTAACATAGTAAGGTCCGACAGTTTAGGGTGGGGCTTTCTAAGATTCTCAAGTTCTGCATTTACAGCGTTTGAGATTCTAAGGTGCTCCTGTGGTTCTAGGATAAGCCCATGGCTCTAAGATGATACATGGTTCTCAAGGATTCCATGGTTCCAAAACGATCTCTGGGATCTAAGGTGAACCCAAGATTCTAGGATGAGCCCATGCCTCTGAGATGACCCCATGGCTCTAAGATGATCCTGTATCTCTAAGATAAATCATGGTTCTAAGGTGATCACTTGATTCTCAGGTAATCCCATGGCTCTAAGATGATCCATGGTTCTAGGATGATCCTTTGGCTCTAAGATGATCTGTGTTTCTAAGGTGATCCTATGGCTCTAAGATAATCCATAGTTCTAGGATGATCCCTTGGTTCTAAGGGGATCCCATGGTTCTATGGGGATTCCATGGCTCTAAAATGATCAAGGGCTCTGAGATGATCCATGGCTCTAAGATGATCACATGATTCTCAGACAATCCCATGGCTCTAAGATGATCCATGGTTCTAGGATAATCCCCTGGCTCTAACATGATCCATGATTCTAGGATAATCCCCTGGCTCTAAGATGATCCCTGGGTCTAAGGTGATCGCATGATTCTCAGGTGATCCCATGGCTGTAAGATGATCCACAGATCTAGGATAATCCCCTGGCTCTAAGATGATCACATGATTCTCAGATAATCCCATGGTTCTAGGCTGATCCCCTGGCTCTAAGATGATCCCTGGGTCTAAGGTGATCACAGGATTCTGAGGTAATCCCATGGCTCTAAGATGATCCATGGATCTAGGATAATCCCCTGACTCTAAGATAATCCATGGTTCTAAAGTGATCGTGTGATTCTCAGGTAATCCCATGGCTCTAAGATGAACCATGGATCTAGGATAATCCCCTGGCTCTAAGATGATCCATGGCTCTAAGATGATCACGATTCTCAGATAATCCCATGGTTCTGGTTCTAGGCTGATCCCCTGGCTCTAAGATGATCTCTGGTTCTAAGGTGATTGCATGATTCTGAGGTAATCCCATGACTCTAAGATCCACGGATCTAGGATGATCCCCTGGCTCTAAGATGGTCCATGGTTCTAAAATAATCACATGATTCTCAGGTAATCCCATGGCTCTAAGATGATCCATGGTTCTAGGATGATCCCCTGGCTCTGAGGTGATCCATGATTCTAAGCCTGTAGGATCCCAAGACCCCTGGAGTGTCTGGGTAGCCCTGGATAGAGGAGGGGGTATGGGAAGGACATGCAGGGTGTTTGCCCAGTAGAAAGCCTGGCTTTACCTGTTGTGGCAGGTGGTGGCCCTGGTGCTGGCGCTCCAGCACTGGCAAAAGATGAACTGATCTGTGTGCACAGAGCGTTGATGCTGTCACTGTCGCTGGTGCCAGGAGGCTCCATCTCAGGCACTGGGAAGCAGGGCAGGACGGAGGTTAGCAAACAGGCCCAGGCCCTGCCACAGCCCCGCCCTTTACCCCACGCCCTTGGTGGCCCTCTCTTGTGACCTGTATCCTTTCCTGCTGTAGTAACTAAGTGGCCATGACCGCCAAATAACTGCGCACATGTGTGTGTCACATCTGAGTGGCAGAACGATCAACTTAGTGTGTGACATTTGATGGTTGACAGAAACAGGGACCCCAAACCAAGGACCTCAAGATTTGTGTGTGGCCACAAACCAGAAGAGATGTCTAAAATATTTAGCAACATATATTAGTTTAAAAATATGCCCAACCACGTGCATGGCAAGGACATGGGCCCAGTCTGAATGGATTGTGGCATGGCCGCTCACTGGCTAGGGACCATTTGTCCAGCTTTGGGCAGAGAAGTGGGGCCCTGTCCACCCCACCCAGCCTGACCTATGGCAAATATCATGAGAGCAGAGATGCGCCTGTGCCAGCAAGGCAGGAGACACTGAGCAGGCATGGCGGCCCCGTGAGGGCTTGGGATGAGCAAAGGTACCATCCAAATAAACAATTAAGGACTGCCATGTGTGATGTGTGACACATGTCTGTGACGTTTTAGCCAATGGCTGTCTCCAAGGGGCCATGTAGATGCTCCAGTGAACATCAGAACTGGCCATAGGAGTCTGCAGGTGTGCTGTGGGGGCGCCCAGGTGGGACAGCCAATGTCAACAATGACTGTGCATGTTCATCCAAACAGGCATGCAGCTTCTGAGGTTGTGGCATCTGAGTGTGACTGGAGTCCAGGTGTGTGGCGTCCTGATGCGCGACTCCCAGGTGTGAGTGCATCTGCCATGTGATGTACGAGTGTGTTTGCAGGTGTGCATGAATCTGCACATGTGGCTTTGGAGTTTGCATAAATCTGGGTGTGTGATCTGTGAAGGTGTGTAAATCTGAGTGTGTTTCTTTTTTTAAAATATTTATTTATTTTTGACACAGGGTCTCATTCTGTTGCCTAGGCTGGAGTGTAGTGGCACAATCTTGGCTCACTGCAACCTCTGCCTCCCAGGCTCAAGCAATCTTCCTGAGTAGCTGCGACTACAGGTGCATGCCACTGCACCTGGTTAACAATAAAGGTTAATTTTTAAAATTTTTTTGTAGAGATGAGACCTTGCTGTGCTGCCCAGGCTGGTCTCAAACTCCTGAGCTCAAGTGATCCTCCCTCCTTGGCCTCCCAAAGTGTTGGGATTACAGGTGTGAGTCACCACGTCTGGCCATGTGTGACTTCTGACTCTGTGATTTTGGAGTGTGTGTGACTTGAGAGTATACCTGACTCTGAGTTTGTGACTTCTAAGCATGTGTGACATGTGTGTGAGGGTACGATGTCTATGTATGTGAAATTTCTGTGTGGCAAGTCACATCCAAGTGAGCGTGCAGCTGGCCACAGGAGTGTGAGGCTTCTAAATAAAGCCTGGAGCTCCTGCCACCTCTCAGGAGCGTGTGTGACAGCCTGGGGAGTGTGCCTGATGTCAGGCTGCGTAAGGACAGCAAATGTGAGGGTGTGTGATGGCCCAGGAGTGCTGCAGGCATGGAGTGAGTGTGCGTCACTCTCAACAAGGGTGGGCACCTGCTCACCGGTTACCTTTTAGAGCAGCCCAGCCTCCTGGATACAGTTCAACACCCTCCCACACCAATCCCCAAGGCCATAACGGGTAGGCGATGCCAACTTGGCATCCAGGAACAAGAGAGTGGGCCAGACCACATGGCTTCACTGGCTGCTGGTGGGGAAGACAGCCCTTCTGCCTGCCTCCCTCAGGCAAAACTCAGTAGCATGCCACTTCTATCTTCTTCCTTTCTCATGGCAGACATTGTTCTTAATTTTTTTTTTTTTTTTTTTGAGACAGGATCTCACTCTGTTGCCCAGGCTGGAGTGAAGTGGTGCAATCTGAGCTCACTGCAGCCTCAATCTGCTGGGCTCAAGCAATTCTCCTTTCTCAGCCTCCTGAGTAGCTGAGACTACAGGCATGCACCACCACACTAGACTAGTTTTTGTATTTTTTTTGTAGAGACAGGGTTTAGCCAAGTGATCTGCTTCAAGGGATCCTTGAACCCCTCTTGGGCTCAAGTGATCTGCCTGCCTTGGCCTCCCAAAGTGCTGGGACTACAAGCATGAGCCATTGCACCTGGCTAGACATCGCTTTTAGATCATGATGTATACCACCTGTCTCCTTTCCCTGGCCCACGGCAGACATTAGTAATCAAACACAATTTTTTCCTCCACGGAGCTCTTTGCTCACCGTACCCATCACCTGTCCAGACTTCATGGCTCCCCTGGCCAAGTGCTAGAAGAAACAGATCCTTGTAACTCCATCTTCCCTTCAAGTAAAACAGGACCTTTATATCTCCTCTCTCCTACCACCAGCCATGGCAGACAATGCCAATCAATTATGATGTGCTGCTCCTTTTCATGATGGGTACTGCCTCTGCTCAACTCTGTGCCCACAACAAATATCCCTGATCCATCACTATGCCCCCTGACCCCTAGGATCTCTGAGCTCACTGGTGTCCTGCATGTCATGTTTCTACTGACCAAATTCTGGGAGTCTCCCCTTTGGGTAAAAACATAACACTCTTGCTACTCTCTCTTCTCCCTTGCCCATGACACACACTGTAAGGAGATCATGATTGCCAACCAATCATGATGTGCACCGTCTTTCTTGTTTTCCTTAACCACAGCAGACATTGTTAATTGATCATGATTTGTGACGCCTTTTTTGCCATCCCTTGATGCTCTCTGCCCTAGGCAGACATTGCTAATCCATCGCAATCCTCCTTTCCTTAGAGCCTGAGGAATACCTGTATCCTTCACCTAGCCAGATTTCATAGGCAAATGCTTGGAGGGAGAGAGCACACATTAACTTACAGTGCTTCAGTCCACTTCTGAGCAAAAACAGGCCAACAGTGTTGCTTCTCTTCTTTCCCTGGCCCATGGCAAACTTCCTTATCCATACCCGACTTCTTTGTCCATAGCGGACTTTGCTAACTAATCATGACGTGCGTCATCTTTCTCCTTTTCCTTAACCACACCAGACATTGCTAATTGATCATAACTTGTGATGCCTTTCTGCTATCCCTTACTCAGAGCAGACATGGTTTATCAATCCTGATTTGTGCTGTCTCTTTCCTCTCCCTTGCCCACTGCTAATCGATCATGACATGTTCCACCTCTCTCTCCTTTGCCCATGGCAGACAGTGCAAATCAATCACAGTATGAACCATCTCGCCTCTATCCCTTGCCCACATCAGATAGTGCCAATTGATTCCAGTGCCCTTTCCCACTGGGCCCAGGGCTCACCTGTGCCCTTCACCTGGAAGTCAGTGCGGCGCTGCAGCGTGGATGGCAGCTCATTCAGCCGTAGGCTCAGCTGCCGTTTGAATGGTGAGTTCTTCTGGCTGAGTGCTGGGAACCCACGGAAGGAGCCCTGGCGAACCAACTGCTCCAGGGGGGCATGGCGCCGGGGGATGGCGGCCGCAGTGGTGCCTGCAGCCACGGGGGTGCCTGCCTCACCCTTCTCACCAGGGGATGTGGTGGCTGGTGTTGGGGACACGTGCCCAGGCTGGGCAGGGCCAGGAGCCACAGTGGGGGCAGCTGCTGCCTCTGCTGGAGACATGGGGGAGATGGATGGTTAGATATCTCACCATGGCATTCAAGGCCTCTCCCACCTGGTTCTCTGGGTCATTCTCCAAGGCTGCCTTCCTTGTCAGTGAGTCCTGCCCTTAAGACGAGCTAGTCAAAGCCTTGAGATATCCCTCACTCCCACCCAAGTCAAGATCCCCTTCCCCAGGTGGCCCTTGGAAAACCGTCCCCCAGGCTCACCCTCTGTGTCTCTCCAGCTTCCTGCCCCTTTCTGTCTTGCCCTGCTGCTCTCACCGTTCTTCCCTCGAAGAGCCTCTATCTCCCTTTCCGATCATTTAACAAACATTTATTTGGTGCCGGAATAACGTATCAGGCATTGTTCCAGATGCTTTGCAAGTATTAACTCATTCAATCCACACGACTACGCATGGGGTTGATACGATCCTCATTTTACAGATGTGGAAACTGAGACCCAGCAAACGCCCAGTGTGATATGCCCAAATGACACTGCTAGGAAAGGACAGGCTGACTCTGGAGCCCATGCTCCAAATGACTGCCCGCCCTGTCTCCCTCTGGCCTGTCTCTCCGTATCATGTCTTTCTCTGTCACTGTCTGTTCCCCTCTGTCTCCCACCTCCCAGCCTTCTTCCCACCTCAAGGAGCTCCTCCCTTCCTCCAGTCATTCTAGACATGGCTTAGATGCTTCACCCTCTGAGAAGCTTTCCAGATCGTTCTGGTCTCTCAGCCTGGCTCCCCCCACTCTGAGACTGTTCTCTGTCCTCTGGGAGGAAGCCTGACCTCCAGACTCAGCAGGAGAGGCAGGCTCTTCAAGGGCAGGGCTCCCCTCACCCCTGCCAAACTACAAACACACACCTACCCTCCTACCAGGGCCTCCCCGAGCTGTGGCTTGAATACCATGGAGATCAAACTCAGGCCCAGAGAGACCCTCCCAGAAGGATGTCGCCCAGTGCTGCTTCTCCCATCGTGACACAATGGGGCACCCATGCAGGTCTGGCCCAGGGCAGTGGAAACAGCCCAGGACAGGTTGGAACCAGGAAGCCACCTCTGGCCCCACTCACTGTGTGACCTCAGGAAGTCCCCTCCCCTCTCTGGGCTCCAGTTTGCCAACCAGAAACCTGGGATAAGCATCTCAATGCTACTTCCCAAGCCTCCGAGAGGGTTAGTTTAGGTGGTGAATGTTAAATGTTTTGGAATCCAACAAAAGCCTGCCTGGACACAGTGGCTCACGCCTATAATTCCAGCACTTTGAGAGGCCGAGGTGGGAGGATCACTTGAGGCCAGGAGTTCAAGACCAGCCTTGCCAACATGGTGTAATACCATCTCTACTAAAAATACAAAAAAAGATTAGTTGGGTGTGGTGGCACATGCCTGGGATTACAGCTACACCAGAGGCTGAGGCAGGAGAATTGCTTGAACCCGGGAGGCAGAGGTTGCAGTGAGCCAAGATCGCACCATTGCACTCCAGCCTGGGCAACAGAGCGAGACTGTCTCCAAAAAAGAAAAAAAAAAAAAAACAAGCTTAGCTGGGTGTGGTGGTGGGCACCTGTAATCCCAGCTACTCAGGAGGCTGAGGCATACGAATTGCTTGAAACCAGGAGGCGGAGGTTGCAGTGAGCTGAGATGGTAACACTGCATTCCAGCCTGGGTGCCAGAGACAGACTCTGTCTCAAAAAAAAGATGTTTTTTTTTTCCCCTTACAATCTAGGATCCAATTCAGGATCACATCTTGCATCTATTAATACCTGTTAAATCTCATTAGTCTCCCTTAATCAGGATCAGTTTCCAATGGTAAATTCTTTGTAAATTCTAAGTAGTGTTTTCCCAAAAAACGTAAACTAGAATTCACAGTAAAAAATAAATAAATTAATTAATTAAATTATATGGTGACTCAGGACATACATACAATTATAATTTAAACACACACACACACACAGTTTTAGAACTTACAAAGTAACCATTTACCTAGAAAGTTAGTTTTACCAAGTATGTTTCAAACTTTCTTGATGGCAATCCAGAGTAAGAGATACCTTTTATATGGTAGCCTCTTACATGCGCGCGCGCGCGCACACACACACACACACTCTCTCTCTCTCTCACTCAAATAAAAGTATCATTAAATTATATTTAACCCTTATGTCATTCAATATACTCTGATATTTTCTATGATTCTCTATTTCATTGTTTTTAAATTCATTTTTTTTTTTTTTGAGACAGGGTCTCACTCTGTCTGTCACCCGGGTTTGAGTGTGGTGGCACAATCGCAGCTGTCTGCAGCCTCTACCTTCCTGGGCTCAGGTGATCCTCCTGCCTCAGCCTCCTGAGTAGCTGGGACCACAGGTTGCACCACCATGCCTGGCTAATTTTTTAATTATTTGTAGAGACAGGGTTTCCCTATGTTGCCCAGGTTGATTTCATTTTTTAAAATGCCAGCCAGGCCGGGCGCGGTGGCTCAAGCCTGTAATCCCAGCACTTTGGGAGGCCGAGACGGGCGGATCACGAGGTCAGGAGATCGAGACCATCCTGGCTAACACGGTGAAACCCCGTCTCTACTAAAAATACAAAAACTAGCCGGGCGAGGTGGCGGGCGCCTGTAGTCCCAGCTACTCCGGAGGCTGAGGCAGGAGAATGGCATAAACCCGGGAGGCAGAGCTTGCAGTGAGCTGAGATCCGGCCACTGCACTCCAGTCCGGGCGACAGAGCGAGACTCCGCCTCAAAAAAAAAAAAAAAATAAATAAATAAATAAATAAAATAAAATGCCAGCCACATGGGCTGGGCCCAGTTGTCCACACCTATAACACCAGTGCTTTGGGAGGCTGAGGTGGGAGGATCGTTTGAGGCTAGGAGTTTGAGACCAGCTTGGGAAACACAGCAAGATCCCAGTTCTACAAAAACTAAAAATAAAACTAGCCAGATGCTGTGGCGCATGCCCATATTCCCAGCTACCTGGAGACTGAGGCAGGAGAATTACCTGAGCCCAGCAGTTTGAGGCTGCAGGGAGCTGTGATCATGCCACTGCACTCCAGCCTGGGCAACAGAATTAGACCTCAACTCAGAAAACAAAACAAAACAAAAAATGCCAGCTACAGTACAGCAAATTGGCTTCACAGGTCTTGATACACAGGTTGAAAAGTCCTGAGAAGGCCAGGTGTGGTGGCTCACGCCTGTAATCCCAGCACTTTGGGAGGCCAAGGCAGGTGGATCACCTGAGGTCAGGAGTTTGAGACCAGCCTGGCCAACATGGGGAAACCCCGTCTCTAATAAAAATACAAAAATTAGCCATGCCTGTAATCCTAGCTACTCGGGAGGCTGAGGCAGGAGAATTGCTTGAACCCGGGAGGCGGAGATTGCAGTGAGCTGAGATCACATCCTTGCACTCCAGCCTGGGTGACAGAGCGAGAATTTCTTTCTCAAAAAAAACAAACAAACAAAAGAAGAGAAAAGCCTTGAAAAGCCCTGAATTGGTGGATAGTAAACCACTTAGTGTGCCCTTAGAATATTGCCCAAATAATTCTTTCCACGGAAGTTGCTTTATTTGTTTATTTATTTATTTTTTGAGACAGAGTCCTACTCTATTGCCCAGACCGGAGTGCAGTGGCGTGATCTTGGCTCACTGCAACCTCCGCCTCCAGGGTTCCAGCAATCCTCCTGCATCAGCCTCCTAAGTAGTTGGGATTACAGGTGTAGGCCACCATGCCCAGTTAATTTTTATACTTTTAGTAGAGACGAGGTTTCACCATGTTGCCCAGGCTGGTCTCGAACTTCTGACCTCAAGTGATCTGCCCACCTTGGCCTCTCAAAGTGCTGGGATTACAGGCGTGAGCCATGGCGCCTGGCCCGAAGCATCCCCTGCTTTGTAAACTGTTGAGTCCCTGTACCTCTGAAGACCCCCGCCCCCTGACCTTGAGTACCCTGTGCCCACTCTGTGCCCTGCTGGCGCTCGGGGCAACACCCACCTTTCTTCTTGTCCGAGGCCTCTCGCTCAGCAGGCCGCCCACCCCCAGACAGGCGGAAGGAACCCTCGCGGGCGAAGCTGGTGCGGCTGGCATCAAAGGCGGCCGTGACCCCGCATTCCTTCTCCCGTCGCTGTTTTCGCTCCAGGCAGGCGGCAAAAGCACAGCCCACAGCGTGGCTCAGCCTCTCGCCCTGTGGGGAGAGGATGGGCAGGGGTTAGAGGTGCTGAGCAGTGTGGACAGGGGCCGGGGCACTGGGTTACAGCCGCTAGGTACTGGATCGCGCTGGGTACTGGATCTCAGCCGCTAGGTACTCAGCCGCTAGGTACTGGATCTCATCTGCATCACGAGGAAGGGCTGGAAATGAGCTCCAAGTGAGAGAAGCCAGAAACCAATGAGCCTGTTGTGTGGCTCTTACTGGAAATTCCACAAGAGGCAAAACTAATCTATGGTGAAAAAAGTCAGAACAGGCCAGGAGTGGTGGCTCTCGCCTGTAATCCTAGCACTTTGGGAGGCTGAGGCGGGAGATTCCCTTGAGCCCAGGAGGTCAAGGTTGCAGGGAGCTATGATCGCGCCACTGCACTCCAGCTTGGGTGACAGAGCGAGATTCTGTCTCAAAAAAAGAAAGTCAGAATAGTGGTAGTTTCCTACGGGGTGGGGAATGACTGGAAAGGGTATGAAGGGATGATTGGGTGGTGGCAATGTTCTAGATATTGATAGGGGTTTGGTTACATGGGGGTATGCAGTTGTCAAAATTCGTTGACTGTACACTGAAGGCTTGTGCATTGCTATGGACTAAACGTGTGCGTCTCTCCCAATTCAAACACTGAAGCCCTCATTCACAATGTGCTGGTATTTGGGGGTAGGCCTTTGGGAGACAATGAGAGTTATGTTAGATCATGAGGTGGGATCCTCATGATGGAATTAATGCCCTTATTTATTTATTTATTTTCTGGGACAGGGTCTCACTCTGACGCTCATGCTGGAGTGCAGCGGCACAACCTCAGCTCACTGCAACCTCCACCTCCCGGCTTCAAGCGATTCCCCTGCCTCAGCCTCCCAGTAGCTGGGATTATAGGCATGTACCACCACGCCCGGCTAAGTTTTGTATTTTTAGTAGAGATGGGATTTCACGATGTTGGCGAGGCTGGACTCGAACTCCTGACCTCAAGTGATCTGTCCACCTGCGCCTCCCAGTGTTGAGATTACAGGCGTAAGCCACTGTGCCCGGCCAGGATTAATGCCCTTAAAAAGGAGAAAAAGAGGCCAGGCACGGTGGCTCAAGCCTGTAATCCCAGCACTTTGGGAGGCCGAGACAGGCGGATCACGAGGTCAGGAGATCGAGACCACTCTGGCTAACACGGTGAAACCCCGTCTCTACTAAAAAATACAAAAAACTAGCCGGGCGAGGTGGCAGGCGCCTGTAGTCCCAGCTACTCGGGAGGCTGAGGCAGGAGAACGGTGTGAACCCGGGAGGCGGAGCTTGCAGTGAGCTGAGATCTGGCCACTGCGCTCCAGCCTGGGTGACAGAGCAAGACTCCGTCTCAAAAAAAAAAAAAGAAAGGAGAAAAAGACATGAGATCTCCCGTCCACCTTGCCAGGTGAAGACACAGAAAGCAGACATCCATCTGCAAACCAAGAAATGAGCCATTTGACACCCTGACCTCAGGCCTCTAGAAGTGCAAGAAACAAATGTTTGTCATTTAAGCCACACAGTCTACACTATTTGGTTACAGCAGCCTGAGCTAAGACAATTATATCTTTCGCTTTGAAGAAAAAAAAAATCTGGAAACAAATACAAATTCTACTTAATGGTGTGCATGCTGAAATATGGAGCAGGAAGTAGTCCGATGCCTACAAATTTGACATACAGAAAGTATCAGATGGTCCAAGCACAGGGGCTCACACCTGTAATCCCAGCACTTCAGGAGGCTGAGGCAGGAATCACTTGAGGCCAGGAGTTCGAGACCAGACTGGCCAACATGGTGGAACCCCGTCTCCACTAAAAATACAAAAATTAGCCGGGCATGGTGGCACGCACCTGTAATCCCAGCTACTATGGAGGCTGAGGCAAGAGAATTGCTTGAACCCGGGAGGTGGAGGTTTCAGTGAGCCAAGATCGTGCCACTGTACTCCAGTCTCGCTCTGTCTCAAAAAAAAAAAAAAAAGAACGAACTGCTGATCCAAGCGGCTCACACCTGTAATCCAAGCACTTTGAGAGGCCAAGGTGAGTGGATCACTTGAGTCCAGGAGTTCCAGACAAGCCTGGGCAACATGGTGAAACCCCGTCCCTACAAAAAATACAGAAAATTAGCCGGGCATGGTGGCATGTGCCTGTAGTCCCAGCTACTCAGGAAGCTGAGGTGGGAGAATCGCTTGAACCCAGGTTGCAGTGAGGTGAGAGTGCACCAGTGCACGCCAGCCTGGGTGACAGAGAGAGACCTTGTCTCATTAAATTAATTAATTAAATTAAAAATATTGCCGGGTGTGAGCCACCACGCCCAACCAATACTCCATTTTTTTTTTTTTTTTTTTGAGATGGAGTCTCACTCTGTCACCCAAGCTGGAGTGCAGTGGTGCAATTCTGGCTCACTGCAACCTCCACCTCCTGGGCTCAAGTGATTCTCCTGCCTCAGCCTCCTGAGTAGCTAGGACTATAGGTGTGCACCACCACACCCGGCTAATTTTTTGTATTTCAGTGGAGATGGGGTTTTACCATGTTGTCCAGGGTGGTCTTGAATGCCTGAGCTCAGGCAATCCACCCGCCCCAGCATCCCAAAGTGCTGGGATTACAGGTATGAGCCACTGCACCTGGCCCTCACCTGAATACTCTAAATGGGGAACTGAGTATACCCTCCTCTCCAGATGAGGAAACTGGGCACACAGAGGTGAGGGACGTGCCTGAATGGAGGAAGCTTGTCAGGGTGGGGCTGGGATGCCAGGGCATGGGAGGGAAGAGTCGGCCAGCTGTGGCAATACTCACGGAGTCCTTGAGTGCCAGAAAACAGTGGCAGATCCAGCGGCGGGTGGTCCCATCACGGCAGATATAAGAGAAAGCCTTGTCCAGGTTGCGGTCAGGAGCACAAAAGGAGACCTTTTCGATGGTCTGGTCGACCAGAAGATCCTAGGAGGGGCCGGGGAGGCCAGGAGAAGAGTGTGAACTGTCTTTCGAGTATTCACTCAACATTCTCTCCGTGTCTGCTGAAATCCCGTCCTGAACAGGGTAGGGACCCAGCAGTCACTGAGACACCCTGTGCACTGCCTGCAGAGGGCTCCCAGGTCAGAGGGAAGATCAGACCCATCACGAGATGGGCAGCCCAGAGTACAGCCAGGATGTGATGAAGGAGGCCCAGGCAGAGGGGTCAGGGCCAGGACCGGGGAGGCACAGGCAGAGGGGTCAGGGCCAGCATGGCAGAAGCCAGCTTGGGGTTAGTCAGACAGGGCTTCCTAAAGCAGGTATTAACTAGGAAAAAAAGTCAAGGAACAGTATCTTGGGCTGAGGGAACTGCCTTGCAAAGGTGGTGGTCTTGTTCTGTCACTAACCCAACTCTCAGCATGTCCTGGGCACCTCCTAGGGCAGTCTCTGGGCTGGGGGCAGGGGATTCAAGGTGAGCAAACAGATACCTAGATCGTGGCCTCATAGTGCTTCCTTCTGGCTGGGCAGAGTGACAACAAACACTTAATGGCTAACATTCATTGATCTGAGCAGTTATGTATGATGTACCAGACCCTATTTAAATAATTTTTTTTCCCAGAAGAAGTCTTGCTCTGTCACCCAGGCTAGAGTGCAGTGGTGTGATCTTGGCTTACTGAAACCTCTGGGTTCTGGGTTCAAGCGAGTCTCCTGTCTCAGCCTCCCAAGTAGCTGGGATTACAGGCACGCATCATCATATCTGGCTAATTTTTGTATTTTTAGTAGAGGTGGGGTTTCACCATCTTGGTCAGGCTAGTCTCGAACTCTTGACCTCAGGTGATCCACCCGCCTCGGCCTCCCAAAGTGCTGGGATTATAGGTATGAGCCACTGGGCCCAGCCCCCATTAAAATTTTTTTTTTTTTTTTTTTTTTTTTGAGGCGGAGTCCCGCTCTGTCGCCCAGGCTGGAGTGCAGTGACGCAATCTCGGCTCACTGCAAGCTCCGCCTCCCGGGTTCATGCCATTCTCCTGCCTCTGCCTCCTGAGTAGCTGGGACTACAGGCGCCCGCCACCACGCCCGGCTAATTTTTTGTATTTTTAGTAGAGATGGGGTTTCACCGTGGTCTCAATCTCCTGACCTTGTGATTCGCCCGCCTCGGCCTCCCAAAGTGCTGGGATTACAGGCGTAAGCCACCGCGCCTGGCCAAAAAAATTTTTTTAAATTATTTTGTATAGATAGAACCTTACTCCTTTTCACAGGCTGATCTTGAACTCCTGGCTTGAAGGGGCCCTCCCAGCCAGGCACCATTTCAAATAACTTGCATATGCTTTCTCACTTAATGGTAGGGTCTGTGATAATCCCACCCATCCCCGCCTTTGTTTTGAGATGGAGTTTCACTGTTGTTGTCAGGCTGGAGTAAAATGGCGTGATCTCAGCTTACTGCAACCTCCACCTCTCAGGTTCAAGCGATTCTCCTGCCTCAGCCTTCCAAGTGGCTGGGATTACAGGCGTGCGCCACCACATCTGGCTAATTTTTGTATTTTTAGTAGAGATGAGGTTTCACCATATTGCCAGGCTGGTCTTAAACTCCTGACCTCAGGTGATCCTCCCTCCTTGGCCTCCCAAAGTACTGGGATTACAGGCATGAGCCACTGCTCCTGGCCTATAATCCCCATTTTTTCAGATGACACAACTGAGACCCAGAGAGGTTAAATCTCATGCCCGGGGGCCCTAAGCTGGGATCGGAGCTGAGGCAGCTGCTCCAGTCTCTCTCACCCACAGCCTATGCCAGTTCCCAAATAATCACAGCATTTATTCCTGAGTTATGATGACTGAGGGAGCACACGGCATCGTCTAGAAGGTCCCTGAGGGAGGGATGTGCAGAGGAGGTGGGAAGGCGTCCTCCGCCCTGATTCCAGCAGGGTGAGCAGACAGGCCCCCTGGCATCCACCCCCACAGGCCTCCTACCTTGGTTTTGTCATCCACCACTCGGAGCCCATCGGCTGACACCCACAGGACAGACTTCACAGACTTTCGGCCCATCTGGGGGGAGGTAAGGGGACAAAGGAGTCGGGTCAGGGTGCCTCTCCCTGTCTGACCTTGCCCCCTCCCTTGTGCCAGCCCCCTCACTCACCGCCTTCAGCTTCTTCACCGCGTCTTCACACACGTGCATTCCCCGGGACTCCTCCACTTCCACGTGGCCCAGGTACTTGGGTTGGAGGGAATGGAAGGATATGAAACAGCACAGTAATCACTCATTCTCAGTGTCCACTGAGCATCTGCCACGCAGCAGACAATATTCTAAGCACATGATGTGTATGCAATCATTTATTCTACATCTCAACTCTACAAGGTGGAGACCCCATTCCTAGTCTAGACATGCAGATGGGGAAACTGAAGCACAGCATGTAGTAGTGATTCAGGTCTAGCTATATCCCTGGGCCCTAACCTGGCACCATGGTCCTCCCGAGAGCCATTATTTGCATCTCTGTGCGTGAGAACTGGCCCCAGGCCATGCAAAGCTGCTCTGCCCACCCTAGAGCAGCTAAAAAGAGCCCGAGCCAGTCCCCGCAATGATTGACGGGAGTTAGGGTACCTGAGCCCCAGCGCCCTCACCTGCAGGTGGGATGACCATTGCCTCGAGTTTCGCAGGGGAAAGCTCAGTTGCACACAGCTGCAGTTTTAATAACACACCCTTTACTGACTGCCTTACTTTCCTCACTCCCAACACCATTTCCTGCACCTCCCAAATGAAGCCGTCACACTCAGAGTCCGTTTCCGGGGGAAGGGAACATAAGGTAGTGGAGGGGCTGTGACCATGGTCAGTCATCACTCAGCCAGGAAGGGGCTGAGCTCCACAGTCCATGCCGTGATTCCTGCTCTCCCCATCATAGGAATGTAAAGGTGTAGGGTATGACTAAACCAGAACGCCCTTAACGGTAGAGTGCTTTGCAAATGCTACACATGACATGATGGTTTCCAGGTGATAGTTTGCTGGTACAAGAAAACGCGTTTTGGTTGGTTGGTTGTTTTCAAAATTGGGTATCACTCTGTTGCCTAGGCTGGAGTGCAACGGCACAATTAAGGCTCACTGTAGCCTCGACCTTCCTAGACTCAAGTGAGCCTCCCACCTCAGCCTTGCGAATATCTGGGACTACTGGTGCGTGCCACTGTGCCTGACTATTTTTTGTAGAGACAGGGTCTCTCTGTGTTTGCCCAGGCTGGTCTTGAACTCCTTGGCTCAAGCAATCCTCCCACCACAGCCTCCCAGTGTCCTGGAATTACAGGTGTGAGCCGCCACCACGCTTCATGCTTTTTTTTTTTTTTAAGACAGAGTCTGCTCTGTCGCCCAGGCTGGAGTGCAGTGGTGCTATCTCGGCTCACTGCAACCTCTGCCTCCTGGGTTCAAGCGATTCTCCTGTCTCAGCCTCCCCAGTAGCTACAGGCGCTCTGCACCACGCCCGGCTAATTTTTGTATTTGTAGTAGAGATGGCAAGATGGCACCATGCCCAGCTAAGTTTTGTATTCTTAGTAGAGACGGGGTTTCACCATATTGGTCAGGCTGGTCTCGAACTCTTCACCTCAGGTGATCTACCTAGCCTCAGCCTCCCAAAGTGCTGGGATTACAGGCCTGAGCCACCGCGCCCAGCCGGCCTCACGCTTTTTAATACCAACTTCAAATGACTTGAGCTCGTGTCCCAGTCAGGCCGTGCATGCGCACAGCACAGCACCCCCGTCCCCGCCCCCGCCACGCCGAGCCCCGCCCACTCACCCTGACCGGGAAGCTGCAGGTGCCCTTCCGCACCGCGTCCTCGTCTGCCTGCCACTGGTGCGGGCGCGACGCCTCAGGCACGTAGGCTGGCTTCCTCCGCCGCAGGCTCTGCCGTAACTTGTTCATGGTGCCCGCCCCGTCTGGTGACACAGGACAGTGATGTGGATCAAGGGCGGGGGTCAGAAGGTATGAAGCTCAACGGGGAGGGACCAGTGCTCAAGGAGCATGAGGAAAGGAGCCAACAGAAGCCAGGGGAGTGGGAGCACTGGGCACTGGGGATTCAGAACCACGTGGCTAAGGGGCCGGAGGTCTGGGGTGGGGGCATGGGGCACAGGTTTCGGGGCGTTGGAGGGCTTGTCCGTGTGGTGGATGCTTCCTCATTCCCAGGGCCGTGAGCATCCAAAGGGTGGGAAGTCAGACATAGGAGGGCATAGGGGTTGGAGGGCATAGGGCTCAGGGGCCACACAGTCAGGGGTTTTAGGGGTATGAGAGTCAGGCAGTGGGGTGATCAGAGGACAGCAGAGGAGTTGGGAACTGCATGGGTCAGAGGTGCGGGAGTCAGGTGCATGGGGTGTGGGGGATGGTGGCTTGTCTCTGGAACTCTGAGACGCAGCCATTCTGTGACAACTGTGTCTCGTCCCCAGGCAAGGCTTCTGGGGCCTTGCACCCACGACTGTCAGAGGCAGCGCTGTGGGTGTGTGGAGTGGGCGTGAAGGTGGCAGCCACTAGGACAGTCTTGACTGATCAGCCATCCTGACAGTCCCAGGACTGGGAGCACCAACAGCAGAGGGGGACGTGTGTGTGTGTAAGCAAGTGTGCAATGGTATGTTCTGGAAAGCTGTCTATGAGGGGATCTGTATCTGAGCATGCAAGTAATGTCTGTGAGTGTGTTTCCGAAGGCTGTTTGGAAGAATGCATGTCTGAGAATGGTGTATGATAGTGTGCATCTGTGAATGCTGTCTGTGAGGGATCATCCAAAAGTGTGGTTGTTGTCTGTGAGTCTGAGTCCCTGAAGGTTGTTGCTGAAGGGCATCGATGTCTGAGAGTGCTTGCGTGTGTCTGCTGTCTATATCTGAGAGTGCCGTTGTTGTCTATGAGAACTTGTGGCTCAGTGCCTGTTGCCTGTGAGGGAGGGCGTGTCTGTGTTTGAGCATGAGGCTGTCGTCTTTCAAAGGGTGTGCCCATGGCTGTTATCCATGTAGCTGTGTCTCTGTGTGAAGGTGTGGCTATTGTCTGTGAGTCTGTGATGATACTCCCTCTGAGAGTGCATCTGAGGGACCCACGAGGCTGTCTGTGTCCAAGAGTGCAGGTGTTGGCGGCGAGCCTGTGTGGCTGTGGCTGTGGCTGTGGCTGTGGTCTTAGAGTGTGGGTGCATGGGTATTGCACAGAGCTTGTATCTGTGTGCAGTGGTGCATCCGTTAGGGTGTGTGAGAACATGAGGTTGTCTTTAGCGAGGGTGTATTCATGAGGGTTATCTGTAAGGGTGCGACTGTTGCCTGAGGGTGTGCTGGGTGCTCTTTGTGAGAATGTGTTTGTGCATGTTTGTGCACAACCGTAGCTCCCTGTGAGAGCCTGGGCCTGCGGGTGCCGTCTGTGAAAGTGTGACTGTCACCTGTAGAAATGTGGGTCTGTGTGTGTTGTCAGATTGTGCAAGAGTAGGTCTTTTTTTTTTTTTTTGAGACAGAGTTTTGCTCTTGTTGCGAATGGAGGCTGGAGTGCAATGGTGCGATCTCAGCTCACAGCAACCTCTTGCCTCCCGCATTCAAGCAATTCCCCTGCCTCAGTCTCCTGAGTAGCTGGGATTACAGGCATGCGCCACCACCCTTGGATAATTTTGTATTTTTAATAGAGACGGAGATTCTCCATGTTGGTCCGGCTGGTCTCGAACTCCCGACCTCAGGTGATCCGCCCGCCTCAGCCTCCTGAAGTGCTGGGATTACAGGCATTGAGCCACCGCGCCCAGCCAACAGTGTGTCTCTTGAGAGTATGTATCTCAGAGTCTGTATCCAGCAAGCGTCTGTGGTCACCTGTGAATCTGGGTGTTGTCTGGGAATGTGTCTGTGTGTCTATGTATGTGTATATATGTTTGTGTGTGTATTAGTGTGATGAACATCTACTTAAGCACGTGTTCGAGTGTGTCACTGCATTAGCAAGTGTGTGTGATCTGAAAGAGATCTGTGTTTGTGTGTGTGTGTGTGTCTAACTGTATGTCTACAGATGTGAGTGTCTGAGTGTGGCCCTGCACTTGAGGCTGTAAGGGTGTCAGGGTGTGGGTCTGTGCATGAGTGGGACTCTGGCAGTCTCTGAGGAAGATGCCTGAGGGGGTCTACTCATGAATGTGATTAAGCCCATGTGACCGCAGGGACAGCTCCTCTGGTCGTGCTAGGCAAGACCACATACCCATTCAGCCCTGCCGTGTCCCAGGCTGGTCACTCACCTGGCTCCGTCCTGCAGGTTTCTGGGGGCCCCGGGGCCCCACACGGGGCTGGGGGCAGGTGCCGCTCAGGCCTCCGGGGTCCTCCCTGCCCAAGTAGGGGAGGACAAGGTGAGAAGTTTGTCTGGGGTGGGGCTCAGTCCGATACCTCACCCCAACTTGGGACTTCAGTCAGCCCCTCCATCTTGGGCTCCCTGATGACAGTCCTAGTTGTCCTAGCAACTGTTACCAGGGAAATCAGCCACCTGGTTCCAAGGGCCCAGGAAGAAGTAGGTATGTTTGGGGGGCATATGTTGGGGATGTGCTGGCCTCAGGAGAGCCTCACTGCCTAAGGGGATGCTAGGAGAGTGGCCTTGCCCTCTAGATGCATGTCCAGGGCTATACACGTATACAGCCAGCTCTATGTCTCTATGTATCTACAGGTGTCCCTAGCATCTGGCAATAGCCCTACACACTTGGTTACACAGAGATGCAATCACAGCTACATACCTTAGACCGCAGATACACAGAAACAGTCACAACCCCAGAAAGCTGCCGCCGTAAACATCTGGCCACATACTCATGTTCAGACACACACAGTCTCTACTACAGACATCTGTCCACATACATGTAGCACGTCCCAGCCCACTTAGTCCCCACCACAGACACCTGCTCACACCACCCGCTGAAATCTGGTCACTTCCATCCACATTCTCAGCCACATACAAATAACGGGGCCCAGACACACCCACTAGAGCCGCACATGCACGGCCACACCCAGTGACAGCTATGTTTCCTCAGGCACCCGTCCAAGATGCTGACGTCACAGGCCCACCCAGATAGAATCACACCCAGAGTTCACCCATTTGGTGACCCAGTCCCACACAACACAATCGCAGCTACACACACTTGTCACATGTATCTCCACCGCTGCACACCGACATCTGGTCACAGATGCACACGGACAGGCACACATTTGGTCCCACGGAGACCACATGCAGGCACAGCTGCACGTGGACATGCAGCCTCAACCAGACCAGTCACACCAACACACTGATTTTGGTCACACAGTGTCACATGATCACACATACCCAGTCATAGGTGCTCACATCTGGTCACAGCATCAGTCACACAGTCTACTGTGACAGCCATACTCATAGGGACAGTCCTCTATACACAACCTCTATACGGAGGTACTGATGGCCACAGCACGCAACCACCCACAGACAACTATCCCCAAAGATGGCCACCCTCAAGACACAGCCATGGTGGTCCTGTAGGCATGGCCACAACATCAATGTCCACATGACCCAGCCACCTAGCATGGTCATAATCCCGTCACCCAGTGTCCCATACACAGCTGTACCATGTCACTCCAACACAGTGAAACATATAGCCTTTCTTCATGAAGGCACACAAGTCACACAGACAAGTATGTGGCCACACAGAATCACAGCCCCGTGTGGACAGGTGCACAAAGTCATAAGCCCCACCTATACACATATCTCACACATAGAGACAAAAGCACACAGTTTTAGTTTCCCACGTCACAAGTACACAGTCCAGCGTATGCACAGAAATGCAGTGACCAGGACGTGGCATTTATAGTTGGGTTTACACAGAAGACACAGGTCCTGATGGAGCCATGTGCACAGTCAGGGGCTAATCTCATCACCAAATCATACATTCAAACACAGGTAGTCCAGCACATACACACAGAGACAAAAACAGGCACACAGCTACAGACCCCAGACTCTCATAGATGATGACATAGACACAAACATCTATAGTCACCCAGGGTCACAGACAGGCAGGTCATACACAGTAATATGGAAGCCATAGTCACATAAACACCCCTACAAACATAATTTTCTGGCACCAACACGGAGACACATCCATAGCTTTAGTCACACACAGATAATCCCTTTAAATAGCCAGGGTTTCAGACACCTAGTCAAATACATAACCCAAATCACACATACAAGGCTAGAAATACACATAATCACTCATTATCACACACACAGCCAGATAGTCATTTATATTAATACAACCCCAGTCACATACTCCGACATGGTTCTGCATATGCAACCACTGTCATACACAATACTGTCACACAACCCCAGGCACATAGACACAATGTGACTTCAGATACAATGGCAGTCACACAGGCGGAGTTGCACAGACAGGTGTGTGTCACTCATGTATATAAAATCAGGTAGAGACACAACTATAAACATTGTCAGTCATTGGGAGGGTCACACATGCACATGGAGCCATAGACAACTCCACTCACACAGTCACAACTCCACCCACATCCTGTCAGTCACACGCATGCCCACCCCCAGACTCAACACATACTGTCACATACCCAGTTATAGTTACCGAGGCATACAAACACAGGGTCACAAAAAAGACAACCACAGTCACAACCATGCACACCTCCAAACACAGTCAGACTAAAAAGTACAGGATTCTGCATAGTAAGCAGCTGTCACACACACATACACAAATACTAGGGTCACACACAGACACAATCATAGACACCACCAGAAGCACACAGACAGGATTCCTCAGTCACCAGCCGCAGCGTATGCGTGCACACACACACATACACAGCCACAGCCACACAAACACAGGGCACACTCCTAGCCACCTCCCCATTGCTTGCTTCCCCCCTTCCCCCCAGGTACCACACACAAAGCCGCCGTCACCGTCACCGCAGACGCTGCAGACAGACAGGGCTGCACCCGGTCCCTGGGGAGCCGCCCCCAGCCCAGCCTGTATGCTGGAGCCTGAGGGGCCCGGTCCAGGAGGGGGAGGCGGTGCATTGTCTGCGGGTGGGGCCACTCTTGGACAGCTGGGCAGCCCTGGGGACAAAGGGGGTGGCCCAGGGGTTCTGTGCCCTGGGACTCTTGACCAAGCCAGGGGGTGGAGGGATTGGGGGTTGCCTGAAATTGTCCTTATTTTATTCAGGCTGGGGTGGGCTAGAGTCCCAGGCACGGGACCTTGTTTTGAGAAGGGGCTGTGCCTGGGACACCGCCCAAGGATTGGGGGGATGCTGTGCCCAGGGTGCCTCTGAGGCCTGGGGGCAGGCTGTGTTTGGGGTGCCCCCACGCCTTGGCGTGGTGGGAAAGCTGTACCCAGTGACCCCATCCTTGAGACTGTGCCTAGGGAGTTGTTGTGCTGAGACCCCCTTAGGCAGGGAAAGGTAGGGATTGTGTCTGGAATCACCTCCTGGAGGCCTTGGTTTGATACGGGGGCTGTATCCCCGACCCCGTCTCCATCCCCATCTAGTTCTAGGAGTTGTACCTAGAATCTCTGTACCCCTGTCCTTGATTTTGTGGGGGGTCTGTGTCCAGGATCCCTATTTCCAGGGCCTTGGCAAAAGATGGCCCAGGGGTCTGTGCCCAAGACCCTGGTCTCCTGGGCTTTGGCTTATCGGGCCTGTTCCTGGACCCCCACCCAGGACCACCCTCTCCAGCCTTGGCACCCTCTCTCCATCCGGGCGCCGCGGCCGCCTCCCACCCTCCGCCACATCAGCAGCGGCGCCGCCCCCGACCCGAGCCCCCCTCTCCCGCCCTTCTCACGCTAGCCGCCGCGCTGCGGGACATCCAGGGCCCGGGCGCCCCCGCCTCCCGCGGCCCTAGCTGGGCCGGCTCCCCGACTGCTGCTGCTGCTGCTGCTGCGGTGGCGGCGGCGGCAGCTCGGTCTGACGCGGGCCAGGGCCCGGGGCCGGGGGATGGTGCGGGATGCACGCGCGCGAGCCTGCTCGGCTCCCCGGAGGATTCCGTTCCGGGGGCGGGGGAGCGTCCCTCGGCCTCGGCTCCCCGCCCCGGCCCCGCCCATTGGCCCGCCGCCTGCCGTATATGCAGAAAGGCCCCGCCCTGCCTCGGCGCCTTGCCGGCCCTGCCCCGCCCCTTGGCCTGCAGGCCCCGCCCCCACGCAGACACCACCCCGCCTTCCCCGGCGCGGCCACCGCCCCGCCACGCCCATTGGCCAGTCCCGGGCTGAGCATGCCAATGAACATCGCCGAGTCGTTCCCCCGGTCCATCCTGGCCTGGACTCCCTTCCCCTCCGTGACCCCTGACCTCAGATCCCCTCCAGCTCCGCGTCCGAAAGAGTTGCTTCTGGAGGCGCCTTGCCGCCCCACACCCCCAAATCTTCCCGCTAACCCCATGGTTCCCCAGCCCGGCGGAGGCGGGCAGAAGCGGTGACGAGGCACTTTTTGCGAGCAAGGGGAGGGGGTGTGAACAGACCAAGGCGTCCTGGTGCGCGATCGGTTCGGCTTTGGGAAGGGGGGCGCCGGGCTGGGACCAGGGCGCGGTTCTGGCCGCTGCGGCGCCCCCGCCGCCCCCTACGCCAATCCTGTGGGTTTGGCAAAGCAGCTGGCAGTGACATTAGAGCCCATTAGTAAAGGCGAGGTTGCCGGGAGCGAGGGGAGGGAGCCTCCAGCCAAGAGGCACTGTGTGTGGGGGAGGCCTCAGCTGCCACAGCCCTTAGAGCAGGTGGTCAGCACGTGGGGGGGTGGGGAAGGCGAGAAGGAGGTTCCCGGCAACAGATGGCACAGGCAGGGCTGGGGCTTTCAGACAAGGGGGTGGGGGGGCGCTGGCCATCTGCACCTGGAGGCCGCTGGCGAGCTCCTCCCCCTCTCCCCGGAACCCTAGCGCAGAGAAAAGAGCTGGGGGAAGGGGAGGGTTGCTTTTATTCCGATTGAAGGTTCAGCTCCCCCCTCCCCCCGCACCCCTACCTCTCCAGCACACTGAGAGGCTGGAACCCGGGAGAAGGCAGCTGTTGGAGGAGCGAGGGAGGCAGAGGTGAGGACTGCCTCCAGGACCACCATCTCGCCTTCCACGGGAGACTTGAGGCAGAGGTGAGGGCTCCCCCTGATGAGTCCGGATCTGAAAACGGCATGCAGGGGCCCAAGGCTCCCTCAAATGTTGGCACAGATAAGTTAACTGCTTCCCTGGCTTAGAGTTCCCGGATGCCCACTTTGGAGTGGGGAGGTGCAGGATCTAGGGCACGAAGTTGGGAGTTCCCCAGCCCCAGGAATCCTCAGCTCCTGGGCCAAGGAGGAGAGCCAGGCAAGACTGGGAAGCCCAGGGGACTCCCCTGACCCAGGGCAGACGGGGAAGGGCTAAGAGGCACTACAGCAGGGTATGGCCTGCTTTGGGGACGGAATCCCCCATGGAGGCTGTCATGAGGGATCCGCCCAGGAGTCTCCTTTGGTAGGGAGGCTGCCGGCAGTGGCTGCGTCTGTCTGGCGACTGGCCCAGTAGCGGTGGTAGGTGTCCTGGAAGAGGTCCCTGCAGGCGATGTGGGCTTGGAGGCGGGCACAGGCCAGGAAAGCCCCTGCCAGCTTGCGGTGCAGGGCATAGGTCTCCTCGGGTGGGGGGCACAGCCGGTGCCGCAGTAGCACCGGGATGAGGTCCTGGATGCGGCGGGCAGTTTCCCCCGACCCAAAGTCATAAGGGCCCTCGGTGGCGAAGGGCTCCCCCAGGATCATCACTGCCTCCACGTGGGCGTCAGACAATGCCTGGGGGTGGGGTGGGGGGGACAGCAAAGGCAGCCAGTGTGGACACAGAGCCCTCTGCATAACCCAGAAGCAACATGTAGCCTCCACTCCTTCCAGTCTCCACCATCAACACAAGCCCGGATACCCCCAAGAGTGAGCAGCTTCCGCTCCTTCCAGAACCTGGACTAGACAAGCAGCTCCCTATTCCCCGAGTAAGCACCCCTTGCTTCCCCGCAGAGCCTCCGACAGACAAGTAGCCCTCTACTCTCTCTACAATAGAGAAGTGGCCCCCGCCCCTCCTGAACAGATCCACAGTGCCCGTGTTCCCAGGGTTCCTGAGGAGTCGGGCAGCCGCCTCCCCTCACTCCTCCCCAAAGCCCCCAGCATGAATAGGCATCCATCCTAGAGTCCCCCACTCCCCGGGTATAGACACAGAGCCTCCATTCTCCCTAGTAGAGACAAGCCCCTCCTAAAGCCCCCAGTCCCCAGGTAGAGACATGTTCCATACCCCACTCGAGTTCCTCAGTGGAGATAAGCAGCCCCCCACTGTACCCCACCAATAGACACCCGTCCCTTTCTCCTGCAGTGTCTCCCCACCTTGGTTTCAAAGCCTGTGAGGAATTTGAGGTCTCTGGACTTCTGTAGGACACGGTCTCTGTCTCCGTCAGCTGCAGCCTTCACCACCTGGGGAGACGGGTGGGAGTTAGAGGGACAAAGACCGGGGCTCAAGGGGGCTCTGAAGAAGAGGAGCTGGAAGCCTGGGCCTCCCGTGTACCCACCTCCATTCTCATCTGCCTGGGCCCTCCCTCACCTGGAAGCTTCCTGCTCCCTACTCTGCCGGTCTGTGACTCCCTTAAAGACTGTTCCAGAGCCTGGAGTGGAGGCGGGCAGGGATCCTGCCCACCTAGCTGGCAATGTGGGGCCTGCCCGGGAACTGCCACAGTGAAACAGTGCAAGGAACAAGTGTCAGGGCTGCTGGTGGGTCCAAACACTCAACTGGACGGGTGTGAGCGTGACCCAGAACTGCATCCAAAGTTGCCAGGGGCCACCTCTCTGTCTCCCGCACTGGACTTTAAGCCCTGTGAGAGCGAGGATCCCAGTTGGGTGTAGTCGCATGGGGCACAGGGTCTGGTGCTCAGGAGGCCCTGGGTGAACCTTGCTTTAGCAAATGAGTGTGTGGAGCTGAGCAGCTCTCCAGCCATAAGCTCATACACACAGGGCAGGAGTTGTGGGCATGGACAGACACCCAGCTGGGGCCAGCTGGCTAGGGCTCCATCCCAGCTCTGCCACCTGCCAGCCTGTTGGGCCTCCACTTTCTCATCTGTGAAGTGGGGATGCTAAAAGTGCCTTCCTCATGGGGCTGTTGGGAGGATAGAGAAGGTGATGCCTGTGGCATGCCTGGCGCTGTGTCTCATGCAGGAAGCACCGAAAATATTATAATCTACCATTATTAAGAGGTGGGCACGTGGGTCCCAATTTCACAGAAGGGGAAGCAGACCCGGAGTAGGGACTGGAACCTGGGTCACACCCCTCACCACTGGGTTGCCCGTTTTTGTGAGGAGAGGGGTTCGGGATTCATTCCATTCCCTCTCTGCTCCCCCTGCCCGAGCCTGTCTGGCCATCTGTCAGGCCTGTGGTCCTCAAAAGCTGGTGTGATGGGGCTTTTATAAACTGGCAAAGGCTGAAGGCCTGGGTAGGAGGGGAGGGTGTCAGTGGGGAGCAAAATGTCCCAGCTACCCGAAGGGCCTCGGCTTTGTGCCTCAGTGGCCTGCGGAGAGGTCCCCAACGGGCCTGTGTGTAAGGGGTTATCACCTCCTCTTCCTGTTCCCATCTCAGAGGTGGCCCCACCAGTCCCCAGGCCAAATCCCTGGACACCTCCATCGCTGACTTCCAGCCTGTCTACTCCCATGGATTACCAGCTGGGCATCTCCCAGCCACCCCTCTGCCCCTCTCCACAGCTGCCCCGGGCTCCCAGCCCCCAGGTTTAGAGACCACTTCTTATTCAGAGGGAGTTTTCAAATTCTAACTGCATCCTTTCCCTGCTCAAATCTTTTTCCATGGCTCTGCAGGGCACCTGGATACAGTACGAGCTGCCACAGTGATTTGCTGCAGCCTCATCACTGGCTCCTGTGCTGCTCCCCGACCTGCCCTCCCAGTCAGAATGGGAGCTTCCTTTGGGTCCTCTAGGGCCTTACTACTACAAGTGTGGTCCCCGTACGGGTAGCCTTGGCATCATGTGGGTGCGTGTCAGAACACAGCATCTTACGCCCGCCTCCAGACCAGAATCTGCACCTGCACAGGATCGCCAGGCTTCACATGCACATCCAAGTCTGAGAAGTGCTGCTCTAATGGGAATATCCCTTATCACCGCCTGGCCTTGGCACATGTTGTCTATCTGGAATACCCTCCGAGCCTTTTCCCAATTGGCCCCCCTCATCCCTCAGGTCTCGACGCTGACAATCCCTCCTCCAGGAAGCCCTCCCTGGCTCCCCAGGCTGGGTCAGGCTCCTCCTCTGGGTTCACGGTCCCTTGTGCTTCCCTCATCCCAGCCCTATCCACGTTGGGTCCTCACTGTCCCCTCACTGGACTATGAGTTCTGTGAGGAGGGGCCTAGGCTGGGCCCAGGTCACTGCTGTGTCTCCAGCTTTGCCTAGAATACAGCTGGGCACAGAGAGGGGTCAGAAAACATTTAGATTGGCTGGGCAGGGGGGGTCATGCCTGTAATCCCAGCACTGTGGGAGGCCAAGGCAGGAGGATCACCTGAGGTCAGGAGTTCGAGACTAGCCTGGGCAACTTGGTGAAACCCCATCTCTACTAAAAATACAAAAATTAGCTGGGCGTGGTGGCACGTGCCTGTAATCCCAGCTACTCGAGAAGCTGAGGCAGGAGAATCGCTTGAACACAGGAGGTGGAGGTTGTGGTGAGCCAAGATCGCGCCAATGCACTCCAGCCTGGGTGACAGAGCAAGACTCTGTCTCAATTAAAAAAAAGAAAAAAAAGGCCAGGCGCGGTGGCTCATGTCTGCAATCCCAGCACTCTGGGAGGCCGAGGCGGGCGGATCACGAGGTCAGGAGATGGAGACCATCCTGGCTAACACAGTGAAACCCCGTCTCTACTAAAAAATACAAAAAATTAGCCGGGCGTGGTGGTGGGCGCCTGTAGTCCCAGCTACTCGGGAGGCTGAGGCAGGAGAATGGCGTGAACCCAGGAGGTGGAGCTTGCAGTGAGCCGAGATTGCGCCACTGCACTCCAGCCTGGGCGACAGAGCAAGACTCCGTCTCAAAAACAAAAAAAAGAAAAAAGAAAAGAAAAGAAAACATTTAGATTGATGGCTACATGATTAGAGGACCCAGGGCAAATGTCTAATTTCAACAATTAATGAAATGGTGTTCTCTGCAGCCTCCAAGACAAACTGACCCCAGTGGGTGGGAGAGACGAGCAAAGTACGTGAGGAAGCACCTCCTGTAGACAGAGTTGCCCCCAGGGACACACACCTGGGCTGGACACCAGGGCCCTGCACAGCGTGGGGTCTGGAGGTGACAAGATGGTCACTGTGGGCCTTTCTCTTAGGAGGGAGCTGGGCAGTGGTTGGAAGCTTGGACTCTGGACCTGGACTACCTGAATTTGAATCCCAAGTCTGCTGTGATCTTGGGCAGGTGACTTAACCTCTCTAGGACCCAGTTACTTCATCTGTAAAATGGGCCTAAAAATGGTCCTTACCGCCTTGTGTTGCTGTGTGGTTTAAATCGGTTACTATACGTAAGCACTAAAGATGGAGCCTGACATATTAAGTGCTTGGTGTGTGCTAGTTGCTACGAGTATTACTATTATTTATTAATTCCAGAAACTGCACTTCTCCTTCTTACTCCTCTGCCTCAGTATATGGCCTGAGCCTCAGCCTTTCAGAGGCTCTGGGGTCTGGGGGAGACTCACCTCGATGTAATGGTCTGTGAACTCTGTCCCAAACTCCCGGCTTGCACCAAAGTCCAGCAGGGTCACCTGGAAGCAAGGAATGGTGAAAGGAATGCTGGGATCCCAGTCACACCCCCACTGTCTATTGGGGCAGCCAGGATCTGTCTTCCTCCCCATGACCCTGCCCGCTCCTGCCAGAGTCCCTGCCTGGCTGCCTGACTGGGCTCCTGGCCTCATCTCCACATTTCCAACCCACCCCCAGAAGGTAGCTGAAGGCTTTTATTTTTTTAGTTCTAATTGTTTATGCAATAACAAATTTTAGACCCAGAAAAAAAAAATCGAGAGCATAATAAAATATACAGAAAAGTAAAATGAATACCCACAAATCCCACCACCCAGCACCTAGCCTAAAATATAAAATACTCCCCACCCGTCCGGGCGTGGTGGCTCACGCCTGTAATCCCAGCACTTTGGGAGGCTGAGGTGGGTGGATCATGAAGTCAGGAAGTTCAAGACCAGCCCGGCTAACATGGTGAAACCCTGTCTCTATTAAAAATATAAAAATTAGGCCGGGCGCGGTGGCTCAAGCCTGTAATCCCAGCACTTTGGGAGGCCGAGACGGGCGGATCACGAGGTCAGGAGATCAAGACCAGACTGGCTAATACAGTGAAACCCCGTCTCTACTAAAAAATACAAAAAAACTAGCCAGGCGAGGTGGCGGGCGCCTGTAGTCCCAGCTACTCGGGAGGCTGAGGCAGGAGAATGGCGTAAACCCGGGAGGCGGAGCTTGCAGTGAGCTGAGATCCGGCCACTGCACTCCAGCCTGGGCGACAGAGCGAGACTCCGTCTCAAAAAAAAAAAAAAAAAAAAAATATAAAAATTAGCCGGGTGTGGTGGTGCATGCCTGTAATCCCAGCTACTCGAGAGGCTGCGGCAGGAGAATCACTTGAACCTGGGAGGTGGAGGTTGCGGTGAGCCCAGATTGCACCACTGCATTCCAGCCTGGGTGACAGAGTGAGACCCCATCTCAAAAAAAAAAAAAAAAAAAAACTCCCCATCCACGTGGAGCCTCCTGTGTATCCTGCCCTGATCACACCTCCCCTGATCACACCTCCCCCAGGTCCCCAGGGTCACCACTTTCCTGCAATCATTATTTCCTGAAATTCTCATTTATGCATTTCTGTATTTGCTATGTATGTGTACAGCCGTGAACAATCTACAGTAATGGTGTGCATATTTTCAAACTTCACCAAAGTGATATTTACTATTGTTCTCCTGCAACTTGTGCTTTTTGCCCAGCATGGTTTTGCGATTTATCCTTGTTGCCATGTGTCACTCCAGCTCAGTCACTCATTTCACATTGCTGTGTAAGGACTTCGTTGTGTGAATCTATCACAGTGCATTTATCTGGCTGAGGAATGCTGTGGCTGTTTCTGAATTTTTTCCTTCTTTTTAAATATATTTATTAGTTATACACTTTTTTTTTGATTTTTTTTTTTTTTTTTTGAGACACGGTCTTTGTTTTTTTTTTTTTGAAAGGGAGGTCTTGCTCTGTTG
>NC_045454.1:16867618-16871699 GCF_002776525.5 Piliocolobus tephrosceles | reverse complement strand
CCACTTTGGAAAACCAGTTGGCAACCCCTGATAAAGGTAATGATGTATCCACCAACACTCAAGCCTGCAGGTCCAAACCTTCCCTCCAGGTCTTTGTACACCGCCTGCCCTCTGCTGGGAACACTCTGCTCTCTGGATGGTTGTCTCCTTTTCCCCTGTCCCGTCTCAGCTTTTCTTTCTTCTTTTAAATAGAGTCGGGGGTCTCCCTTTGTTGCCCAGGCTGGTTTTAAATTCCTGGCCTCAAGGGATCCTCCTGCCTCAGCCTCCCAAAGTGCTGGAATTACAGGCGTGAGCCACCATGCTCACCTCTGGTCTCAGCATTTTTTTTTTTTTTTTTGTGAGACAGTCTCGCTTTGTCACCCAGGTTGGAGTGCAGTGGCACGATCTTAGCTCGCTGCAGCCTCGACCTCCTGGGCTCAAGCATTCCTCCCACCTCAGCCTCCCAGTGGTCCCAGCTTTCATGGCACTTGCTTTAAGAAGCCTCCCTTAATCCCTGCTCACCCCACAGCGAGTCAGGCACGTTCCCTGGGATCCTATAGCTTGCTGTGCCTCCCCCAACTCCAGCCCCCACCCCTCTGCCTGTGCCTCCCCCATCCAGGTCCTGACCCATCTGGCCTGTGCTCCTCATTGTGGTTTGTACGAACCACTCTAGGTCATCACTGTGTGGTGCCAGGGCCCCCCCCCACTGGACTGGGCACTCTGAGAAGGCAAGGGTCAGGGATGTCTTTTTATTGCTACCAAGAGGCAGGGGCAGGTGATGGTGTGTTCTGTATGGATGACGAGTGTGGTAGTGATGGCTGACTGCCTTCCAAAAGCTGTACTTCCCCTCTGTGCTGTCACATTGCCACCGGGAACCACTGCCTAGCCAGGGACTCCATTTTCTAGCATGCCTTGCACCTAGGCAGGCCATGTGACTAGCTCTCACTGATGGAATGGCAACAGAAGTGGTATGTCCATTGCCCTAGGATGAGCTTAGTGTATTCAGCCTGGGCATTACTTTTTCCACTTCTGGCCAAAGCAGTAAGGCAGGGGGCTACCCTCTGAATCTCTCTTACCCTTTCCTTGGGAAGCAGAGCATTGCGAGGCTCCAGGGATGGCAAAACCACCAAAGGGAAGGAGCCGGGTCCCTGAATCGCCACTTGGAAAAGGGCCACCCCTGCCTGTTGTCGGGGTAATCAACTGCTATTGTGTTGAGCTACCGAAATATCAAGGAATATTCGTTACAACAGCAAATGTACCCTGACACACATCACTAGGAACCAACCTGGTGGCTGGAGGCGTCATACAGGAAGTTGGCCCAATTGGGGTCTGTCTGCATGAATCGGAACTCAAACAGCTCCCGCAGACACAGCGTCAGGAGCTGGAAGCAAATCTGGGGTGGGGAGGAGTAGCAGGCATCTTAGTGTGATCTGCCCTGTGGCACCCTCGCTGGCCTGGAGAGGGACCATGAGCCTGGCCCACCCGCCGTGGGGCCATGCCCTTCCCACTGTGATACCAGATGGCATACCTGGTTCCGCAGGTCCTGGCTCAGGCCCTGGCACTGGTCCAGGGGGACTCCTCCGGCCAGCTCCATGCCCAGCACCCGTGTCGTGCACAGCTCCTTAACCACAGCTGGCACCCGGAAGAAGGGGTCATTTGCCAGCAGCTGCCTGGGGCAGGAGGGAAGGGAGGAAGGGGACTTCGTGCTTCAGGCTTGTGACCCAGCTTGAGGCCTCCTCCTTGTGCTCTCAGAAGTCCTCCATGAACAGTAGGTGCCATGCCCTCCCTCCTGCCCATCTCTTGCTGCTATCTGCCCTGGGTGATGACCAACACCTGGCTGGACTGAGATTTAACAAGTATCTCCAAGGTGCCTGCTCTGCACCTGTCCCTAGACTGGGTGCTGTTGGAAACTCAGTTACCACTTCCCTACCCGAAACCCTTCTATGACTTCTGGTTGCCCCAGAAGGATGAGTTCAGGTGTATTTCAGCCTTTGCATTACTTTTTTCATTAATTTATTAATTCATTCATCCCAAAAGTAGCCACTGGTATCAAAATCTGTGAAGTCTATAGTGATACCCATGGGTCACTCCTTGCAATCACTACTCTGAACACAGGTAAATAACAGGAAAGCGTCCTCTGTGTCCGTCCCTGTGCTCAATGATGCTGGGGACAGAGCAGTGAATGAACCAGTCCCTGGACCTGGCCCCCAACCCCGAGACTCTCACAAACAGACGGATTATAGATTGAGGTAAGTGTGTTAGTCGGGTGCGGTGGCTTACACCTGTGATCTCAGCAGTTTCAGACACCTAGGTGGGAAAATCGCTTGAGCCCAGGATTCAAGATCAGCCTGGGCAACATGGTGAAACCACGTCTTTACGAAAAACTACAAAAATCAGCTGGGCACGGTGGCCTGCACTTGTGGTCCCAGCTACTCAGGAGGCTGAGGAGGGAGAATCACTTGAGCCTGGAGGGTCGAGGCTGGAGTGAGCTGTGATCTCACCACTATATTCCAGCCTGGAAAACGAGCGAGACTCTGTCTCAAAAGAAATAAAAGAAGTATGTCCATGTAAGATTTGGGAGGCAGAGAATATGAGAGAGGCCTCTGGTTGACGACCCATGGGATGGCTGGAGGAAAGTGAGGGGGAACAGGAGGGTGGTGTGGGGTTTTACCCTAAGGGCACCGGGGACCTCTGTGGGGACAGAGGGTCTCTGGCCCATCACCCCACTTTCACACTCTCCTCCTCAAGCTCCTCCTTTGGGGTTTTGTATTTTTGTCCTTGTTGATAAAAATCTCTGAACTGCTCCTCATGAACCAGAGCCATGCTGGGCATTTAATCGGCACACTCCCCTTTCATCCTCACTCCACAGTGAGTGGATGCTCTCTGGAGACTAGTGTACAGATTGTATGGATGCAGGCCATGCAACCCAGCAAGGGCTGACCCAGGATTTCATTCCACATCTGAGTCTAGAGTATGTGCTTCTAACCACTGCCTTCTACTGATCTTTCATTCTCTGTCTACAGAGCTTGGCACGTTTTAGGCTGTCAATAAATGTGTGAGCCACACTGTGGAGGATCCCACTGAGGTGTCATTAATTGCTACACATCAGGATGTCGCCAAGATATAACCACATTATTCCACATAGCCATGGTTCATGCATTTTCACTGCTATGAAATATTCCATAGATGAATATAGCATTGCTTATTTGTCCACCCTGCTGGATAAACTTGATGGATATGGGTTGCTTCCAGTTTGGGGCTGTTGCAGACAGAGCTGCTGTGAGCATTCTAGAATAGTCTGATGGTGTATACTGGCATAAGGGTCCCTAGAGTGTTCAGCAGGGAGGGCAATTGTTGGCTTGCAGAGTTCGTGAATATAAGGGCTTATGTGATGATGCCAACCTATTCTCAAAATGCTTCTACCACCTTCTCCCCCAACCCGCGGTGCAGAAGGGATGCTGTGGAGCCCACTCTCTCCACCTCCCAGTGCTATGGGCACCTTGGTCTCCGTCAGTCCAGCAGAGGTAAGAGTGTGTCATTGCATAATTAAGTGCCTGCGTTGGACCACAGGGGATATGTGGTCCATCTCACAGAGAAGAAGACTGCCGCTTGGGAAGTGACCTGCCCAAGCTCACAGAGGACAAAGGGAGTAAGCGAAATGATGGATGAGTGGACGGATGGATGAACAATGATTGAAAGAGAGAGTCTGCCCCACCCCACAGCTCCAGCTGCCAGAAGCTGAGGGGGCAGCTACTTCCCAACCAGCCTGGGAGGGAAGGAAGGAGGGAAGCCCGGGGGACTCAGCTCACCTGAAATTCTGGGCACAAGCTGCCTCACGACGGTAGTCACACTCCCAAGCCAGCTCCTGCTGCAAGGCCTGCAGGCTCTGCTCAGCAAATAGGCCTGTGGGGGAGGCGTGT
This sequence comes from Piliocolobus tephrosceles, assembly GCF_002776525.5. Lineage (NCBI taxonomy): Eukaryota > Metazoa > Chordata > Mammalia > Primates > Cercopithecidae > Piliocolobus > Piliocolobus tephrosceles. The sequence continues at coordinate 16,867,800 of NC_045454.1, read as the reverse complement.
CAGCCGGGGAAGGGCCCGGGGCGCACCCACTGGTGGATGCCTTCTGCCAGCCCTCCCTCTCCTGCCTCCCACACCGTCCCTCGCAGCTCCTGCTCCAGACCTGTAACCCACATCTATCCCTCTCCTGTCTCCCGCGCAGCTCCTGCTCCAGGCCTCTGACCTGCGTCTGTCCCTCTCCTGTC
>NC_045454.1:16857891-16867608 GCF_002776525.5 Piliocolobus tephrosceles | reverse complement strand
TCTCCCCCGCTGTCCCTTGCAGCTCCTGCTCCAGGCCTCTGACCTGCATCCTGTCATCTGTCTACACATTTCCCTCATCCTTCACAGCACCGCGGGGTTCCCGGGGTCTTCTGACGCCTTTCCTGGGCTCTGTCTCTTGCGTGTGCCTGCACCCCAGTCCCTGGCAGCTCTTTCAGAGTCACGCTCGCCCCTATTCTGTCTCCTTTTCATACTCACTCTCACGTTGCTCACTGCCTTTGAATCTCACTTCTGGGCCTGGCTTTCCCTGTCCCTCTCCATCTCTTACACAAACACAACCCGCCCTCCTTTCTTCAGGCGCCTCCTCACGTGCCATCCCCAGCACTGTCCTTTTCTGCTCGGCCGCACCTACAATCCCGCTTGCTGCATGCACACCCTCTGCGAGTCTGCTGCTGGATCTTGGCCCTGGGCTCCCGTCTCTCTGAGGCTCTGTTAAAATCCGTGAGGCTTTTCTCACACCTGCTCATGTTTCCTGGGCTCTCCCTGCCTTGGTGTCCTTTTTGTCTCTCACACCCCCGCTCACGACGCCAGCACACCCTGCCCGTGCTGTCCTCTGGGCTCCCCCTCCTGCTTGCTCTCTGTGGGCATAGCCCCTTCGGGAGGTCAGCAGAGGAGTGGGTGGGCGCCTCACCCGCGGGCAGGGCTGTGCTCATCTTGAGTACTGCCAGAAGGTTCTGGACATCGCTGTGAATGCTCTGGGCTACGCCGGGGTACTGTAAAGGGAGAGGGGAGGGAAGGAAGGTGGAAGTCACTCCTCTGGGCTAGCAGGGTGCCCGCCTCGACCCTGCCCGGCCTCCGCTCTCACCTGGATCTTCACGGCCACCTCCGTCCCGTCCTTCAGCAGGCCCTGGTGCACCTGCCCAATTGAGGCAGCAGCAAAGGGCACCTCCTCCAAGAAGGCCACCTTGGCCTGCCAGTCCCTGCCAAGCTCCTCTTCAAGAACTCTCTGCAGGGAGTGGTCACAGCCGTCATCATCGTGGCAGAGTTCACTCCCCAGGCTGAGTGCTTTACATGTTGATAACCCCAGCACTCACCACATGCAGGGCCCTGGGCTAAGCTCTTAGCTGCCACCCCCTTTACAGATGAGGAAACTGAGGCTCAGAGAGAATTCCCTTGTGCAAGTGACTAGGCCCGCACTGGCAGACTGTGAGGCTCAGCCCAGCCTGTGTGCCCTGAACCTGGACTCCCTGGGCTGTTGTGGGGATTGCTATTATTTATAGTTAAGACTCGTAACAATCCTTTTTCCTTTTTTTTTTTTTGAGACAGGGTCTCGCTCTGTAGCCCAGGCTGGAGTGCAGTGGCACCCTCACAGCTCACTGCAGCATCAACCTCCCCAGCTCAAGTCATCTTCCTGCCCCCTGAGTAGCTGGGACTACAGATACGTGCCACTGTGCCCAGTTAATTATTACTGTTATTATACTTAGTAGAGACAAGGTCTCACTGTGTTGCCCAGGGTGGTCTGGAAGTCCTGAGCTCAAGCGATCCTCCAACCTCAGCCTCCCAAAGTGCTGGGATTACAGGCATGAGCCATCACACGTGGTCAACCATCCTTTATTATGCTCTTATGTGGTATTATTAACTCACAGTTAATGTGATCAAGAAGAGCTAAAATTCACAGTGGGCTTCCTGTGGGCCAGATCCTATTCAAAGTGGCCCAGAGAGAGTCAGTACCTGCCTGGGGCCACGTGGTGAGTAAGCAGAACAGGGATGAGAGGGCAGGTGGGTGGCAGAATCCTGGATTCCATGCCTTACCCAGTTATTAGAATAGCTCATGTCCTGGGCACTTGGTGCCAGGCACCATGCCAACCTATTTACAGACACAATCTCCTTTAATTAAAAAAACAGTAATAATCACAGCTAACACCTGCATGTCACTCATGGTGAATCGGGCCGTTCTCAGTGCTCTGTGTAAACTGATGTATGTGACCCTATGATGTGGGTGTGGTTGTCACTATCACCATTTCCCAGGGAAGGGAACTGATGCCGAGAGGTCAGGCTGCTGTTCTCTCCTTTAATCACCACAGCAATGCTAGGAGGTGTGTACTTTGGTTATCCCCATTTTACAGTTGGAGAAAGTGAGGCTCAGAGGGAGGGAGCGAGGCAGTGAAGCCAGGAGGGTCAGGCAGGTCGGAGGAGATGGAGCCTGCCTCCCTCACCGCCCTCCCCCACCAGGCACTCACCAGCATCTGCCAGCGGGGCATGAAGTCGGCGCTCTGGCGGACCCGCTCGAAGATGCGCTGCAGCTGAGGGCTGATGAAGCTGTTGTCTTGGGAGACAGTGGAACAAGGAGGGCAGTAAGCGAAGAGGTGAGGAGGGACCCCCATGTGAGTATCTGAAGTTGGGGCCTGTCGGTGGGTAGGGCTGGGGTGGCAGTGAGGTCAGGGGTCAGGGGTCGACGATCATGCTGTACCCTGGATGCTGAGCATCTGGCCAACCTTGAGGGCAGCCCCTCGAACTGTACATAAGGTCTGCACAATCCGCTCGGCATTGGCCTCCGACAGGAAGGGGCTGGAGTCCGGCCCAGAACCACCCTCTGGGGAGAGAACAACCATTAGAATTACAACCACAAATATCATCACTGCGGCCCACGCCTGTAGTCCCAGCACATTGGGAGACCGAGGCAGGATGAATGCAGGAGTTTGAGACCAGCCTGGGCAATAATGACATCCTTTTTCTATTAAAAAAATATATATATATCGTCTGCACACCAACAGGAATGGCTAAAATGAAATAGAGGCCAGGCTTGTTGGCTCACGCCTGTAATCCCAACACTTTGGAAGGCCAACGCAGGAAGATAGCTTGAGTCCAGGAGTTCCAGACCAGCCTGGACAACAAAGCAAGACCCTGTCTCTGGGTGTATGGTGGCATGTGCCTGTAGTTCCAGCTACTCAGGAGGCTGAGGCAGGAGGATTGCTTGAGCCCAGGAGGTTGAGGCTGCAGTGAGCTGTGATCCCACCACTGCACTCCAGCCTGAGCAACCAAGCAAGACCCTGTCTCGAAAAAATAAAAGAAAGAGAAATAAACATAAATTAAAACAAATTGCAGGAGAGTCAAAGAGTAACTACTACAGTATTGAATCAGTGAGCTACCACTACATGCAACAGCCCAGGCGGGTCTCAAAAATGTAATGCTGAGTGAAAGCAGCCGGGTGCATGAAATCATCACCCAGTTAGGCTGATATAAAGAGCAAAACAAGGCCAAACAAATCCAGGGTCCAGGAGCCAAGACAGAGGTCACCCTTGGTGAGGGGAGTAACCAGGTAGGGACGTGAGAAGGGCAACGATTCTCAAAATGTGGGCCGGGGGCCCCTGAGGGTCCCTGAGACCGTTCAGAGGGGTCTGAGAGATCAAACTATTTTCATCATAACATTAAGATGTTATTTTCCCTTTTCTGCTCTCATGTCTCTAAGAACATTCACTGGAGTTCTCCAGAGGCTCCAGGACATGTGAGGACATCATCAGGCTGACAGCTGATGAAATGTGTACGTGTGTACTCTTGTATTTTAAAAATATCTCTATTTTTTTGTGTTTTTGAGACAGTGTCTCATGCTATCACCCAGGCTGGAGTGCAGTGGTGCAATCATGGCTCATTGCAACCTCCTGGGCCCAAGTGATCCTCCTGCCTCAACCTCTTGAGTAGCTGGGACTATAGATGTGCACCACCATGCCTGGCTAATATTTTCACTTTCTGTAAAAATGGGGCCTCGCTATGTCACTCAGATTGGTCTCAAATTCCTGACCTCAAGAGATCCTCCTGCCCCAGCTTCCCAAAGTGTTGGGATTACAGGCGTAAGCCACCGCACTTGACCTAAAAATTTCTCAGTTTTAATCTCTAATATGGTAAACATCAATAACTATAACCCACATAAACAAGCTCTTTGGGGGCTCATTCTAATTTTAACAGTTTTATTGAGAAATAATTCACATACTGTATAATTTATCATTTAAATTATATAATTCAATGATTAGTAGTATATTCACAGAGTTGTGCAAGCATCACCAGAATCAATTTTAGGACAGTTACACCACCCAAAAAAGAAACCTGGCTGGGCGTGGTGGCTCATGCCTGTAATCCCAGCACTTTGGGATGTCGAAGCGGGAAGATCACTTGAGCTCATGAGTTTGAGACCAGCCTGGGCAAAGTGGTAAAACTCTGTCTCTATAAAAAATACAAAAATTAGCCAGACATGGTGGTGCACGCCTATAGTCCCAGCTACTCAGGAGGCTGAGGCAGGAGGATCACTTGGACCCAGGAGGTAGAGGTTATAGTGAGCTGTGATCCCGCCACTGCACTCCAGCCTGGGTGATAGAGTGAGACCTTGTCTCAAAAAAAGAAAAAAAGAAAAAAAAAAAAAGGAAACCCTATACCCATTAGCAGTCACTCCTCATTTTCCCCAATCTCCCCAGGCCTTGACAACCACTAATCTACTTTATGTCCCTACAGATTTTCCTATTTTGTACATTTCATATTAATGGAATCATTCAATATATGGTTTTTCTGTGTGTGGCTGCTTTCACTTAGTGCTTTTTTTTCTTTTTTTTCTTTTTTGAAACAGTGTCTTGCTCTGTCTCCAAGGCTGGAGTACAATGGCACAATCTCGGTTCACTGCGACTTCCGCCTCCCAGCCTCAGTCCCCCAAGTAGCTGGGGTTACAGGCGCCCACCACCACACCCAGCTAAGTTTTTGTATTTTTAGTAGAGTCAGGATTTCGCCATATTGGCCAGGCTGGTCTTGAACTACTGACCTTAGGTGATCCACCCGCCTCGGCCTCCCAAAGTGCTGGGATTACAGGCGTGAGCCACCGCGCCTGGCCTCACTTAGTGTTTTCAAGATTCATCTACACTGGAGCATGTGTCAGCCCTTCATTCCTTTTTATGGCTGGATAATATTCCATCGTATGCGTATCACATTTTATTCATCCATTCATCAGTTTTAAGGGTATGCAGGGATCCTGAGTCCAAGCAGTTTGCGAGCTGCTGTTCTAGGGTTTCTTGCTGTGGGTACGGACACATCTACTTGGTGAAAATGCACCAAGCCATACACTTACAGGTATGTGTACCTGGGTTTATATGCAAATTACATTTCAGCTTTGGCAAAGCAGTTTTTCTTTTTTTTTTTTTTTTGGAGGCGGAGTCTTGCTGTGTCGCCCAGGCTGGAGTGCAGCGGCCGGATCTCAGCTCACTGCAAGCTCCGCCTCCCGGGTTCCCGCCATTCTCCTGCCTCAGCCTCCGGAGTAGCTGGGACTACAGGCGTCCGCCACCTCGCCCGGCTAGTTTTTTGTATTTTTTAGTAGAGACGGGGTTTCACCGTGTTAGCCAGGATGGTCTCGATCTCCTGACCTCGTGATCCGCCCGTCTCGGCCTCCCAAAGTGCTGGGATTACAGGCTTGAGCCACCGCGCCCGGCCCAGTTTTTCTTTTTTTTAATATGAACACTTTATGAACTTATGTGTCATCTTTGCACAGAGGCCAGGCTAATCTTCTCTGTCTCATTTCAATTTTTATTTCTATGTGATGCTGAAGCAAGCACAGCACCACAAAGCAATTCTTAGGCTTTTATTAATTTTGAAGGCCAGTTGTGATGGCTCACAGCTGTAATCCCAGCACTTTAGGAGGCCAAGGTAAGAGGATCTCTTGAGCCCAGAAGTTCAAAGCTTCAGTGAGCCATGATTGCACCACTGCACTCCAGCCTGGGTGACAGCAAGACTCTATCTCTTAAAATTTGAAATAAAATAAAATTTTATTGAGGTCATTATTGAGCTGTTCCAGGCAGAATCCTAAGTATCTTTGTGGATTCTCTGTCTGAATGCCCACAATCACACCAGAAAGTAAGAATTATCAATCCTGTAATTTTCAAGGTGAGAAAGCAAGAGACTCAGAGAGGTACAGCATCTAGCCCTGCTCCAGGCAAAATCCTAAGTGTCTTTGTGGATTCTCTGGCTGAATGCCCACAATCACACCAGGAAGTAAGAACTATCAATCCTTTAATTTTCAAGGTGAGAAAGCAAGAGACTCAAAGAGGTGCAGCACCTAGCCCTGGGTCACACAGCATGGAAGTGGCAGAGTTGGGTGTAGACTCAGGCTGGTCCTACCCAAACCCTAATCCTCCACCTACCCTCAACTTTTTATTTTGAAAAAATTATCCAGGCTGGGTGTGGTGGCTCATGCCTGTAATCCCAGCACTTTGGGAGGCCGAGCAGGGAGGATCACTTGAGGCTAGGAGTTCCAGACTGGCCTGGGCAACACGGCAAAACCCTCTCTCTACAAAAAATACAAAAATACAAAAAATTAGCCAGGCGTGGTGACACGTGTCTATAATCCCAGCTACTCAGGAGGCTGAGGTGGGAGGATCACCTGAGCCCAGGGAAGTCAAGACCCTGCCTCAAAAAAAAAAAAAAAAAAAAAAAAATCCAAACAGAAAAGTCACATGTATGATATCGTGAACACCTGCACACCCGCACACCCTCCACCTCGATCAACATGGTACCATTCTGCTTCGTCTGCTTTATCTGTGCGTGTACCCACACACTTACTATTATTATTTTTTGCTGACCCACTTACATGTAGTTGCACTTAAGCTTTGCTAAGAATAAGGATACTCCCCTACACAATCACAGTACCATAATCACATGTAAGAAAATTAACACCAATTCCCTAAAATTTGCCATCCAGTCCATATTCAGATTTTCCATTTGTCCCCAAAAAGTCTTTCATGGCTGTATTTTCCAAAATGATATCCAATCATGGTTCAGACGCTCCATTTGTCAAATAATGTCTCCTTCGTCTCTTTTTAATTTAGAATATCCACCCCCACTTATTTCAAGACATTGACTTGTTGAGGGATCCTCCACCTACCCTCAGCTTTTTATTTTATTTTTTATAAACGCAAATGCTACACATCTAATTCCATCTCTGAAGTACACAGACCCTTGCTGACACTTCTATTTTCAGCTTTCTGCTCCTGCTCTGAGTTAGGAACTCCCAATGGCTTAAATTTTTTCTCAGATAATCTAATATATGGCCAGGCACAGTGGCTCATGCAATAATCCCAGCACTTTGGGAGGCTGAGGTGGGTGGACCACGAGGTCAGGAGTTTGAGACCAGCCTGGCCAACATGTTGAAACCGTCTCTACTAAAAATACAAAAATTAACCAGACGTGGTGGCATGGGCCTATAATCCCAGCTACTTGGGAGGCTGAGGCAGGAGAATCGCTTGAACCCAGGAGGTGGAGGTAGCAGTGAGCTGAGACTGTGCCATCACACTCCAGCCTGAGTGACAGAGCGAGACTCTGTCTCAAAAAAAAAAATAAGCCGGGCGCGGTGGCTCAAGCCTGTAATCCCAGCACTTTGGGAGGCCGAGACGGGTGGATCACGAGGTCAGGAGATCGAGACCATCCTGGTCTACATGGTGAAACCCCGTCTCTACTAAAAATACAAAAAACTAGCCGGGCGAGATGGCGGGCGCCTGTAGTCCCAGCTACTCGGGAGGCTGAGGCAGGAGAATGGCGTGAACCCGGGAGGCGGAGCTTGCAGTGAGCCGAGATCGGGCCACTGCACTCCAGCCTGGGCAACAGAGCGAGACTCCGTCTCAAAAAAAAAATAAATAAATAAAAATAAAATAAAATAAAATAAAAAAATAATAAAAATAAAAGAAATCTAATATGCTTCTGTTAATCATGACCCTGATAGTGGTTTAGGGTTGTTCAAAGCACTTCACAATGACTCTAAGAGGTGGGTAAATTATCATCACTTCCATCTTCCAGGTGAGGAAACTGGAGCTCAGAGGGGTGAAGTCACTTGCCCCAGGTCACACAGCAAAGCCCGGATCTGAACCCAGGCAGTGTGGCTCACTCACCTGATTGCAGACGACCTCCTGGCAGGGACTTCTTAGCCATCTCGGCCAGCGCTCCCAGCCCCAAGCCCACAGCCAGTCCTGGAGGGAAAGAGAAAAACATGAGAGACCGTTTGCCTGGGCTGCCCCCCACCTAACCCACTCTCCTTTCCCAGTTTTTCTCCAAGAATGCTTGTCTTCCAACTCTTTTTTTTTTTTTTTTTCTTTTATTTGAGATGGAGTCTCGCTCTGTCGCCCAGGCTGGAGTGCAGTGGCATAATCTTGGCTCACTGCAACCTCCACCTCCCAGGTTTAAGCGATTCTCCTGCCTCAGCCTCCCTACTAGCTGGAATTACAGGCATGCACCACCACACCTGGCTAAATTTTTTTTGTATTTTTAGTAGAGACAGGGTTTCACCATGTTGGCCAGGCTGGTCTCAAACTCCTGACCTCAGGTGATCCTGCCACCTCGGCCTCCCAAAGTGCTGGGATTATAGGTGTGAGCCACCACACCCGGTCTTGTCTCCCAATTCTTTGTATCTCTGTCTCCAAATCAGTCTCTGACTCTTCTTCCTGCATGGGGCTCCCTTTAAGGCACAGATTCCTCTATCTTCAACCCTTTCTCCACGTCTCTGTCTCCCTCCCAGCAGTTCTCAGGCCTGGCTGCACATTCCAGTTACCAGAGGAGCTCCAGTAAATATAATGCCCAGACTCTGCTCCCGAAATTCTGATTAAATTGGCCTGAGACATGGGAATTTGTGCTTTGTTAAAAAGCACCTCAGATAATTCTAACGTGCAGCCAAGGTTAAGAAGGCCCCTTGGCCAGGCACAGTGGCTCATGCCTATAATCCCAGCACTTTGGGAGGCCAAGGCGGACAGGTTACCTGAGGTCGGGAGTTCGAGACCAGCCTGGCCAACGTGGAGAAACCCTGTCTCTACTAAATATACAAAATCAGCCGGGCATGGTGGCGCATGCCCATAATTCCAGCTACTCAGGAGGCTGAGGCAGGAGAATCACTTGAACCTGGGAGGTGGAGGTTGCAGTGAGCCGAGATCACACCATTGCACTCCAACCTGGGCAACAAGAGCGAAATTCCGTCTCAAAAAACAGAAGGCCCCAAAACAACTGTCCCAGGTCCCTTTGTCTTCTGGTGACTCTTCTTTCTCTGTCCACACCTCCTCTTCTTTATGCTTACCTCTCTTTTTCTTTTTAAAGACAGGGTCTCACTCTGTCACCCAGGCTGGAGTGCAGGGGCACCATCACAGCTCACTGCAGCCTCAAATTCCTGGGCTCAAGTGATCCTCTTGCCTCAGCCTCCCGAGTAGCTGTGACCCCGTGTGCATACCACCACGCTCACCCAATTTTATATTGAGACACGGTCTCACCATGTTGCCCAGGCTGGTCTGGAACTCCTGAACTCACGTGATCCTCCTGCCTTGGCCTCCCAAAGTGCTGCGATTACAGGTGTGGGCTGCCAGGCTTAGCCTCTCCTTTTCTAAGCCAGTTATTTCTGCATCTCTTCCCTTCTCCCCATTTGTCCTATCTAGGTCTCTTTTTCTCTTTTCCTCCCTTCGATGTTATCTGTCCATCTCTGATTTCCTCTGCTATCTCTCCTCTTGCCCCTAAAGACATCTCAGGTCTCTCTCCTTTTGTTGTCACCATCTCTGTCAATTACCATACCTGGCATTTCCTGTGTCCTTTCTACATGTCAGAGGCTGTTCCCAGTGCCTTCTGTGCACTTAGTAATTTTTGTCCTTACATGAGGTCTCCACCTTCATAAAATATATTTACAGAAAAACTTTCATTTTACAGAAAAGGAAATTGAGGTTCAGATAAGTGAAGTAATTTGCCGAGAGTCACGTCACAAAG
>NC_045454.1:16817212-16857791 GCF_002776525.5 Piliocolobus tephrosceles | reverse complement strand
GTCGCCCGGGCTGGAGTGCAGTGGCCTGATCTCAGCTCACTGCAAGCTCTGCCTCCCGGGTTTACGCCATTCTCCTGCCTCAGCCTCCCGAATAGCTGGGACTACAGGCGCCCGCCACCTCGCCCGGCTAGTTTTTTGTATTTTTAGTAGAGACGGGGTTTCACCGTGTTAGCCAGGATGGTCTTGAACTCCTGACCTCGTGATCCACCCGTCTCGGCCTCCCAAAGTGCTGGGATTACAGGCTTGAGCCACCGCGCCCGGCCCCATTTTTTTTTTTTTGAGATGGAGTTTTACTCTTGTTGCCCAGGCTGGAGTGCAATGGCACGATCTCGACTCACCGCAATGTCTACCTCCTGGGTTCAAGTGAGTGAATCTATATTTTTAAAACCTGAACCAGGCCGGCCGCGGTAGCTCACACCTATACTCCCAGCACTTTGGGAGGCTTAGGCAGGTGGATCACGAGATCAAGAGTTTGAGACCAGCCTGACCAACATGGTGAAACCCCATCTCTACTAAAAATACAAAAATTAGCAGCCAGGTGCAGTGGCTCATGTCTGTAATCCTGGCACTTTGGGAGGCCAAGGCGGGCAGATTACAAGGTCAGGAGTTCGAGAACATCCTGGCCAACATGGTGAAACCCCATCTCTACTAAATACAAAAAAAAATACAAAAAAAAAAAAACAAACAAGTTGGGAGTGGTGGCATGCACCTGTAACCCCCACTACTTGGGAGGCTGAGCCAGGAGAATTGCTTGAACCCAGAAGGTGGAGGTTGCAGTGAGCTGAGATCACACCACTGCACTCGAGCCTGGGTGACAGAGCAAGACTCTGTCTCAAAAAACAAAAACTTGAACCATGATCAGCAGTAAAGAAGACATTTACATTATAACCAGTGCAGACCAAGGTATATGTTTCATGAAACAAGCCTTTCCCCTGCTCTACAGGTGCACGCATATTTTCTGTCCTATTCTTCTTTTTAAATGCTGGTTGCAACCCACTAAATTATTTCATGTGACCTGCATGACATCCGGCTCTGTAACCCAAAGTCAAGTTACCTCCCCTCTGTTAGCCTCAATGTCCTCATCTACAGAATAGAAATAAACACTCATTGATTCAGTGCAGCATGTGTGTATATGGGGCACTGCAACTTACAGGTTCTCAGTAAATGTTATTATGGCCGGAAGCAGTGGTTCATGCATAGAACCCCAGCACTTGGGGAGGCCGAGGCAGGAGGATCGCTTGAGACCAGGAGTTTGAGACCAACTTGGGCAACATTGGGAGACCCAATCTCTACAAAAAAAAATTTTTTTTTAATTACCCGGGCCAGGCACAGTGGCTTGCCGGGCAGGGTGGCTCATGCCTGTAATCCCAACACTTTGGAAGGCTGAGGTGGGTGGATCACTTGAGGTCAGGAGTTCAAGACCAGCCTGGCCAACACGGTGAAATCCCATCTCTACTAAAAGTACAAAAATTAGTCAGGCGGCCGGGCGTGGTGGCTCACGCCTGTAATCCCAGCACCTGGGGAGGCATCTCACAAAGTGAGGACCTAGCAGAGTCATCCCTTGATCCCTGGGCAGCCTGGTGCCAAAGCTCTACCACTGCCTGACGAACATGGTGAAACCCCATCTCTACTAAAAATACAAAAATTAGCGGGGCGTGGTGGACGTGTGCCTGTAATCCCAGCTATTCAGGAGGCTGAGGCAAGAGAATCGGCTTGAATCTGGGAGGTGGAGGTTGCAGTGAGCCGAGATGGTGCCACTGTACTCCAGCCTGGGTGACAGAGGGAGACTCCGTCTCAAAAAAAGAACAAAAAACAAAAAACAAATAACCAGGCATGGTGGCAGGCACCTGTAATTCCAGCTACTCAGGAGGCTGTGGCAGGAGAATTGGTTGAATGTGGGAGGCAGAGGTTGCAGTGAGCCAAGATGGTGCCACTGCACTCCAGCCTGGGCAACAGAGCGAGATTGTCTCAAAGAAAACAAAAAAGTCCCCGGGCATGATGGTGCACAAGTGTGGTCCCAGCTACTCAGGAGGCTGAGGCGAGATAATTGCTTGAACCCAGGAGTTTGAGGCTGCAGTGATTGCGCCACTGCACTCCAGCTTGGGTGACAAAATGAGACTCTGTCTCAGAAAAAAAAGGAAATCATCATTTACGTTCCTCTCAATTTCTCTTGGCTTTGCAGGCCCCTGCCTTTGTCTCTCTTTCTCTGTCTCTCTCTCTTTCCTGTCTCTGATTCATCCTCTCCCTTGCTTCAATCTGTAAATGTTGCCTCTTCTAATTGAGGTCACACAAAGATCCCCCAAAGTCACACCTACCCCCAAAGTTGGCCAAGCGGCTGATGCGGGAGGCAGGCACCTTGCGTTCTCGAGAGCGGTCACTCAGCTGGGAAATGGGGACAAGGTCTGAGTGCGGGAAAGTGGATATCCTCCCCAGAGAGTGCAGCCACCCTCCCACCACACCCTTCCCCAAGCTCACGGGGCCAGCAGTTTTCGTGGGGTATTGCTGGGTGGGTGGGGGTAATGATACCTGGAGCCGGGGTGTCTTCCTGGGACGGGCCTCCCGTGCCCTGCGAATGTCCTCCTCACCCAGGCCTCTCCCAGGCCCACCCTGGTAAAACTTTTGGGCCCAAGAACCTCCACATGGCCCCTGCAAGAGACATACTTTGATTAGGAGGGGAGGACATGGGATCACCTGGCCCTTCTGGGCCCCTCCTGTCCTTTTACTCTACGAAGTCTCCCTCAGCCTCTTCCCCTTGGGGACCTGCTCCCCAGCCTCTTACCCAGTGGTGGGGCCCAGGCCCCAGGGCCCCACAAGGCCGACCAACAGTCTGGCCCAGCTGTCCACCGGTCCCCCGAAGTAGGCCCCCCACCTTCAGCCACATTGCCTGGAGGAGAAGAGGAGGGATTATTCGGGTGGGAGTTGCCTGGCTTCTTGGCCAGGCCCCCATGTTCCTCTGTGTCCACCCTCTCTGATTTCCACCCACCAAATACTTCCTCCACTATTAATAGATTCCCACAGTTTCTCCTGGTTCTCCCCTGGTTGCTAAGAACCCTTAGCTCTTCCTGCGCGCCTCCCAAAACCCACTTTCCCCCTCTCCCAACCCTCGCCGTTGCTAGGGTCCTCCCCCGTTTCTAGACACCCACAGTTCCTCAGGAGCTACCTCTCCACTTCTCTGAAACCCCCTTCGTTGCTATGCACCGCCTTCCCCTCTGTTGGCCCTATAGGCACCCGCAATTCCTCGGTGTCCCCCCGCCCGATCCCCACTCCGTTACTGGGCACCTCCCCCGTTGCTAAGCACCCACTGCTGTCAGCCTCGGATTCCGCAACTTGCTGGGGGCCTCCTGTGCTTCCGGGAGCCTCAGCATGCCCGCCCCCTTCGGCCAGCCAACCAACGGCGCGGCAGCAACTCGCTGACTGGCACGGAGTTTCCCCATCTGTGCGCAGGGGAACGGGCCAGGAGCGAGGCCCGAGCGTTGGAGTCGGGAATTAGGGTGGGCGTCTGGGGGCCCACCTTTGGGGATTGCTGAGGCATCGCGGGAGCCCAAGAATGCCCTGTCTGCCCTTCCACTCACCCCAAAGTGCCTTGTACGCGACAGACCCTTCTGTTCCCTACACTATCTTTCCTGCAAAGTCTCCCTTACAAACCTGACGCCTCTCTTCTGCACGAATATCTTGCCAACCCCCCTTCTTATTTTTACCCCTGGCAGGCTCAACACATCTCCTATGAATACACATTCTTCCCAGCAAACATTTCCCTTGCACATGGAGCCCCTCCACTTTGCACAAACACCCACATTCTGGCACCCAACCTCCTTCCTTGCGCATATAAACCCCTTGCCTTGCTTGCCAACTGTTTCCCGCTCACGCCTTCAACTCTTTCGTGTACATACCCCCCCACACACACTTGCACACTGAGTCTCTGTTCCCTCACACAGCCTGCTCTCTCTGCTCCCCGCCCACCTGCGGGATGGTGCGACTGGGAGCCCTCTGCTTCCTGTAGGCCTGACATTTCCCAGAACACACTCAGCCAAGATTCCCAGTGCTGAGTCAGGAACCTTGGCATCCCAGAAAACCAGCTCCCATCCTATCTCGTGTGTGTGTGTGTGTGTGTGTGTGTGTGTGTGTGTGTGCGCGCGCGCCTTGGAAAGCCTGCTCTCCCCACAACAGGCTGACTCATCCACTTCTCACGGTCTGGAATAGAAGCAGCTGGTTGGGGCATCTTTCCCACCACTGGGAGAGGTAGGGATGCCGATGCTTCCCCCACAGAACCCAGCTGTCCCAACCCCTCTTGTCGGGAATCAGGCCTCTTTGTCTCTATTCCCGTACTGTGTAACCTCAGAAAAGCCCTCATCCCTCTCTGAACTTCTCCTTCCCAACCTGTATGATGTATTGGGTGGACTCCTGCCTTTGACTTCTCATTGGTCTGTGAAGAGGTGACTCATTTTAGAGCCTTGGACCTGTACCCAGTGTCTCCCCCAGCTGATTCAATTTCAAGACAATCCACCTCCTGTCCCCCTTCAGACGTGAAGGGCTGACTCAGGAGCTGGGTGGCAGCTCAGCCTCAGGGGCGAAATACATCAAAATTACCTAGGACAATAAATAATCCCACTGGGCTACAACTGACAGTGCCAGGCCTGGGGCCACATGCTTCACATATATGAGATCATATAGCCCCGTAGCTGCAAACAAAGGGTAGAGGCCGGCGGATCTCTGAGCCTCCATCCTCATGTGTAAAATGGAGCCGTGGCATCCCAGTCTTGGAGAATGACCTGAAATCGTGTCAGGGTCTGATACAGAACAAGTGCTCTATACATGACAGAGATTTCTCACGGAAAATTAAATGGAGCGTAAGTCATTTGCTCAGGGTAGCGGAGCTGGGAACTGGCAGAGGAAGGTCTCGAACCCACACCCGTGGGATCTCCAAGTCTTTGAAAGTTTGTCCCGCCCCTGCGTGAAGAATGGGCGCAGGGCTGAACTCGTCACCGGGGGTTTTAGGGAAGGTTGAACTTGTCATTCATCCGTGTAGAGAGGGTGGATTAGTCACAGGGGTGGAGGGAAGGGGCCCACTGGCGCGCCACCAGGACCCCAGTGCCCTAGATGCATACCTGGTCTCGCTTCGGACGCTCAGAGGTAAACCCCCTCCCCTTGGGAGGCGGAGTCAGACGAGGCTCCGTCTCGTTCCGTTGCGCCACGTCCGGTGGGGCGGGGCTTCGGGGCTTTCCCCTGTAAGGGGAGTATCGGTTAACCCTTGCGCAGCGGGGCGGGCTGGAGCTCCGCGGGCCGGAACCCGAGAGTCGGGGCTCCCCAGCCACACCCCTCGCGGGATTTAAAGGGATAGGAGTGGCCGGGTCGGCCGAAGCCCGAACCGAAGGAGCGGGCATGAGGCGCTGCCCGTGCCGTGGGAGCCTGAGCGAGGCGGAGGCCGGGGCGCTGCCCGTGGCTGCCCGCGTGGGACTAGAGGCGCCGCGAGGAGGACGGCGGCGGCAGCCGGGACAGCAGCGACCTGGGCCCGGCGCAGGGGCCCCGGCGGGGCGGCCGGAGGGGGGCGGGCCCTGGGCCCGGACAGAGGGGTCCAACCTCCACAGCGAGCCTGAGAGGGCCGGCCTCGGGCCTGCGCCGGGGACAGACAGTTCGCAGACAGAATTCTGGACAGACGGACAGACTGAGCCCTGGGCAGCTGGCCTTGGAGTAGAGACCGAGAGGCCCAAGCGAAAGACGGAGCCAGACAGGTCCAGCCTCCGGACGCATCCAGAAAGGAGCTGGTCAGAGCTGGAGACGACCTGTCCTTGGACGGAGACTGGGACAGATGGCCTTTGGACTGATCCGCGCAGGTCCGACCTCCAGTTTCAGCCCGAGGAGGCCAGCCCCTGGACACAGCCAGGGATTGATAGGCCCTGGACAGAGCTGGAAACACATGGGTCACAGACTCAGCCAGAGAGGGTCAAGTCCTGGGCTGATAACCTCTGGACCCACCAGAACAGTTCCAACCTCCAGACTCATCCAGAAGGAGCCTGTCCCTCAAAAGAGCCAAGTGCTGATGGCTCCTGGAAAGAATTGTACACTGATGGCTCCAGGACACAGCAGGATATTGAAGGTCCCTGGACAGAGCCGTACACTGATGGCTCCCAGAAAAAACAGGATACTGAAACAGCCAGGAAACAGCCTGGCACTGGTGGTTTCCAAACACAACAGGATACTGATGGCTCCTGGACACAACCTAGCACTGATGGTTCCCAGACAGCACCTGGGACAGACTGCCTCTTGGGAGAGCCTGAGGATGGCCCATTAGAGGAACCAGAACCTGGGGAATTGGTGACTCACCTGTACTCTCACCTGAAGTGTAGCCCTCTGTGCCCTGTGCCCCGCCTCATCATCACCCCTGAGACCCCAGAGCCTGAGGCCCAATCAGTGGGACCCCCCTCCCGGGTTGAGGGGGGCAGTGGCGGCTTCTCCTCTGCCTCTTCTTTCGACGAGTCTGAGGATGACGTGGTGGCCGGGGGCGGAGGTGCCAGCGATCCCGAGGACAGGTCTGGGGTGAGTGGGACCCATCCTGCCCGTGAACCACATCCCCCAAAACTCCTTATTCCCCTGCCTTTGCTTAGGAAGTTCTCTACCCATTTACTCTTAGTTGCCCACCAGCAATTTCATCTCCAGGAACCTCTTCCATCCACTGACCTCCTCTCTCTGACAGCCAGGTTACTAATTCACTACAGGCACCCCCTCTTCATTCTCTCCTTTCGTCTGCCTGCGCTGTCTCCACTCCTGGGGGTCTACAATGGAGGGCCACTGACCGACTTCATGGGGCCCACGAGCCCCTGATATTGTAGGACTAAGGAGACTGCTGTGCGTGTTCACATATATTGTTGCAGCGAGGGTCTGACATCTATCTCATTCTCTGGAATCTGAAGAACACTAGAATAGGGAGACAGGCAGGGTGCACTTTCTACCCCACATTTCTTAATCTGGGGCCTGTGGCTGCCTTAAAGGGTCACAGACCTTCACCACCCCTTAGCCCATTTGTATGTACAATGGGAGCAAAGCGATTCCCCCAGCTTTCATCAGATTAGCAAAAGGGCTGTGTGAACTCCAAACGCCAAAGGATCCTTGGCCTAGCCGGAAGCTCACCTGGTTTCCCCTGTGACCCTAGGTCCACAAGGAGCGTCCTGCACACTCTTGTTTATTTCATCCACCCTTTACCCCCAGCTTGGGTGTGGCTCTCCCCTGGTGAATCAGGAGGGCTGGCTGGGCAGGTTGAGGGAGGGTGGGACAGAGCAGAGGCCAGTGTGAAACTGGAGAGCCTCTTGTGGGGCTGGGAGCGGAGTCGGGAATCCATCAGCTTGCCAGCTTGCCAGCTGAAGCCTCTCATTGCTCTGGGGCCCCTGGCTGGAGTCTGCTCTGAGCCCCCCTCACCCCACATGCCTTCCTTGGGGACGTGTTCACACATGTGGCCCTAGCTGTGAGAGACAGACCTGCCTTAACCTGCCTGTGCGGGTGCGCAGGGGCTGACACTCCTGGGCCCCATTGCTTTTTTCTCTCTGCCTGCCCTCTCACTTCCTTGGCATCTCAGAACAGCTGGCTGGAAGTGGGTGAATAATAATAATAATAATAATAACAACAACAACAACAACTAGCACTCACTCATGTTTAGTCCTGTGCTAAATGTTGTGCTTTTATTAACTCACTCACTCCTCACAGCAGCAGTAATGAGGTAGATACTTTTTTTTTTTTTTTTATCTGAGACAGTCTCCCTGTGTTGCCCAGGCTGGAGTGCAGTGGTGCGATCCCGGCTCACTGCAGCCTTTGCTTCCCAGGTTCAAGTGATTCTCCTGCCTCAGCCTCCTGAGTAGCTGAGACACCAGGCACCCGCCATCACTCCTGGCTCATTTCTGTATTTTGAGTAGAGATGGGGTTTCATCATGTTGGCCAGGCTGGCCTCAAAACCCCTGACCTCAAGTTATCCACCTGCCCCGGCCTCCCAAAGTGCTGGAATTACTGGCATGAGCCACTTGTGCCTGGCTGAGGTAGATACTATTGTTATCACCTTTTATGGATGAGGAAACTGAGGCACAGAGAGGTCAAGTCACTTGTCCAAGGATATACACCTTGGAAAATGCAGATTGGATTTTAATCCTTACTGTACACCAGGCACTGTTTTAAGTTTTTTCTTCTTCGTCCTTTTTTTTTTTTTTTGGTCTTTTTTGTTGTTAAACTTGTTTTCTGTCATTTTTTATCTCAAAATAGCATCTGTCTTAATTAAGGGGTTTGTATGTGTTAACTTTGAATCCTTACGACAGCAGTGAGATTGTCTCCATTCAACAGATGGGGGCCAGGCTCAGTGGCCCAAACCTGTAATCCCAGCACTTTGGGAGGCCGAGGCAGGGGGATCACCTAAGGTCAGGAGTTCAAGACCAGCCTGGCCAATATGGTAAACCCTGTCTCTACTAAAATACAAAAATTAGCCAGGTGTGTGATGGTGGGCACCTGTAATCCCAGCTACTCGGAGGCTGAGGCAGGAGAATCGCTTGAATGTGGGAGGCGGAGGTTGCAGTAGCCGAGATTGCACCACTGCCCTCCAACCTGGGTGACAGAGCAAGACTCGGTCTCAAAAAAAACAGATGGGGAAGCTGAGGCATAGAGAGGTGAGATTCTTTTTGCTTAGGGTTGGCCACATCAAGTCAGAGCCAGGATTCTAACTCGGTTCTGACTGAGTTTCAAACCTGTCATTTAAACTCTGCAGTATGTGGATCTGTTCCTAACTTGTCTCCCTCCCAAGCCTCCCTGTCTTCAGTTTTTTTCTCATCCTTCCATAATCTGCCTTTATGGCCCAGCTCTGTCTGCTCAGGTGCCCTCTCTGAGAGCAGTCGGGCTCAGTGCTGCGTTCAGAACCTCCGGTCTCTAGGCGCCTTCCCAGAATCGTCTTCCTTCCCTCCTCCTGACCCCCTCTGCTGTAACTAGGCCTGAGTACACGCTGTTCCTTCAACACCCTGCTGTCATCCTGCCTCCATGCATTGCTCAAGCCGTTCCCACTGCCCAGCATACCCTTGCTTCCTTCTCCCGTAATTTTGAAATCCCATCTGACCGTAAAGGCTCAGCTTCCTTTCTCTCTTTCCTCCTTCCTTCCTTCTCACCATGCTGTCCTTCTTTTTTTTTTTTTAATTCTGTTCCTTTTCTTTTTCTTTTTTTTGCTAGGGACGGGGTCTCGCTATCTTGCCCAGGCTGGCCTTGAACTCCTGGGCTCAAGTGATCCTCCTGCCTCGGCCTCCCAAAGTGCTAGAATTACAGGTGTGCTATCTTGTTCTTCTACTCAGACAAAAATCACTCCCTAAGCCCCTACTATGTGTTTTGTCCTATGTTAACTTTGCTGGGGAAACAGCAGTGACCAAGACACTCATGGAGCTCCCAGGCCCATGAGAGACAGACCTATCAGCAGACAGTCACAGTGCAGAGTAGTCAGGAGGATGTGTGAGCCCAGAGGAGGTCACTGGCCAGACATAGGGTATCAGAGAGGGCTTCCTGGAGGAAGGGGCATATAAGCTGAGGCCATCATGAAAAAAGTGTGAGAAAGCCCAGATAAGCCATCAGATCTAACTCTTCTTTTTTTTTTGTGGGGGTGGTGGTGAGGGACCAGAGTTTCGCTCTGTTGCCCAGGCTGGAGTGCAGTGGCGAGATCTTGGCTCACTGCAGCCTCAGCCTCCCATATTCAAGTGATTCTCCTGCCTCAGCCTCCCAAGTAGCTGGGACTACAAGCGCACGCCACCACACCTGGCTAATTTTTGTATTTTTAGTAGAGACAGGGTTTCACTATGTTGGCCAGGTTGGTGCTGAGCTCCTGACCTGAGGTGATCCGCTCACTTCAGCCTCCCAAAGTGCTGGGATTACAAGCATGAGCCACTGTGCCTGGCCCAGAGCTAGCGTAAAACAGAGAGAGAAAATATTAAATTTATGACTACAGGGCCAGGTTCACTGCAGCCTTTGCTTCCCGGGTTCAAGTGATTCTCCTGCCTCAGCTTCCTGAGTAGCTGAGACACCAGGTGCCCGCCACCACGCCTGGCTCATTTCTGTATTTTGAGTAGATTATAGGCTCATGCCTATAATCCCAGCACTTGGGGAGGCTGAGGCGGGAAGATTGCTTGAGCCCAGAAATTTGAGACCACCCTGGGCAACATAGTGAGACCTCGTCTCTACTAAAAGGAAAAAAGAATTAGCCAGGTGTGGTGGTATATGCCTGTTTTCCAGCTAGTCGGGAGGTTAAAGCAGGAGGATCACTTGAGCCTGGGAGGCAGAGGTTGCAGTGAGCCACAATCACACCTCCGCACTCCAGCCTGGGCAACACAGTGAGACCCTGTCTCAAAAAAAAAAAAAAAAATTACGATTAAAAAAATCTCAACTAACATCCTTCAGTCCAAGCATCAAAGAATGTTTCTGGAGCATCTTTTGTGTGCCAGGCCATGTGCTGGGGACATAATCATAACCATGACAACCTCAGTCTCTGCCCTCATGAGCTTGTAGTGCAGCAAGAGTATAGGGGATAAGCCACGAGGCACTGGGATCCAACCAGAGCTAGAACCCCAGCGCTGTGTGGGGTGATGCTAGGTAAGTGGCTTCACCTCTCAGACCCTCTGTTTCCTCCTCTGTAACACCGAGACCATAATCTCCCTGGGGTTGTGTTTTTAGAAATTAAGTAGGTTGTGGCACACTAAGTCTTTGTCATTGTGCCTGGAATGTTCCAGGTACTTAGTAAACAGGAACCTTTATTAATCATCTTTTCCCGAGGGCTGGCAGCTGGATTGGGGAGGGACTAGCCCTTCCTGAACCCTGAAGTCCAACACCCTGACTCCCTCTTAAGCTTCCCACTGTCCCAGAGATGTCTGCGAGGTGGCTGGGCTCTGAGGGGGCTGGAGAGATGAACACGCCCCTGATCCTGGGGTAGGAGGGGGATGAGCCATACAACTTCCTTCTCTGGAGGTGACCTACTCTCCCAGTACTTGCTAAGGGACTTGACGTGCTTGTGGGGCGCAGAAGGTATTCCTGTGTGTGTATGTGTTCATGAATCAGACACTACCCCGTCTCAAAAAGCTCATAGTGGCCGGGCGCGGTGGCTCACGCCTGTAATCCCAGCACTTTGGGAGGCTGAGGCGGGTGGATCACAAGGTCAGGAGATCGAGACCATCCTGGCAAACATGGTGAAACCCCATCTCTACTAAAAATACAAAAAAAAAATAAGCCAGTGTGGGGGCAGGCATCTGTAGTCCCAGCTTCTCAGGAGGCTGAGGCAGGAGAATGGCGTGAACCCGGGAGGCGGCAGAGCTTGCAGTGAGCAGAGATTGCGCCACTGCACTCCAGCCTGGGCGACAGAGCGAGACTCCATCTAAAAAAAAAAAAAAAAAAGCTCATAATTTAGTCCGCATAATACAATAAAATCCCTGTTTTCTGTTTGCTTCTCTAGTTTTCTTTCTTTCTTATTTTTTTGAGTCAGGGTCTCGCTGATTGTACAGTGGCACAATCACTGCTCACTGCAGCCTCACCCTCCTGGGCTCAAGTGATCCTCCCGCCTCAGCCTCCCAAGTAGTTGGGACTACGGGTGCATGCCACCACGCCTGGCTAATTTTTAAATATTTTGCAGAGATGGGGTTTTACTGTGTTGCCCAGGCTGGCCTCAATCTCCTGGGCTCAGTGATCCTTCCACCTTGGTTTCCCAGTGTTGAGATTTACAGACGTAAGTCACTGTACCCACTGCTTCTGTGGTTTCCTTTGTTCTCTGTCTCTTTCTTTCTCTACTTCTATTCATCTTTTTCTTTTTATCATTACTTTGTATCTCTCTCTTTTAGTCTTCCTATATTTGTTTTTCTTTGTTTGTTTCTTTGTTTTTGAGACAGTCTTGCTCTGTTGCCCAGGCTGGAGTGCAGTGGTGTGTTCTTGGCTCACTGCAACCTCCACCTCCCGGGTTCAAACGACTCTCATGCCTCAGCCTCCCGAGTAGCTGGGACTACAGGTGTGTACCACCACACCCAGCTAATTTTTGTGTTTTTAGTAGAGATGGGGTTTCACCATGTTGGCCAGGCAGGTCTCAAACTCCTGACCTCAGGTGATCTGCCCGCCTCAGCCTCCCAAAGTGCTGGGATTACAGGCATGAGCCACCACACCAGGCCTATTTCTTTCTCTTTTAGCAATTCTATACCTGTTTCTGCATTAGTCAGGGTAGGTCAGGATTTTCTGCAGTAACAAACAGCCCCCAAATCTTAGTGACTTAGAACAGCAAAGGATTATTTTGGTTTATATTACACATTGGTCACAGGTCAGTGGTGGGTCAGGGGCTCTGCTTCGTGCTGTCTTCACTCGGGAGCCCAGGCTGAGGGAGCTTCCATTTCTCTTCTTACTCCCTCACCCACAGGGGAACAAACATGGAGAGTCATAAACTGGTTCTTAAGGCTCCTACCCAAAAGTGACACTTCTGCTCACAGTTTATTGGTCAAAGCAAGGCCAGGTGTGGTGGCTCATACCTATAATCCCTGCACTTTGGAGACCAAGATAGGAGGATTGCATGAGGCCAGGAGATCAAGACCAGCCTGGGCAACATAGCAAGATGTCGTAAAATAGACGGGCCTGGTGATACATGCCTGTAGTCCTGGCTACTCAGGAGGCTGGGATGGGAGGATCGCTTGAGTCCAGGAGTTGGAGGTTACAGTGAGCTGTGATGGTGCCATTGTACTGCAGTCTGGGTGACAGAGTGACACCCAGTCTCTAAAAATGAAAACAAAACAAAACAAAAAAACACAACAATCCCCAGTTCAGGAGGGCAGGGGAGTCCCTGGACTGGTAGCTGGAGCTATGTGGTAAACGTCTCTCATGACTGCCACAGTCTCTGTCGCTGTCCATGTCTCTCTGTCATCTGTGTCTGTTTGTCATCTGTGTCTGTTTCTGTCTCTGTGGTCTATCTCTATCCATCGACTCCTGCGTCTGTCGTTTTCCGCAGAAGATCTGACCTGGTTTAGGGACAGAGATGGGGCTTTCAAGATTTGGGACTGGGCCTGACATAATGGCTCCCACCTGTAACCCCAACACTTTGGGAGACTGAGGCAGGTGGATTGCTTGAGGTCAGGAGTTTGAGAGTAGCTTGGGCAACATGGTGAATCCCTGTCTCTACTAAAAGTACAAAAATTAGCCAGGTGTAGTGGCATGCACCTGTAGTCCCAGCTACTCGGGAGGGTGAGGCAGGAGGATCACTTGAGCCTGGGAGGCAAAGGTTGCAGTTAGCCAAGATCACATCACTGTACTCCAGACTAGGTGACAGAGCGAGACCCTGTCTCAATTAAAAAAAAAAAAAAAGATTTGGGACTGTGTATGTGCGGTGGAAGATATAGGGGTTGGTCGTTATCACAACAAAACCTAGTCTATTCTTACTTGTAAGATCCTTACTCATAAGAGAAAGACAGAGAGACATAGTGATAAAGAAAGTGATGACAGAGAGGGAGAAATGAACAAAGAATTTTCCCTATTTTGCTGAGGGCTTTGGGCGATCTTGTGATTGCTGAACTAAGTGGGGCTCACTTACCCCAACAAGCCTGGGAACAGTGATCCCAGGAAGCCTCCAGCCCTGGAAAGACTGCAGGTCCCCCTTTGTTCATGCTCATGGCAGCACCCCTAGCCCCTGCCTTCCCTGGCCTTGGCCCTGACCCCACCCTGCTCTGCCCCCTACAGAGCAAACCCTGGAAGAAGCTGAAGACAGTTCTGAAGTATTCGCCCTTCGTGGTCTCCTTCCGAAAACACTACCCTTGGGTCCAGCTTTCCGGACATGCTGGTGAGTGGGGTGGTGGTGGACGGGGCTGGGCAGAGTCTCCTGGGCCAGGGAAAGGGATGTTCTCTGTAGTTTAGTTCCCCTACCTAGTGATGGGCTTGGTGACAGTCCCTGCCTCATGGGACTGTTATGGGCAGTGCTTAGGCCTGGGCCTTGCCCTTTGTATGTCAGGGCAGAGGGCTATTCCCTGTTATTCTGGTGGAGAGAGGGAGCTTCAACTGTGCGGACAGATGGGCCTGGGCTCAAACCCTAGTTCTGCTCTGTATTCATGGGTGACTTTGGGCAAGTTACTTTGTTTTACTAGGCCTCGGCTGCCCCATCTGTTAATGTGGAGATGATGTTACGCCCCTTGCAGGGTTAACTGAAGAGTTAAAATCAAAATGTATATAAAGATTGAGGCCAGGCACGGTGGCTTACATCTGTAATCCCAGCACTTTGGCAGGCCAAGACAGGAGGATCTCTTGAGCCCAGGAGTTCAAGACCAACCTGGGCAATGTAGTGAGACCCCATTTCAATTAAAAAAAAAGACTGGCTGGGCGCGGTGGCTCACGCCTATAATCCCAGCACTTTGGGAGGCCGAAGCGGGTAGATCACGAGGTCAGGAGATTGAGACCATCTTGGCTAACACAGTGAAACCCCATCTCTACTAAAAACACAAAAAATTAGCTGGGCGTGGTGGCGGGTGCCTATAGTCCCAGCTACTCAGGAGGCTGAGGTGGGAGAATGGCGTGAACCCAGGAGGCGGAGCTTGCAGTGAGTGGCGATAGCGCCACTGCACTCTAGCCTGGGCGACAGAATGAGGCTCTGTCTCAAAAAATAAAAAATAAATAAAATAAAATAAATAAAAAACAAAACCCCAAAACTTAGTGATGGTTAAAAAAAAAACTTAGTAGAAGAAAACAACCATTTTATTAACCTCACAAGTTTTGGGTCAGCAATTCAGACAGGATGGCAGGGATGGCTTTTCAATGCTCCACAATATCTGGGAACTCAGCTACGGTCACCTGGAGGCTACGAGCCGAAAACTTTTGGAGGTTCATTCACTTACATGCCTGGTGATTGATGCTGGCTATTGGCTGGGGTCTCAGATGAGGCTGCCACCTGGAAAGCCTATACGTGGCTTCGCCATGTAGCTACTTGAGCTTCCTCACAGTATGGTGGCCTCAGAGTACTCAGATTTCTAACAAGACAGCTCAGGACTGCCTTTAAGGTAAGTGTCTCTGCCAACAGAAGTCATACAGTAGCACTTCTGCCATAAACCCTCCCATATTTAATGGGAGAGCAATATATTTTTTATTTATTCATTTAATTTTGAGATAGGATCTCACTGTTGCCCAGGCTGGAGTGCAGTGGTGCAATCATAGCTCACTGTAGCTTTGAACTCCTTGCCTCAAAGGATCCTCCCACTTCAGCCTCCCAGAGTGTTGGGATTATAGGCATGAGCCACTGCACCCAGTTTGGGAGAGCAATTAAGAGTATACTCCGTGATGGGAAAATTCTAGAAGAGCAGGATCAGGAGTGGGTCTGAGACCCACTGAGATCAGGAGATACTGTTACAGCCAACTTGGGAAAATGTAATCCAGGCTGGACATAATCACAGCACTTTGGGAGGCTGAGATGGGAGGATCATTTGAGGCCAGGAATTTGAGACCAGCCTGGGCAACATAGCAACACTCCCCGCACCAGACATTACAATTTAAAAAAAAAAAAAAATTAGCTGGGTGTGCTGGGGGTGCACATCTGTACTCCCAGCTACTCTGGAGGTTGAGGTGGGAGGATCACCTGAGTCTAGGAGCTTGAGGCTTCAGTGAGCTATCATTGCACCACTGCATTTCAGCCTGGGTGACAGAGTAAGATCCTCTCAAATAAAAAAAGAAAAAGAAAATATCTAAAAATATAGCTTGCCACAAGAAGAAGTTAGAATTATTATAATCTATACTCTCTGCATGGTCCAGGAAATGCTCGATCTATAAATTAACTTAAACAGGCCCTGGTTGTTAGCACCTTGGGACTCCAGGCAGTAGCAAAAGCAAATCCACTCTGGAGAGTGATGCTCTGGACTTAGATCTCACAGGATTCCCACAGATGATCACATGTGTACAATCAAAAATTACAAAACACATGAGGACATCCTGTGCTGGGAACAGGACTTGGTTTAAGCAACAGAGAACAAAAATTGACCCTTTCCTTACCGGCCCCTGGCCAAGACTTTTAAGAGTTGCAGGCCGGGCACAGTGGCTCACACCTGTAATCCCAGCACTTTGAGAGGCCGAGGCGGGTGGATCACCTGAGGTCAGGAGTTCAAGACGAGTCTGACCAGCAAGGTGAAACCCCATCTCTGCTAAAAATACAAAAATTAGGTGGGCTTGGTGGTGTGCGCCTGTAATCCCAGCTACTTGAGGGGCTGAGGCCAGAGAATTGCTTGAACCCGGGAGATGGAGGTTGCAGTGAGCTGAGATCGCACCACTGCACTCCAGCCTGGGCAACAGAGTGGGACTCCATTTCAATAAAATAAAATAAAATTGGCTGGGCGCGGTGGCTCACACCTGTAATCCCAGCACTTTGGGAGGCCGAGGAGGGTTGATCACGAGGTCAGGAGATCGAGACCATCCTGGCTAACGTGGTGAAACCCCGTCTCTACTAAAAATACAAAAAAAATTAGCCAGGTGTGGTGGCGGGCGCCTGTAGTCTTAGCTACTTGGGAGGCTGAGGCGGGAGAATGTAATAAACCCGGGAGGCGGAGCTTGCAGTGAGGCAAGATCACACCACTGCACTGCAGCCTGGGCAACAGAGCAAGATTCATCTCAAAAATAAAATAAAATCTTAAAATCATTAAAAAAAAAAAAAAGTTGCAGGGAGAGAGAGCATTGTAGGAGGGTCGGGCAAGATAATGGTGACCAGAATCTGACCTGAACAGGGAGCTGGGGGGAGGTTCTCTTCCTGATCCAGTTTCTGATCCTCTCATTTATTCTACCATCTTTAGGGAACTTCCAGGCAGGAGAGGATGGTCGGATTCTGAAACGTTTCTGTCAGTGTGAGCAGCGCAGCCTGGAGCAGCTGATGAAGGACCCGCTGCGACCTTTCGTGCCTGCCTACTATGGCATGGTGCTGCAGGATGGCCAGACCTTCAACCAGATGGAAGACCTCCTGGCTGACTTCGAGGGCCCCTCCATTATGGACTGCAAGATGGGCAGCAGGTGGGGCTGGGGCAGCCCTGAGGCAGGGGTGGAGGGCAGGGGGTGGGCATTATTGAAAATATTGGCCAGGCGCGGTGGCTCATACCTTTAATCCCAGCGCTGTCGGAGGCTGAGGCGGGTGGATCACCTGAGGTCCGGAGTTCCAAACCAGCCTAGCCAACATGGTGAAACCCTGTCTCTCTACTAAAAATATAAAAAAATTAGCTGGGTGTGGTGGCGCATGCCTTTAATGCCAGCTACTCAGGAGGCTGAGGCAGGAGAATTGCTTGAACCTGGGAGGTGAAGGTTGCAGTGAGCTGAGATCAAGCCATTGCACTCCAGCCTGGGCAACAAGAGTGAAACCCTGTCTCAAAAAAAAAAAGAAAGAAAGAAAGAAAGAAAACAGTGCCAAGTTCATTTTCAAAGTGATTGTACCAGTGTACCTTCCTCACCACCATGTATGAATGTTACAGTCATCCCAGATTCTCACCGGTGCTTGGTACTGTCTGTTTTATTAACTTAACCATTCCAATGGGTTTGGAATAGGATCCCCTTTTTTTTTTTCTCTTTGAGACAGAGTCTTACTCTGTCGCCCAGGCTGAAGTGCAGTGACATGATCTCACTGCAATCTCCACCTCCCCGGTTCAAGTGATTCTCCCGTGTAAACCCCCCAAGTAGCTGGGATTCCAGGCGCCCGCCACCACACCTGACTAATTTTTGTATTATTAGTAGAGATGGAGTTTCACCAGGCTGGTCTGGAGTTCCTGATCTCAGATGATCCACCCACCTCGGCCTCCCAGAGTGCTGGGATTATAGGCATGAGCCATTGAGTCTGGTCTGCAAGAAGTGAACTCTAATTGCTTTCTCAAGCTGGGCTCAGTGGCTCTCACCTATAGTCCCAACGCTCTGGGAGGCTGTATATATATACACACACACACACACACACAGATACACACACGCACAGATACACACACAGTCTTCAAATCTCCCATTTCACTCTTTTAGTAGTCTTTTGATAAACATATTTTGATAAACAAAATAGTATTTGTATTATTATTATGTTTTGAGACAGAGTCTCGCTCTGTTGCCCCAGCTGAAGTGCAGTAGCATGCTTATAGCTCGCTGTAGCCTTGAACTCCTGGGCTCAGGCGGTCCTCTCACCTTAGCCTCCAGAGTAGCTGGGACTATAGGTATGTCCCACCAGGTTTGGCTCTATTTTATTTTTTATAGAGACATAGTCTCCCTGTACTGTCCAGGCTGGTCTTGAACTCTTGAGCTCAAGTGATCCTCCTTCTTCTGCCCCCTGAGTGGCTGGGACTATAGGTGCATACTGTCACACCTAGCTAATTTGCAATTTTTTGTAGAGACAGGCTGTTCAGAAAAGTTCTGAAACCCTGCTTTTCCGTTCTCACACCACTGCCACAACAATGACAGCACAGAAGACTTCTGTGACCAAATGTGTCGGTTTTTTTTTTTTTTTTTGAGACAGAGTCTTGCTCTGTCGCCCAGGCTGGAGTGCAGTGGCCGGATCTCAGCTCACTGCAAGCTCCGCCTCCCGGGTTTACGCCATTCTCTTGCCTCAGCCTCCGGAGTAGCTGGGACTACAGGCGCCGGCCACCTCGCCTGGCTAGTTTTTTGTATTTTTAGTAGAGACGGGGTTTCACCATGTTAGCCAGGATGGTCTCGATCTCCTGACCTCGTGATCCGCCCGTCTCGGCCTCCCAAAATGTTGGGATTACAGGATTGAGCCACCGCACCCGGCCATGTGTCGGTTTTTTAACCCCACTCACCAAGCAACAGACACCAGCTGGATGTCCTCCAATTCAATTCCAACTCCATCTACCTGGAAATAGTGTCAGATTCCACAGGTTGGGGACTCAGTCCCCAAGACTGTCCCCCAGCTAGAGACACCAGTCATTAAGTCCAGGCCTTCGGAACTTCTGACCGATTGGCTCCAAGTCGGAGTTCCCATGTCCTCCTCTTTGGGTTCACATAATTTGCTGGAGTGGCTCAAAGAACTCAGGGGAACACTTACTTACCTGTACTGGTTTAATATAATGCAGGGGTCCCCAACCCCTGGGCCGCGGTCCAGTCCCTGTCCATGACCTCTTAGGAACAGGGCCCCACCGTAGGAGGCCAGTGAGCATTATCACCTGAACTCCACCTCCTGTCAGACCAGCTGCGGCAGGAGATTCTCCGGAGGGCTAACCCTGTTGTGAACTGTGCCTGCAAGGGATCTAGATTTTATGGTCCTATGAGAATCTAACTGATGCTCCACCTGAGGTAGAACAGTTTCGTCCAGAAACCATCCCCCTCACAGTCTATGGGAAAAATTGTCTTCTACAAAACCAGTCCCTGGTGCCAAAAAGGTTGGGTGCTGCTACAAAGGATACTGCAAAAGATGAAGAGATGTGTAGAGCAAGGTATGGGGAAAGGGGTGTGGAGGTTTTTTGTTTTTTTTTTTTTTGAGACGGAATCTCGCTCTATTGCCCAGGCTGGAGTGCAGTGGCGCAAGCTCCGCTCACTGCAAGGTCCGCCTCCTGGGTTCTCGCCATTCTCCTGCCTCAGTGCCTGCCACCATTTTTTTGTGTTTTTAGTAGAGATGGGGTTTCACCTTGTAGCTAGGATGGTATCAACTTCCGGACCTCGTGATCCACCCGCCTCAGCCCCCCAAAGTGCTGGGATTACAGGCGTCAGCCACCATGCCCGGCCCAATCCTTGGGTTTTTATGGAGGCTTTATGACACCAGCATTCCTTCCCCCAGGGTATAGGGTGGGATCCTCTCTGGGGAGGGTCCTAAGACCCACAGTTAGGAAGATGGGGAAAGATTAGAGTCCTGCCTTGGGGCAGGTGAAAGGAGGGCAGGAATAGGGCGGAGAGATTCGGGTTTCTTGAGGCCAGCTCCTGAGATCTAACACACCCAAAATTATAACAAAAGACTGTGGCCGGGCGCAGTGGCTCATGCCTGTAATCCCAGCACCTTGGGAGGCCAAGGCAGACAGATCACTTGAGGCCAGGAATTAAAGACAAACCTGGACAACATGGTGAAACCCTGACTCTACTAAAAAAATACAAAAAGTTTCCAGGTGTAGTGGTGCACTCTGCTATTTTTTTTTTTTTGAGATGGAGTCTCGCTCTGCCCCCAGGCTGGAGTGCAGTGGCGCGATCTCGGCTCACTGCAAGCTCCGCCTCCTGGGTTCATGCCATTCTCCTGCCTCAGCCTCCCGAGTAGCTGGGACTACAGGTGCCCGCCGCTACGCCCAGCTAATTTTTTTGTATTTTTTTTAGTAGAGACGGGATTTCACTGTGTTAGCCAGGATGGGCTCGATCTCCTGACCTCGTGATCTGCCCACCCCAGGCTCCCAAAGTGCTGGGATTACAGGCGTGAGCCACTGCGCCCGGCCGTGGTGCACTCTTATAATCCCAGCTACTTGGGGAGGCTGAGGTGGGAGGATCACTTGAACCCGGGAGGTGGAAGTAGCAGTGAGCCAAGTTCACACCACTGTACTCCAGCCTAGGTGACAGAGCAAGACTCTGTCTCAAAAAAAAAAAAAAAAAAAAATGCTGGGCACAGAGGCTCACACTTGTAAATGGGAGACCGAGGCAGGCAGGCAGATCACGAGGTCAGGAGTTCGAGACCACCCTGGCCAACACTGTGAAATCCCATCTCTACTAAAAATAAAATTATCTGGGTATGGTGGCGGGCACCTGTAGTCCAAGCTACTCAGGAGGCTGAGGCAGGAGAATCACTTGAACCTGGGAGGCGGAGGTTGCAGTGAGCCGAG
The DNA here is from genome assembly GCF_002776525.5 of Piliocolobus tephrosceles. Classification (NCBI taxonomy): domain Eukaryota; kingdom Metazoa; phylum Chordata; class Mammalia; order Primates; family Cercopithecidae; genus Piliocolobus; species Piliocolobus tephrosceles. The sequence goes on along the minus strand of NC_045454.1, from coordinate 16,837,035 downwards.
ATCATTGCCATTGCACTCTAGCTGGGCATCAAAAAAAAAAAAAAAAGGCCGGGCGCGATGGCTCAAGCCTGTAATCCCAGCACTTTGGGAGGCCGAGGCGGGTGGGTCACAAGGTCAGGAGATCAAGACCATCCTGGCTAACACAGTGAAACCCCATCTCTACTAAAAATACAAAAAACTAGCCGGGCGTGGTAGTGGGCGCCTGTAGTCCCAGCTACTCGGAGGCTGAGGCGGGAAAATGGCGTGAACCCGGGCGGAGCTTGCAGTGAGCCGAGATGGCGCCACTGCACTCCAGCCTAGGCGACACAGCAAGACTCCGTCTCAAAAAAAAATATATATATATATATATATATATTGTAACAAGGGCTATGGGAGTTACAAGCCAGGAACCATGGACAGAAACCAATATACATTGTAACTAACACCACACAGGGTCTAGCTATGTTGCCCAGGCTGATCTTGACTTTCTGGGCTCAAATGAACCTCCTGCCTTGGCCTCCCAAAGTGTTGGGATTATAGATGTGAACCACTGCACCTGGCCCTACCTTTAATTTAGTCCAGTTTGTTGGTTTTTTTCATTGTGTTTAAGAAATCTTTTCCTATTCCAAGATCATGCAAATACTATGTTTTCTTCTACAAGCTTTATTGTTTTAGCTATCACATTTAGACCTACGTTCCAGCTAGAATTAATATTTCTGTGTGTGGGAGGTAGGGATCAGGTTCACTTTTTTCCATATGGATATCCTGTTGACCCAGCACTGTTTACTGAAAAGACTTCCCTTTCCCCACTGAATTGCAGTGCCTTGTCATAAACTGCACAACTCTACGTGTGTGTCTCTGTGGACTCTGTTGTATTCCGTGCGTTGATTTGCCCATTCTTGTGTCTCACTGTGGCTTTATGTCTTATTATCAGGAAGGGTAAGCCTTCCAGTTTGTTCTACATAATTTCCTTTGTCACATCCTCTGTGTGCTCAGGACCTACCTGGAAGAGGAGCTAGTGAAGGCACGGGAACGTCCCCGTCCCCGGAAGGACATGTATGAGAAGATGGTGGCTGTGGACCCTGGGGCCCCTACCCCTGAGGAGCATGCCCAGGGTGCGGTCACCAAGCCCCGCTACATGCAGTGGAGGGAAACCATGAGCTCCACCTCCACCCTGGGCTTCCGGATCGAGGGCATCAAGGTGAGGACCAGGAACTGCCTGTCCTGTCCTGGGAAGGCCTATAGCCAGATCCCAGGCAGGGCTTCTTGAGCAAAGCTGGGAGAGAGTACAGGAGATGGTGGGGGACGAAAGGCAGCCTCTTTCTTACCCCTACACGCATCAGAGCCCATATTCTGTTTATCCGTCTGCCTGAGCATCTCCTGAGTCCATCTCTTCCTCCTCTTCTCCGTGGTCATGTCCTAGTCCAGCCCCATCTTCTCCTGCCTTGATCTCCCTGGGCGTCCCAGCCCTGGTCTCCCTGCAACACAAGAACTGGAGGCATCCCTTTCCCCCAGCTATGGAGAAGGTTTCTCTTTTTCTTTCTTGCATTCCTTTTTCTTTGGCAAATTAAATATAATTGTTTGAATAGGCCAGGCATGGTGGCTCATGCCTGTAATCCCAGCACTTTGGGAGACCAAGGCAGGAGGATTGCTTGAGGCCGGGAGTAGTTCAGGACTAAGCTGGCCAACATAGGGAGCCTCTGTTTCTAGAAGAAAAAAAAATTGTTTGAATAGCTAGTCACACAGTTCAAAAGTCAAAATAGTATTATAAAAAGGTAAATGTGGAGGAATTTCTCTCCCAACTCTGGTGCTGTCCTTCCCATTCTGTCCCTCTACCCCTCCACCTGCTCGTGGGGAACCACTTTATCAGTTTCTTGTATTTCTTCCTGTTAGTGCAGGTAAACAGAGTTGTAGATCCAAAATGTTCCTCGGTACGCATACTGACTGGTACTTGGCTATTTTCACTTAGTAGTAACATCCTGGAGAGTTTTCCACATCATTCCATAGAAAGCCTCCTCTTTCTTACTGTTTTTCTTCCCCCCACAGCTATGTAACACTGTTTTTTTTTTTTGGTTTTTGTTTTTTTGAGTCAGAGTCTCGCTCTGTCGCCCAGGCCGGAGTGCAGTGGCGCGATCTCAGCTCACTGCAAGCTCCGCCTCCCAGGTTCACACCATTCTCCTGCCTCAGCCTCCCACGTAGCTGGGACTACAGGTGCTCACCACCACGCCCAGCTAATTTTTTGTATTTTTAGTAGAGACTGGGTTTCACCGTGTTAGCCAGGATGGTCTCGATCTCCTGACCTAGTGATCTACCCGTGTCGGCCTCCCAAAGTGCTGAGATTACAGGCATGAGCCACCGCGCCTGGCCCGCACTGTTTTTGTGACTGTGCCTGGTCCCCTATAGACAGACAGCTAGGTTGTTTCCATTTTCTGCCATTAGCAGGCCTCAAAGAATCACTTTGTACATAAGACATTTTGCAAGTATGCAGATTGAGCTGTAGATTTCCAGAAGAAGGACTCCTGGGTCAAAGATTAAAGGCATGGGTAATTTGCTAGAGATGACCAGACTTCCGCTTTTGGTGTTATGCCACCGCACATCCCACCAGCAGTGTATGAGAATGCCTGTTTCAGAGCCGACCATGCCAGTCTCCTGTTCAAAACCCTTCTGTGGCTCCGTAGTACCTTGAAGCAAAGTTCCATAGCCTGTAGGGCCCTCTAGGATCTAGCCTCATCTCCCTCTGTCATTCTTCTCTTTTCTTTTTTTTTGAGAAAGAGTCTCGCTCTGTCACACAGGCTAAAGTGCCATGGCACAATCTCAACTTACTACAACCTCCACCTCTTGGGTTCAAGCGATTCTCCCACCTCAGCTTCCTGACTCGATGTGATTACTGGCATGCACTACCATGCCTGGCTAATTGTTTTTTTGTTTTTGTTTTTGGAGACAGAGTCTCGCTCTGTCGCCCAGGCTAGAGTGCAGTGGTACGGTCTTAGCTCACTGCAAACCTCCGCCTCCCAGTTCAAGCGATTCTTCTGCCTCAGCCTCCCAAGTAGCTGGGATTACAGGTGCGTGCCACTGCTCCTGGCTAATTTTTGTATTTTTAGTAGAGACAGGGTTTCACCATATTGGCCAGGCTGGTCTTGAACTCCTAACCTTGTGATCCGCCCACCTCGGCCTCCCAAAGTGCTGAGATTACAGGTGTGAGCCACTGCGCCCAGTCTATTGTTTGTATTTTTAAGAGAGATGGGGTTTCACTATGTTGGCCAGGCTGATCTTGAACTCCTGGCCTCATGTGATCTGCCTGTCTTAGCCTTCCAAAGTGCCGGGATTATAGGCGTGAGCCACCACGCCCAGCCTCTCATTCCTCTCTTTTCATGTACCTTCAGGCACAGTAAAGCACTTTCATTTACTTGAAATAGGCTTGCTTTTTCCTGCCACAAGGCCTCTGCACACCTTTGCCAGGAATGCTCTTCCCTCTATTTTATTTTATTTTATTTTTTGAGGCAGGGTCTCACTCTGTCGTCACCCAGGCTAGTGGCATGATCACAGCTCACTGCAGCCTCAATCTCCTAAACTCAAGCAATCCCCCCACCTCAGCCTCCTGAGTAGCTGGGACACAGGTGCATACCACCACACCCTGGTCTCTTCTGCCTGTGTCTCCTGGTCTGGTTGATTCTCAGTCATTTTTTTGTCTCCTTTCAAATTTTACTTCCTCAGGGAAGCCCTCCCTGATTTCTATTCTACTAGATCAGGGTCCCCCCTTCACCTCCTCATAGCTCCTTATACTCTTTCATTATTCTTTTCTTCCTTTCTGATCATCTTAATCAGTGTCTGCCCTCTCATCTGACTGTGTCTGTCCTGTTACCCCCTATTGCCAAGTGCCCACATAGCACCTGGCACAGTGTGGCAGATGACTTAGGTGGGTTCTCTGAGTCCCACTCAAACATAACAGATAACATTAGTCTCATTAGTCTCAAATAACTATGTGCCAGGCACTGTGCTGTGCATCCTACACACCTGGTCTCCTCTAATCCTTACACCAGCCTTAGCAAGTAGACACCAACACAATTCCCATTTTCCAGATGAGGAAACTGAGGCTGAGGCAGGTGAAATGACTTAACACCCTCCAGCTAGAAAAGAGCAGAGTCACGGCCGGGCGCAGTGGCTCACGCCTGTAATCCCAGCACTTTGGAAGGCTGAGGCAGGCGGATCACAAGGTCAGGAGATCGAGACCATCCTGGCTAATACGGTGAAACCCCGCCTCTACTAAAAATACAAAAAAATTAGCTGGGTGTGGTGGCAGGCACCTGTGGTCCCAGCTACTCAGGAGGCTGAGGCAGGAGAATGGCGTGAACCCGGGAGGCAGAGCTTGCAGTGAGCCGAGATTTCACCACTGTACTCCAGCCTGGGTGACAGAGTAAGACTCCATCTCAAAAAAAAAAAAAAAAAAAAGAGCAGAGTCACGATTCAAAGCCAGCTCCACCCCGCTCCAAAGCCTACTTTGCTAGACGGGTTCAACCAGGAGGTTCAAGGTTGGAAGGGTGTGGAAGGACTGGGCTCAGACATGTGACCTGGGGCTGGGTTGAGCTGGGGCTGGGCAGGTAGGCTGGTTTCCTCCTCTGGCAGCAAGCGTGCAGGCAGGCGGGTGGCCCTGGGAAGTTGCCTTTTTTGAGACGGAGTCTTATTCTGTTGCCCAGGCTCGAATGTAGTGGTGCAATCTCTGCTCACTGCAACCTCTGCCTCCTGGGTTCAAGTGATTTTCCTACCTCAAACTCCCGACTAGCTGGGATTACAGGTGCCTGCCACCACACTTGGCTAATTTTTTGTATTTTTGGTAGAGACGGGGTTTCACCATGTTGGCCAGGCTGGTCATGAACTCCTGACCTCAAGTGATCCTCCCGCCTCAGCCTCCCAAAGCGCTAGGATTACAGGCATGATCCCAAACCTGGGACCAAAAGTTCACACTACCACACCAGGCTTTTTTTTTTCTTAATAGAGATGGGGTCTTGCTATGTTGCCCAGGCTGGTCTTGGCCACTGCGCCTGGCCTCCTGGGAGGTATTTGAGGTTGCTGGGTATTGGGCGTGGGAAGGAAAAGGCCATGACCCTGCCCCTCCACATCCTGCCCTACAGAAGGCAGATGGGACCTGCAACACCAACTTCAAGAAGACGCAGGCACTGGAGCAGGTGACAAAGGTGCTGGAGGACTTCGTGGATGGAGACCACATCATCCTGGTGAGTGGGACACCCGTGTCCCAGAAAGTAGCAGCTTAAGACAGCCTCTGTTTATTCTTGCTCCAAAGTCAGTGGTCTTCTGCTTTGGGTGGGGCTGGACTGATACTGGCTGGCTTTGCTCAGTCTGAGGTCAGCTGGTGGCTTGGCAAGGCTGGCTGGTCCAGGGTGGCCCTGCTCCCAGCTCTGCCGTTGGCTTATGACTTGGCCGCATGTCTCTTGATAGCAGGATGGCCTGGGCTGGTTCTCGCAGTGGAGGCAGGGGGCCAAGAGAACAAGGCCTCTTGTTGCCTGGGCTCAGAATGGCCACCATCATTTCTGCCATTCAGCAAGTCATGTGACCCAGCTGGATCGAATCGGGTCGGGAGACAGACTCTGCTTCTGGATGGGAGTGGAAATTCATGGAATCCACCACTTTTCTCCAAACCTTCACTCCTCCGCCCTGTCTTCCCCATGGCTCCTGTATTCCATCCTGGCTAGAGCCTGCCTACTCCTTTGGGGGAATAGGGTAAGGTCAGAGCTCAAGGTGGTCAAGGCCCCACAAAGTCCCCATGCTAACCAAGGAACCCTCCCTGTCACACAGCAAAAGTACGTGGCACGCCTAGAAGAACTTCGTGAAGCTCTGGAGGTCTCCCCCTTCTTCAAGACCCACGAGGTGCGAGCCCTTGCTGCCATGGGTGGATATAGGGTTGTTGGGGTCCAGGTACATGGCGGGGAAACCATTGATGAGTTACAGGTCAAAAGATATTAAAAGGGGCTGGGTGTGGTGGCCCACACCTGTAATACCAGCACTTTGGGAGGCTGAGGCGGGAGGATTGCTGGAGCCCAGGAGTGCCAAGACCAGCCTGGGCAACATAGCAAGACCCTGTCTGTATTTTAAAAAAAAAAAAAAATGCCGGGTGCAGGGGCTCATGCCTATAATCCCAGCACTTTGGGAAGCCAAGGCGGGCAGATCACCTGAGGTCGGGAGTTCGAGGTCAGCTTGACTAACATGGGGAAACCCCATCTCTACTAAAAATACAAAATTAGTCAGATGTGGTGGTGCATGCCTGTAATCCCAGCTACTCGGGAGGCTGAGGCAGGAGAATCTCTTGAACCCGGGAGGTGGAGGTTGCAGTGAGCCGAGATCATGCCATTGCACTCCAGCCTGGGCAACAAGAGCAAAATTCTGTCTCAAAAATAAATAAATAAAAACAGCGTCTACTGAGAGCTGACTGTGCCAACCACTGGGAGGCACCTGATGAGTAGGGCTGGTACCATCATCCCGATTCTACAGAGGAGGAAACCAGTCATCAGTAGCAGTCCACGAGGCCTGAGAAGTCACTGTCTCTTTCTAAGTGAAGGCATTATCCAATTCTAGTTTAAAAAATTTTTTTTTTGGTCAGAGTCAGGGTCTCACTGTGTTGCCCAGGCAGGAGTGCAGTGGCGCAATCATAGGACACTATAGTGTCAGTCTCCTGGGCTCAAGTGATTCTCCTGCCTGGACCACCTGTCACTGGAACTACAAGTGTGCACTACCATGACCAGCGCACAATCCCATTCTTTAGTCTCTGCCAGGCGCTCCTCACTTATTCTGGATCCTGGAGGCATTTGAGTTTGGACTGTGGCTTAGCAAAGGACAGGCACAGTGGCTCATGCCTGTAATTCCAGCACTTTGGGAAGTTGAGGCGGGAGGATCGCTTGAGCTCAGGAGTTCGAGACCAGCCTGGGCGATATAGTGAGACCTTGTCTCTGTTTTCTTTTCTTTTTTTTTTTTTTGAGACGAAGTCTTGCTCTGTCACCCAGGCCGGAGTGCAGTGGTACACTCTTGGCCGGCTACAAGCTCCACCTCCCGGGTTCATGCCATTCTCCTGCCTCAGTCTCCCAAGTAGCTGGGACTGCAGATGCCTGCCACCACACCTGGCTAATTTTTGTATTTTTAGTAGAGACACGGTTTCACCGTGTTGACTAGTATGGTCTCAATCTCCTGACCTCATGATCTGCCCTCCTCAGCCTCCCAAAGTGCTGAGATTACAGGCGTGTGCCACTCTGCCTGGCCTTATATTTAAAAAAAAAAAAAAAAAAAACAGCTGCCAGGAGCAGTGCTCACGCCTGTAATCCCAGCACTTTGGGAGGCCGAGATGGGCGGATCACGAGGTCAGGAGATCGAGACCATCCTGGCTAACACGGTGAAACCCCTTCTCTACTAAAAAATACAAAAAAAAAAAAAAACTAGCCAGGCGAGGTGGCGGAAGCCTATAGTCCCAGCTACTCGGGAGGCTGAGGCAGGAGAATGGCGTAAACCCGGGAGGCGGAGCTTGCAGTGAGTTGAGATCCGGCCACTGCACTCCAGCCTGGGCGACAGAGCGAGACTCTGTCTCAAAAAAAAAAAAAAAAAAAAAGAAAAAGAAAAACCAAAGGCATGGTGGTGCATGCCTGTAGCCTCAGCTACTCAGGAGGCTGAGGCAGGAGGAGGGCTTGAGTCCAGGAGGTCAAGGCTGCAGTGCATTTTGATCATGCCTCACACTGAACATTTGCTGTGTATTTGCTATGTACCAGGCACTGTCTTAAGCACTTAATGTAGATTAATTCATACATATAATATGCCCAGCAACCTCTGAGGTAAATGATCCTACAGTCGACCCCTTATCCTCAGATGATCTCTTCCAGTCCCCCAGCTGATGCTACAAACTGTGGATAGTACTGAACTATAGACTGTGTTTTCTTAGTCTGATAACCAAGGTGGCTCCTAGGTGACTAGTGGGTGGGTGGCGGATACAGCATGGACACGCTGGACAAAGGGATGATTCGCATCCCAGGTGGTATGGAGCAGGATGGCACAAGATTTCATCACAGTACTTAGGACGGTGTGCAACTTAAAACTTACGCATTGTTTATTTCTGGAATTTTCCATTTAATATTTTTGGATCACAGTTGACTGAGAGTAACTAAAACCAAAGAAAATGAAACCACTGACTGGGGACTAACTGTATTACTTTCACTTTGTATATGAGGATGTAGAACTACAGAGAGGTTAAGACACCTGCCCAAGGCTGCACAGCCAGGAGGTGGCACAGCCAGGATCTGAATCAGGTAGCCAGGTTCCAGGGTTCATGCTGTCAACCACCCGGCTCTGCTGCCTGTCAGGAAGGGACCTTGGCCAGTGCCTGCTCCTTCCTTAACCTCCTGTCTCTCCCCCGGCAGGTGGTAGGCAGCTCCCTCCTCTTCGTGCATGACCACACCGGCCTGGCCAAGGTCTGGATGATCGACTTCGGCAAGACGGTGGCCTTGCCCGACCACCAGACGCTCAGCCACAGGCTGCCCTGGGCTGAGGGCAACCGTGAGGACGGCTACCTCTGGGGCCTGGACAACATGATCTGCCTCCTGCAGGGGCTGGCACAGAGCTGAGCTGCTCAGCCACCGCCAGGTTTAATTGGATGGTGCCAGTCTGGCTGGAGGAGCCCTGAGATGCCATGGGGGGCCTGAGGTTGGCCATGGGGGAGCTGGCCTCCAGGGACGGGAGAGATTGTGTCATGTGCCACATGAGACCAATGTGGAAAGGTCTGAAGGGCCTTAGGAGATCAGGTAGCACCTGGCCCCATCATGATGCAGGGGCTATGGGGCCTGGAAGGAACATGACGAGGCAGTGAGTCAGAAAAACCAGAACGGGGTCGCCCGATCTGCTGGGAAGGCTTCTGAGGGGCTGCCCTGAGAGCATTCACTTCAGATGTCACAGGGTATGGTGTGACAGGGTGCCTGTGGACACGTGAATCACTTCTAACCTGCCTCCCTGTCAGCCTCCAGGCTGCCAGCTGGCTGAGGTCTGGGACTGGGTCAGGCTCATCTGTGGCGCCTCAGAGGGTCAGGCATCGTTGGTGAACAGATGCGGGCACTGCTGGACCACCTAGGGAGAGTGACAGTCCACGTCTTCACCAGGGAGCCATTTGAGTGCTGAGGGACAAGAGGCTCAGAGTGCATGACCCATGGGACTGGACGCAGCCTGAGGGCTGATACCGCTGGGCGGTATCCTGCCCTGCTGTGGCCCTGTGGGATCCTCCATGTCCTTCAGAGGACTCTGCTGACCTCCTGCAGACCCAAACCACAGCCACATCTGTGCCAGCACTGTGACAGTACTTCGCTCCTCCGTGCACCAGATCCGGCCTCAGGACTTCCACCTCCTGCCTGACCCCCAGGCTTCTCTCTCCTTTCTCCTAGCAAACTGCAGTGGCAGAAAGGAGGTTCAGAGGCTGGGAAAGTGGGCCTCCCCCTGCGACTTAAGAGCTGCTGCACTCAGGAGGGCCCCATCCAATCCTGGGCTGCTGCAGGGAAAAGCACTGGGTGTGTGTCAGAGGCGCAGGGTGGGTGGGGCTGCCAGCCACAACCCTGGCCTGCAGCCTGATTCAAACCAAAGACTATAGAACCCTGGGGTGTGGCTAACGGCCCCTCCAGCATGCATAGCCAGGTCTTCCTGGCCCTTGAGGCTGGGCTTGCGGATAGGCACCTACCTCTTCCCTAAGCTGAAACTCCCACACTTTCTTCCAGGGCTGAGGAGACGCTCTCCTTTTCTGCTGACCATCTTGATACTTATTTATACGAGAGGCAGTTGCTGCACAGGGTAGTACTGGGAAGCAGGAGGCAGAATGGCTCTGCTGAGCCTCCCGCCTGTGACAAAACCCCAATAAACAGGACATTCAGAGCCAATGTTGTAGAGCTTTTTATTTTGCATCTGGAGTGTATTTGGGCACTTGGGCTGGGTGGGGTAACAGGATAATGAGCAGTTTGGGAAAGAGGCAGGCTCCGAGCAGGCTGGTTCACTCACTTGGCACTCACTGGGCGGCTATTCTTGTGCCTGGATGTGTTACAATGCAGGGGACACGGTGGTGACCAAGGCTGCTCCAAGCCCTGGCTGGGATGGGGGATGCACAGGCAGGCTGATCAGGGCTGGGGTGGTAGACACGCATCCTCTTTACCCTGATCACTGGTTACAAATATTGCACTGTGGCCTGGCACAGCGGCTGACACCTATAATCCCAGCACTTTGGGAGGCCGAGGCGGGCAGATCACTTGAGGTCAGGAGTTCGAGACCAGCCCGGCCAACATGGCAAAGCCCCGTCTCTACTAAAAATACAAAAAATTAGCGAGGCATGGTGGTGCATGCCTATAATCCCAGCTACTTGGGGCGTTGAGGCAGGAGAATCACTTGAACCTGGGAAGTGGAGGCTGGAGTGAGCCGAGATCATGCCACTGCACTCCAGCATGGATGACAGAATGAGACTCCATCTCAGAAAAAAAAAAAAAAGGCAACACTGCTCTGTACAGTTTCCCTAAATGACACAGGCTCGGTTAGGGACAGAGAAGTGATCCAGACAGGCCTGTTCCTCCTACTTCAGAGTGAAGGGGTCAGGTATTCATGAAGCTAGTAATCACACACTCACTAGATGTTTATATGGGTGGAGAGGAAAGTTTGTGGTCAGCACCATAATGTTCAGGGAGCCAGGAGACAGCCTGGCTGAGAGACACTAACTACCTAGCTTGAATCCTGACCCTGCCACGTGCTAGTCATGTGACCTCAGGCCAGCGATTCCACTTCTCCAGGCCTGTCTTGCCATCTGTCAAACCGGGTCCATCTAGTACCCCCCTTACAAGGTTGCCAGACCTGCTAACACAGGTAGAGGCGCTGGCACAGGTAGCTGCTCCCAGATGGACTTTAAAACTATAAAGATATGAGGTGCGGGGGGTGTCTTGACTGGGGCTGCGGGACTCTTCCCTGAGGTAGTGATACCTGAGCCTCGATGGAGAAGTTACGGAATGATCCTCAGCTGGGGGCTGGGGTGGGCCTCAATGCTCCGGGGATTTGAACAACACTTTAGGGATCTGAAAGGCCAGCATGACTGGTAGGCGGCAAGTGTGAGGAAGAGCCTGGGCTAAGGAGGGGTGAGCTGGGGCTGGCGCAGCTCAGTGTCCCTGTCCTGGGAGCAGCAGAGGGCCCAGGCTCCTTAGATCTCGTGAGGTGACAGAGGCGGTCCCTAGTAAGAAACGCACAGATGCAACATTCAGATGGGACAGGGGTCTGGGCTGTCGTCAGTCTCTCCCTAGAGGGACCAGCTGGTGCTCAATACTGCAGGGGGTGGGCCTGGGGTTGGGACGATGCCCAGGCTTGGGAGAGATGGAGTGGGGGTGGCCCTGATGAAGGATCCCTGGGCTGGAGGCCCTTGAGACCCAGCTTAAACCTTGGGGCCATCATACAGAGGGAGAAGTGGGGGCACACTTGAAATGGTGACCGAGCTAGGCTGCAGCCCGGGACCGCAGCCCCAGCTAATGACTGTAGTCTTGCGGCGTGAGGAGCAGGGCCTGGCCACAGAGGCCAGCCCGCACCCCACCCACGGGCACCACGTACACCCGGCCGTCAGTGGCCCGCGAGGGTGAGAAGTCTGTCAGCTGCAGGTTGCTGTCCCGGACTTGGTCGTAGTCCCACAGCTGGTAGTGCCAACTCTTGCCCTGCTTGGACAGCAGGTAGACAGCTCCCGGGGACCCATCCTCTGGCAGGGATGGTGGCTGGCAGGGCGTGCCCAGCACTGGGTGGAACAGGCCCGGCAGCTCAGGGTCCTCAGTATAGCCGAGACTAGGCACAGCCCGAACACCCAGCAGGACCCCTGGGGGAGAGGAGAAAGCGGTGAGTGGCAGCGACTGAGCCAGGACCAGGTGCTGGGGCTAACTTCCGCCCCTCCCATCCCTCCAGGGTGGGGGCAGCTGCCATTCCTAGGTTACAGTGACGTTACCGGTGACCAGTGGGTTGGGATTTGGACCCACCACAGCATCCGGCTCCAAGGCTGTAGGCGTTTTAAGTCTTGCCTCCCTTGGCCTGACAGCACAGGGGAGGTGGGGAGGCAGCATGAGATGGAGCAAATGCCGTCACCCGGTCATCCCCAGCTGTCTAGGGAAAAAGATCCAAGAGGAGCTGTCAAGACCACACAGCCATGAAGAAGCTGAATGGAGCCTCCCCCGGACCTCCTGACGCGGACCAACCTGGCCTTCTTTCAGGCGGGGTAATGATGAAGACGGTGCTGGTAATGCTTACAGAGACGTGTCACATGCCAAGCCCTGTTCTTTTTTTTTTTTTGAGACAGAGTCTTGCTCTGTCACCCAGGCTAGAGTGCAGTGGCGCCATCTCAGCTCACTGCAACCTCCACCTCCCACGTCCAAGCGATTTTCCTGCTTTAGCCTCCCAAGTAGCTGGGATTTCAGACACACACCACCACGCCCGGCTAATTTTTGTAGCTTTAGTAGAAACAGGGTATCACCATGTTGGCCAGGTTGGTCTTAAACTCCTGACCTCAAGTGATCCACCTGCCTTGGCCTCCTTAACTGTTGGGATTACAGGCGTGAGCCACTGCGTCCGGCCAAGACCTGTTCTGAGTGCTGCGTGCTATGCCTACGAGGCAGCCTTAGGAGGAGGGTGCTACTGTTACCCCTGATTTCCAGATGGGGAAAGGAACGGCCCAGAGAGGCGATGATACCTGCCCAGAGTTACAGAGCCTAGAAGAGGCTGCACCAGGCCTGGAGCCCAGATGTTCTGATCCTGAAATCTATGCTCTGAGCTTCCGTTTGTAGAAGCTCCAACTGGTGGACACCTGGGGCCCAGCCTGCCCGGTGCTATGCTAAGTGCCCAGCCTGGCTGGAGAGACACCAGCACAAGGAGTGAGAATGTCAGGAGGGTTAATGGAGGCCAGGGAGACCCAGGATGAGGGGTGCAGACAAAGGAGGGGGAACCCACCTGCGCTCACCGCCCAGTGGGCCTTGTGGCCCTTCCTCTGACACGGCTCATGGTTGAAGTCTTCGTCGTAGCTGGTGCTGGCATTAAGGTAAAAACGATAGTGTGGCCCTGGGACCCACCCTTTGCCACCCCTGTCCTCCTCCCTCCAAGGCCCTGGGATACGGGATGAGCAGGGGATGTCCAGTGACCAGGTGCTGCAGGACGAGGTCTCTGTTGGGACCGCCCAGGCCACCAGAGAGCAGCTTGGCCTGGCAGCCCAGCACCTCCTGGGCCAGCCTGCCCATATCGGCCACTGCATGGTGAGAGCACACAGAGGGGGCTTGTTGTGTGTGCCCAGCACCGTGCCAAGGGCTCACAGTGGGCGATGCTTCCAACCCTCACCATGACCTTCCACCCCTTGGTACAAATGAAGAAAATGAGGCACTAAAAGCGTCAGTGGCTTGTCCATGGCCACAGCAAAGAGGTGGCAGAGCTGGGTTTGCAACCCGTGCAGCCAGCTCAAGTCCATCTTGTAACCTCTCTGCTCTATGGGCAGTGGGAAGGGCCCGAAGAATGGAACAAGACACCCTGACACACGGCTGCCGGCACCCCACCCAGCCTCTCCGGTCCCAGCCTCACGAAGAGGTGACGGAGCACGCAGTCACCGGGCTCACCTGAGAACATCTCTCCCTGGGCCGTGTAGCCTCTTTCCGTGGCTACCTGCACGAGTCTCTCCAGGGGGACGCCACTGGGGGGCGACAGGAGAGTACCTGCCATCCACAGGGCCACCAGCCCGCATCTGGGGACAGAGAGGCCCAGACTGTCAATCCTATGTCACAGCCTCCTTACCTGGAAGCTGGAGTCGGGGAACAGGTTTGCTGCCCTGCAGGAGTTCCCCTCCCCTCTCCCAGGCCAGCGAGGGAGACCTGACTCCCCTTCGGGGGAGAGCCCGAGGCTGGAGGGCTGGGGGTGGAAGGGTGGGGAGAGGTCACCTGAGCTTCCTGGGAGGAGGAGCCAAGGTGGAGTTGGACCAGGTTCATTCGTTCATTCCTCGGATGTTCCAACTATGTTTACTATGCAGGCACCCAGAAGCCTGAGTGGAAAGTTCCCCCTTTTCTTCCCTCCTCCTCCCGGCAGGGACAATCCACTCCTCTTTTCCAGATCAGTCCTTAAGAAGCCCAGCAAGGGCAGAGTAAGGGCGGCACAGGGGCTGGGAGGGTCCCGCATCAGGGCACATACTGAGGGCCTTCTTGGATGAGGGACGGCAGGTCTGCACAGAAGAGGATCCACCGCAGGTCACCTCGGAACCTGAAGCAGAGCCGCGCTCAGTCACCAGGGAGCCAGCTCTGAAGCACCCCCGACCTTGAGGTCTGGCTGGGAGTGGGGTATCCAGGGATGATGAAGGGAACACAGGCCTGGCTGTCCTAAGGCTGAAGGACGCTCCTGGTTCAGTCACTGACTTCCCATTCCTAAGCTTCAGTTGCCTCATCTGGTTCGTGGGAATGGTCCTTCTGCTTGCCTGCTCCCTGCTCTCTCTCTGTTATTGAAGGGTGAGGAGCAAAGGGTAGCACTTTGCAACCAGGTTTATCTGAGGAAATTTCTCGAAGTGGTATCTCCATCTCCAACTCTTTTTTTCTTGCACTGTTGCCCAGGATGGAATGCAATGATGCAATCAAAACTCACTGCAGCCTCGACCTCCCAGGGTCAAGTGATTCCTCCTGCCTCGGCCTCCTGAGTAGTTGGGAGTATAGGCACGTACCACCATGTCCAGCTAGTTCTTTTTATTTTATTTTACTTTTTTGAGACAGAGTTTCGCTCGTTTTGCCCAGACTGGAGTGCAACAGTGCAATCTCAGCTCACTGCCACCTCTACCTCCCGGGTTCAAGCGATTCTCCTGCCTCAGCCTCCCAAGTAACTGGGATTACATGTGCGCGCCACCATGCCCAACTCATTTTGTATTTTTAGTAGAAATGGGGTTTCACCATGTTGGCCAGGCTGGTCTCGAACTCCTGACCTCAGGTTATCCACCCACCTTGGCCTCCCAAAGTGCTGGGATTACAGGCGTGAACCACCATGCCTGACTCTTTTTATTTTTAGTAGAGATGAGGTCATGTTATGTTGCCCAGGCTCCAAACTCTGTGATTTGTTTTTCCCTTCAAGTCTGTTTCTTGGGCTGTTCAACACTGAAAATCCCTTAACTGAACTTTGAATAAAACCAGGTAACAACATGCTTAAGGCCTAATACATCACCTTGATAGTGAATCTTTGTACCCTGGGGGAGGCCACTCCAATAGTCTCGCCCTGGGGGATTCATTTTTTTTTTTTTTTTTAAAGACAGGGTTTCCCTTTTGTTGCTCCAGCTGATGATCTCGGCTCCTGGGTTCAAGCTATTCTCCCGCCTCAGCCTCCCGAGTAGTTGGGATTATAGGCATGCACCACCATACCCGGCTAATTTTTTGTACTTTTTCTGTGTTTTTTTTTTTTTTTTTGAGACGACTGGAATGCAGTGGTCCCATCTTGGCTCACTGCAAGCTCTGCCTCCTGGGTTCACACCATTCTCCTGCCTCAGCCTCCTGAATAGCTGGGACTACAGGAGCCCGCCACCATGCCTGGCTAATTTTTTGTATTTTTAGTAGAGACGGGGTTTCACCGTGTTAGCCAGGATGGTCTTGATCTCCTGACTTCGTGATCTGCCCGCCTCGGCCTCCCAAAGTGCTGGGATTACAGGCGAGAGCCACCGCGCCTGGCCATTTTTTGTATTTTTAGTAGATATGGGGTTTCTTCATGTTGGTCAGGCTGGTCTCGAACTGCTGACCTCAGGTGATCCACCCGCCTCAGCCTCCCAAAGTGCTGGGATTACAGGCATGAGCTACCGTGCCTGGCCTCCATTTTTTTTTTTTTTTTTTTTTTTTTTGAGATGGAGTCTTGCTCTGTAGCCCGGACTGGAGTACAGTGGTGCGATCTTGGGTCACTGCCACCTCCGCCTCCCAGGTTCAAGCAATTCTCCTGCTTCAGCCTCCTGAGTAGCTAGGATTACAGGTGTGTGCCACCATATCTGGCTAATTTTTGTATTTTTAGTAGAGATGGGGTTTTGCAATGTTGGCCAGGCTAGTCTCGAACTCCTGGCCTCAGGTGATCTGCCTGCCTTGGCCTCCCAAAGTGCTGGGATTATAAGTGTGAGCCACTGTGCCCAGCCCATGCTTATTATTCCTATTGCAAGGCTGGTAAGAGGGCAAGGTTCAGTTCGGGTGTGGGGTTGGTACGGACTCAGAGCTCGTGGTTCCCAGTTTAGGGTACCCTCCCGATGAAAGATGATACCACATAAGTATGATTAAAAGCATACAGGACGGGCGTGGCGGCTCACGCCTGTAATCCCAGCACTTTGGGAGGCCGAAGCAGGTGGATCACCTGAGGTCAAGAGTTCGAGACCAGCCTGGCCAACATGACGACACTCTGTCTCTACTAAAAAGACAAAAAATTAGCCAGGCATGGTGGCAGGTGCCTGTAATCCCAGCTACTCAGGAGGCCGAGGCAGGAGAATCACAGGAACCCAAGAGGTGGAGGTTGCAGTGAGCCAAGATCACACCACTGCACTCCAGCCTGGGCAACAAGAGCGAAACTCCGTCTCTAAATAAATAAAAAAAATAAGAAGCATGGAGCCAGGCTGGGTGCGGTGGCTCACACCAGTACTTCCAGCACTTTGGGAGGCCAAGACAAGAAGATCGCTTGGGCCCAAGAATTCAAGACCCAGCCTGGGCAACATAGCGAGGCTCTGTATCTACAAAAAATATATATATGTACAAAAAATTAGCCGGGGATGGTGGCGCGTACCTGTGGTCCCAGATATTTTGGAGACTGAGATGGGAGGATCACTTGAGCCTGGGTGGTTGAGGTTGCAATGAGCTGTGACACAGCTACTGCATTCCATCCTGGGCAACAGAGCAAGACCCTGTCCCCAAAACAAACAAACAAACAAGCAAACAAACAAACAGCCTGGAGCCCTACCACCAGAGTTCAATTGGACTCTTCCTCTTTTTTGCACTATAGCTGAGGGGCTTCACTTCTATCAACCTCAGTTTTCTCATCAGGAATATGAGACAAAAACAGTTTCTACCTCATGGGGTTGTTGAGAGGATTCAATCAATTAATATTTAAACACTTAGAACAGCGCCTGACATAGGGTAGGCATTCAGTAAAGGGTGTCGATAATTTGCATTAAATTTGCCTCATCTCAGTGCGGGCATTTAGGGAAGATTATAAATGTGTCTGGAGGCTGGGTGCAGTAGCTCACGCCCGTAATCCCAGCACTTGGGGAGGCCGAGGCAGGTGGATCACCTGAGGTTGGGAGTTCGAGACCAGCCTGGCCAACATGACAAACCCCGTCTCTACTAAAAATACAAAATTTAGCTGGACGTGGTAGTGGGCACCTGTAATCCCAGCTACTCGGGAGGCTGAAGCAGGAGAATCGCTTGAACGGGGAGAAGGCGGGTGCTAGTGGGCAGGCGGAGGCTACAGTCAGCGGAGATCACGCCGGTTCACTCCAGCCTGGACGAAAGAGATAAACCCCATTTAAAAAGAAAAAAAAAAAAAAGTGTCTAGAGAGCTTGGAGTTTCTTTTTTTTTTTTTTTTTCCTGAGACGGAGTCTTGCTCTGTCGCCCAGGCTGGAATGCGGTGGCCGGATCTCAGCTCACTGCAAGCTCCGCCTCCCGGGTTCACGCCATTCTCCTGCCTCAGCCTCCAGAGTAGCTGGGACTACAGGCGCCCGCCACCTCGCCCGGCTAGTTTTTTGTATTTTTTTTTTTTAGTAGAGACGGGGTTTCACCGTGTTAGCCAGGATGGTCTCGATCTCCTGACCCCGTGATCCACCCGTCTCGGCCTCCCAAAGTGCTGGGATTACAGGCTTGAGCCACCGTGCCTGGCCATAGAGCTTGGAGTTTCAATGTGAGTCCGGGCAAGTCTTTTCTCCCTCTTTTCAGCCAGGCAATCATTAAAACTCAGCCTGACAGCCCCAGCCCAGGTCTGGCGCTCTCCTTTCCCCTACCACCTGGGTCCCTCGATGTCCCAGTTTCCTCAAGGCTCCTAAACACTACTTCCACAGGACACCTCCTTCCCTGCACAGAGCCTCTCCAGGGCTCCCCCATGCCCTCAGGAAAGTCCCAGTCCCTCCGCAGAGCCCGCTCTGTCCTGCGTGGGCTGGCTCTGTCGCTTTCATAGCCCCATGTTTGCCACTTTTCCCGTCAAGTTAAGGACATATTTGCAGTTCCTTGAATAGAACATGTCCTCATTTCACTCCAGGCCCCTGCACAAGCTGGTTACTCTCATCACACAGCATTTGCACGACTTGCTCAACAGCACTCAGGGTTCCCCTTCTCCAAGAAGCTCCCCCTGACTCCCCAGCCTGGGTCATACACCCCTCTGGGCTTTGTCATGACAGCCCTGTCCACTCTGGGTTGTCACTGTCTGGAGGGGTGGAGGGATCTGTCTCCCCCACTAGACTGGGCACTTGCCTTTTTTTTTTTTTTTTTTGAGACAGAGTATCGCTCTGTCTTCCAGGCTGGAGTGCAGTGGCACAATCTTGGCTCACTGCAACCTCTGCCTCCGGGGTTCAAGCGATTCTCCTGCCTCAGTCTCCCAAGTAGCTGGGACTACAGTCGCATGACACCACACCTGGCTAATTTTTGTATTTTTTGTAGAGATGGGGTTTCACCATATTGGTCAGGCAGGTCTCCAACTCCTGATCTCAGGTGATCCACCTGCCTCGGCCTCCCAAAGTGCTAGAATTACAGGCATGAGCCAACGCGCCCAGCATGGACTGGGCACTTGTGAGGACAGCTTTCTTCATTGTTGGAGGCACACCACCATGGAAGGGATCTAGGCAGGGGACCTAAGTAGTCAGGCTGTTTGATCGTGAGGACACGGGAACCGCCCCTCCCCCCAAAATGAAATGGCTGAAGTGATCTGTGAAGAAGTGACTAGGGCAGAGCCTGGGTGGTGGGTGGGGCATGGAGACCCTACCGGTCCTTGTGCAGTTTCAGGAGCCTCTTCACATCTTCTATGCCCTTGGGGACCGGGCCAGCCTTCTCCAAGGCCTCCTTCAGGAGCTGGCTCTTCTCCAGGCCGAAGACATGAGGGGGAGCAGGCCCCCTGTCAGCGGGTGGAAGAGGCAGTGGGGGGGGTGGGGGAACAGCAGTCTGCTGACTCCAGGGAGGGGATGGTAAAGCTAAAAAGTCCAGGGAACTTGGGGGTAGAGGAGGAGATGGAATGCTGCTGGCTTGGGGTACAGGGGTTCTTGGAGGAGGGATTGGTGGTTTTAGGGGAGGAGAGCATGGAGAAGTCATTTTGGGGTCTACAGGAGGGGCTGAGAGGTTCAGAAGGTAGGGAGGGAAGGATCCTCCAACGGAGAACGGTCTCAGGGATGGAGATTTTAAAAATTTACGAGCTGAGTTCCAGAATCTGGGGGCTGAGCAGTGGGTGTGAAAGGACCACAGCCAATATTTGAAACCATGGGAGCAGGGGTTGCGAGGGTGACTCAAGTCATAAGGCACCTGACAGTTAACAGGGTGGGGTCCTTAAATCC
Organism: Piliocolobus tephrosceles; assembly: GCF_002776525.5. Taxonomy (NCBI): domain Eukaryota; kingdom Metazoa; phylum Chordata; class Mammalia; order Primates; family Cercopithecidae; genus Piliocolobus; species Piliocolobus tephrosceles. The sequence goes on along the minus strand of NC_045454.1, from coordinate 16,817,518 downwards.
GGAACCGGATCTGTGGTACCGGTTGGGTTACCTCGGGAGTCCTAGGTGGAGAGTTAGTAGGCGTTAACTCATTCTTTGGGGCTGGATGTGGAAACACATGAGTAAGTTTGGGATATGAAGGCTCAGACCTAAAGTGAGGTGCCTGAAGGGTGCGACTTAGGAACCCAGGGCTAAAGATTCGGAGAACTTAGGTTCAGTACCCCCTCACATCCCAGGCCCGAGTTTGGAACCTTTGGGCTGACCTTTGAGTCAGAGATCGAGAGGTCAAAATGGACACCAGGCAGGAAAAATGGCCTAGCTGTGGAG
>NC_045454.1:16808435-16817202 GCF_002776525.5 Piliocolobus tephrosceles | reverse complement strand
AGAGGTCAAAATGGACACCAGGCAGGAAAAATGGCCTAGCTGTGGAGAAGGTCCTGGAACCAGAGCAACAAAAACGTCTGTGGGTTGGAGAAGACTCAGAGATCAGAGGCCGGTGGGCGCCGCGATAACCGGTGGAAAAGGGAAAGGAGTCAGGAAGTAAGGTACACCTCCCACTCCCGGAAAATGGCGGCCCCCGCACACTGCTTTTCCCATATCACGGGGTATCACACGCAACCGTGCCAGCCCATTTGGCGATCACGTGACAGAAAAACGCGGCTCTCGGGGGAAAAGGCGGGACTTCAAAAAGCATTGCCTCCGGAAGACACCACAGCGCTAGACGCGTCCCGATTGGCAAAATACTGGTGACCTTCACTGATTGGTTCGTAGACACGGGAGACACGGAAGGAGGTGGGCTTTCAGGGAGTCGGGCGGGGTTTTTCTACCTAGGCGGGAACTCAAATATCATTTTGATTGGCAAGAGCTGAGCCCAGAAACGAAACTTGCTCTGATTGGTCAAGCTACTGCGTTTCCGCGCGGGGATTGCCTGGCAGAAAGGCAGGGGCGGTGCCAGGAGAGAAAGCTTCGTGGTTTGGTCTCAGGAAAGTAGCAGGCGCCGCTTGAGAGAACTGCGGTCCTGTCGGAAGGTAACCTTGGGTGCAAACGACCATCGGCGGCGGGCGAGCGGTACGCTTGGCATCCGGGCCTTCCTGGGCTTGTCTCAGGAAACTTGCTGCTCGAGGCCAGGCTGCCCAAAACCTGTCCCCGTTTTTCTATACTGGCTCCCACATCCGGGTTTTTCTCCGGGACTGCCCTTCGAATGCGTGGGCCAATGGGAGTCGCCATTTGGGGCGCTCCGCCCACGGGGTCGCGTAGAGCATCCTGGAAGTCGTAGTAAATCTCTCGAGAGTTCCCTCTGCACGCGGGCTGGAGAAGCGGGTCCTACGCACGCTTTGTTGCCCGCGTTTTGCCTCGGTCCTTCCCCCTACTCCCGCCTTACCTGACTTCCTTTTGGGAGGAAGATCCTTGAGCAGCCAACGGTGGGACAAAGGATTTGGCGAAACCCAGGGCTAAAGTCACGTTTTTCCTCCTTTAAGCCTTACCTCAACACTTCACTCCATGGCAGTTCCCGAGACCCGCCCTAACCACACTATTTATATCAACAACCTCAATGAGAAGATCAAGAAGGATGGTGAGTTCTCGGGATAGTCCGGACTCCAGACTGTCCCGCACGGGCTGGTCCCTCTTCCACCCCCTGCACCCGCTTCTCTTTCTAAGTGTTCCTCCAGCCAAACTTCGAGTTAACCCCTTGGCCTTTACACAAACTACTTCCTGTCTTCAACACTCTTATTAGTTCATCTTACACTCTGCCCTTTAACCTGGTCACTGTTGCTCATCTTACAAGGTTTGAGGTCACGGGACCCTTCCTCCAGGAAGCCTTCCCCTGTCCCTTCACGTGGCTGCCGCTGACTTCCCATACGCTGAGGCCATCTCCCATCAAGCCCTGATTCCTCTGAGCTGTCGTGGGGCTCTCTCTCCTCCCAGTGGCCTTTGAGCTCCATGAGGGCAAGGACTGAGGCTTTCTTGGTCACCGGCTTTTTCGGTGATCAGCTCACAATGAAAATGTACCATAATGGTGGCTAACGCTCTGTATCATGGGCTGGTCTGTGTCCTTTTATATAAATCTTGATTACATTTAATTGTCACAACAAGCTTGTAGGAAGAAGGCTATTGTTATTCCCATTCCTAAACTAACAAACTGAGGCAGGGCGCGGTGGCTCACCCCTGTAATCCCAGCACTTCAGGAGGCCGAGGCTGCCGGATCACCTGAGGTCGGGAGTTCGAGACCAGTCTGACCAACATGGAGAAACCCTGTCTCTACTGAAAATACAAAATTAGGTGGGCGTGGTGGTGGCGGCGCACGCCTGTAATCCCAGCTACTCTGGAGGCTGAGGCAGGAGAATCGCTTGAACCCGAGAGACGGAGGTTGCGGTGAGCCGAGATCACACCATTGCACTACAGCCTGGGCAACAAGAGCAAAACTCCGTCTCAAAAAAGAAAGGGAAAAGAAACTGAGACAGGGTGATGTGACTTGCCCAGGGTCACATAGCAAGTAAAGTAGTTGAAGCCACCGGTATAGAATTTTGCTTAAGAACCCAATTTTTGGCTGGGCGTGGTGGCTGAGACCTGTGAGCCTAACATTTTGGGTGGCAGAGGCAGGAGAATCACTTAAACACAGGAGTTCAAGATTAGCCTGGACAACAAAACGAGACCTTGTCTCTACAAAAAAAAAAAAAGGCTGGGCATGGATGGGGTATGCCTGTGGTCCCAGCTACTCAGGAGGCTGAGGTGGGAGGATTGCTTGAGCTAGAGAGATTGAGGCTGCAGTGAGCTATGATTGCACCACTGCACTGCAGCCTGGGCAGAGCAAGAACCTATCTGAAAAAAGGAAAAAAAAAAAAAAAAAGAACTCAGTTATTGAAATCGGAAAGACCCTCTCACGTTCTCAAGTAAATTATCACCTTTATTGAATCTCATTTTCTACATCTAAAAATTGAGCAAAATCATAATACCTTTTTTGCATGGATGTTGGGCGAAATTAAATTAGCTAAACCTTGCAGTATTTCTTTTTTATGGTAACTGGCAGCTAGTAAGGGCTGGATAAATGTTAGCTCTTGTCGCTTCTAGAAAATTGTCAGGAGAACCAAAGGAACTTACTGGGATTCAGTTTGAGGTCACCAGTGAAGTTGCTCTTGAAGAAAGCAAAACCAGCAGCTGGGACACTGGCTCACGCCTGTAATCCCAGCACTTTGAGAGGCTGAGGTGGGCAGATCATTTGAGGTCAGGAGTTCAAGACCAGCCTGGCCAAGATGGTGGAACCCCGTGTCTACTAAAAATACAAAAATCAGCTGGGTGTGGCAGCGCACACCTATAGTCCCAGCTGCTCGGGAGGCTGAGGCAGGAGAATCACTTGAACCCTGGGAAGCAGAGGTCGTAGTGAGCTGAGACTGTACCACTGTAAAAAGAAAACAAAACCAGGAATGTAAATTTTGCATGTGCTTTTAGAGTGTGGTGCCCAACCATTATTGGTGGGCAGTGCTGGGGACACACTGGTGACATAGAACGCTGGTTCTTTTTTTTTTTTTTTTTTGAGAGGGAGTCTCGCTCTGTCGCCCAGGCTGGAGTGCAGTGGCCGGATCTCAGCTCACTGCAAGCTCCGCCTCCTGGGTTCACGCCATTCTCCTGCCTCAGCCTCCTGAGTAGCTGGGAGGCGCCCGCCACCTCGCCCAGCTAGTTTTTTGTATTTTTTTAGTAGAGACGGGGTTTCACCGTGTTAGCCAGGATGGTCTCGATCTCCTGACCTCGTGATCCGCCCGTCTCGGCCTCCCAAAGTGCTGGGATTACAGGCTTGAGCCACCGCGCCCGGCCTCTCGGCCTCCCAAAGTGCTGGGAAATGAGATGGAGTGTCGCTCTGTTGCCCCGGCTGGAATGCAGTGGTGGAATCTCAGCTTACTGCAACTTCCGCCTGCCGGATTCAAGCAGTTCTCTGCCTCAGCCTCCTGAGTAGCTGGGATTCCAGGCACCTGCCACCATGCCTGGCTAATTTTTGTATTTTTAGCAGAGACAGGGTTTCACCATCTTGGCTACGCTGGTCTCGAACTCCTGACCTTGTGATCCACCTGCCTCGGCCTCCCGAAGTGCTGGGATTATAGGCATGAGCCACTGCGCCCGACTGGAACCCTGGTTCTTTAGGACAGTGACAGCCCTAGTAGTCAGGGCCTCATGCAGGAGGCTTAGGCAGAGTGTTGAGGGCTGGGATTGGGACCTTAGAAAGACAGAGGGATCCATTCAGCTTCCTGGCAAAGGAGACGTTTTGGAGAGCCTGCCAGGTAGAGTAAGCAGTATTTATGTTACATTGAGGGAGAAGAGTGTTATTAACTTGGGCCAGCTTGTGCAGATGTTTAGGGGTAAAAGAGCCTGGCACATTCTGGGTATTACAAGTAGTTTTGTGGGCCTGAGGCCTAGAGGCCTGTAAATTATGGAGAAGCTTCCAGCGAGCTGTGAGCTGTGGTGGCTCGTGGCTATGAGGCGTCAGACTTTGCCCTGAGGGTGTTGGGGAGCCAGCTTGCTTCCCTGTCCTGGTTGCCTCCCTGATGGACTATCCTCCCAACTGTGGAGGGTAAATGCGAATGGGCACGAGGAGGCTGGAGAGTAGAGAGAGGCCCAGAGTCCAGTGGAATGAGTGAAGTCTGAATGAGATTCATGGGGCTGGAGTATGGAGAAGAAAACCAGAAATGTTACCCCCCAGGAGACTTTTTGACTAATTGCTTAAAAACAACCTTGATTGCTGTCCCTGCTCCCACCCAGCCTGCACACATTTTCTTGCTTCTTTCCTGCCTAGTATCTATTTTACCAAGTGGGTTCTGCTTCAGCTCAACGTTTTTTTTTTTTTTTTGAGACGGATGTTCAATCTGTTGCCCAGGCTGGAGTGCAGTGGCATAATCTCTGCTCACTGCAGCTTTTGCCTCCCTGGTTCAAGCTATTCTCCTGCCTCAGCCTCCCAAGTAGCTGGGATTACAGGTGCACTCAACCACAGCTAGCTAATTTTTTCTTTTTTTCTTTGTTTTTTTTTTTTTTTTTTTGGTCTTTTTAGTCGAGATGGGGTTTCACCGTCTTGGCCAGGCTGGTCTTGAACTCCTGACCTCAAGTGATCTGCCTCAGCCTCCCAAAGTGCTGGAATTACAGGCATGAGTCACCATGCCAGGCCAGTTTTTATGAAGGTTGGAGTCCAGTGGCGGGATCATGGCTCACTTCAACCTCTGCCTCCCAGGCTAGAGTGATCCTCCCAGTTCAGCCTCCCAAGTAGCTGTGACCACAAGGTATGCACCACCATGCCTGGCTAATTTTTGTATCTTTTGTAGAGACAGGGTTTCACCATATTGCCCAGGCTGGTCTTGAACTCTTGAGCGCAAAGGATCTGCCCACCTCGGCCTCCCAAAGTGCTGGGATTACAGGTGTGAGCCACCATGCTTGGCCATCTCAGCCATCTACTTTGCATAAGACATTGGTACCCTTTGCAGACCTGGGTGGTGAGAGGGAGTCCATCCTTGTTGAGCTTGAATCCCACTTGCTGTCAAGTGATGCCCTTTGCTGGTGAGATGTGGTGGTACCGGATTCAGATGGAATTCGTGGACTGGGCTCTGCCATGCTCTTGTGCCCTCCAGATTGTTGCCCTGGTCCAGTGAGGAATCCTCTGAGAACCTGTTTCCATTTGAGTAAAACTGGGACAGTCATCGTTGCCACTTCATGGGGTTGCTGTGAGGAAGTTACCTGTAAAGCATTTGATGGGGGTGTGATGACTCACGCCTGTAATCCCAGCACTTTGGGAAGCCAAGGCAGGAGGATCACTGGAGCCCAGGAGTTCAAGACCAACCTGGGCAACATAGGAGATTGTATCTACAAAAAAATAAAAAATTAGCCGTGCGTCGTGTTGCGTGCCTGTAGTCCCAGCTCCTTGGGAGGCTGAGGTGAGAAGATTGCTTGAGCCTGGGAGGTCGAGCCTGCAGTAAGCTATTATCATGCCACTGAACTCCAGCCTGAGCAATAGAAGGAGACCCTGTCTAAAAAAAGCACTTGATGGCCGGGCGCGGTGGCTCAAGCCTGTAATCCCAGCACTTTGGGAGGCCGAGACGGGCGGATCACGAGGTCAGGAGTTCGAGACCATCCTGGCTAACACGGTGAAACCCCGTCTCTACTAAAAAATACAAAAAGCTAGCCGGGCGAGGTGGCTGGCGCCTGTAGTCCCAGCTTACTCAGGAGGCTGAGGCAGGAGAATGGCCTAAACCCGGGAGGCGGAGCTTGCAGTGAGCTGAGATCCGGCCACTGCACTCCAGCCTGGGCGACAGAGCGAGACTCCGTCTCAAAAAAAAAAAAAAGCACTTGATGGTGTCTGTAGTCAAATGTTTGTAGCCAAGTGTGGTGGCACACTCGTGTAATCCCAGCACTTTGGGAGGCCAAGGTGGGCTAATTCCTTAAGCTCAGGAGTTTAAGACCAGCCTGGGCAACATAGCAAGACCCCGTCTCTGCACAAAATCCAGAAGTTAGCTGGGCATGGTGGCATATACCTGTGGTCCCAGCTACTCAGGAGGCTGAGGTAGGAGGATCGCTTGAGTCTGGGAGGTTGAGGCTACAAGTGAATCATGATCATGCCACTGCACTCCAGCCTGGGTGACAAAGTGAGACCTTGTTGCCAAAAAAATAAAAATAAAAACTTGTGGTGGAGTCTGTGCTAGGCATGGAGATACTGCAGTAAACAAATGGGACAGGCTTATTGCTCCTCAGGCAAGATAGACAAGTTAACGTACCGTGACAGGAGGCAGGAAATAGTCATGAAAGAAAAGGAAGTAGAGTAAAAATGACATGGGAAGACATTTAGACATGGTAGTCAGAGGTGGCAATGTTTCCTCTGAGACTTGGGTGACTAGAAGGCGGCCGCCATGTAAACCTCAGGGGAGGGATGTTCCAGGTAACGGGAGCAGCCAGTGCAAAGGCCCTGGGGCAGAATTGGTGTGTCAGACCTAGGGGCCAGTGTGGCTGGGGACTCAGGAGCACAGTGGAATGTGGGCAGGAATGAGTTGGGGGAAAGCGGCCAGGGCCACGTCATGCAGGCCTGTGTCAGGGTGCTGGTGGCAATGAAAAGAATCACTCATATTTACTGAGCGTTTACTATGTATCGGATGCTGTCCTGAGCACTTTGCATGTATGTGCACATGTTCATTATATAGCAGCTCTCTGTAAGCACATCTTACAGAAGAGTGTACTTGGCTACTTGAGTGGTTCCGGGCCGCTTCTGTGATGGTTAGGTCTTCAGAGATTATGGACCTGAGGCATTCTGGGTACCCCGTCAATTGGCTGATGGTCTTCTATCTGGGCTGCGCTTCTTCTATTAAGGGGAGCTCAAAGGTCTTTTCTTTCCCCACTGCAGAGCTAAAAAAGTCCCTGTACGCCATCTTCTCTCAGTTTGGCCAGATCCTGGATATCCTGGTATCACGGAGCCTGAAGATGAGGGGCCAGGCGTTTGTCATCTTCAAGGAGGTCAGCAGTGCCACCAACGCCCTGCGCTCCATGCAGGGTTTCCCCTTCTATGACAAGCCCATGGTGAGCATTGTGGGTACGGAGGTTGTCTGGGTGTGTAAAATGTTATAGGAGACTGGGCGGGCCTGGATTAGAGGAGGGGATATTAGGGTTCATTCGCCAAGGTGAGACTGGACCAGGCTCCCACTGCACCTTGCCTCATTTAAAAATCCTTTTTTTGGGCCGGGCGCGGTGGTTCAAGCCTGTAATCCCAGCACTTTGGGAGGCCGAGACGAGCGGATCACGAGGTCAGGAGATCGAGACCATCCTGGCTAACACTGTGAAACCCCGTCTCTACTAAAAAAAATACAAAAAAATAGCCGGGCAAGGTGGCAGGCGCCTGTAGTCCCAGCTACTCGGGAGGCTGAGGCAGGAGAATGGCGTGAACCCGGGAGGCGGAGCTTGCAGTGAGCTGAGATCCGGCCACTGCACTCCAGCCTGGGCGACAGAGTGAGACTCTGTCTCAAAAAAATAAAAAAATAAAAAATAAAATAAAAATCCTTTTTTTGGCTGAGTGCGGTGGCTCACGCCTGGAATTTCACTTTCAGAGGCTGAGGCAGGCAGTTTACCTGAGCTCAGGAGTTTGTGACCAGGCTGGGCAACACCGTGAAACTCCGTCTACTAAAATACAAAAATTAGCTGGGCATGGCAGCATGCGCCTGTAGTCCCAGCTACTTGGGAGGCTGAGGAAGGAGAATCGCTTGAACTTGGGAGTCGGAGGTTGCAGTGAGCCGAGATCCTGCCACTGCACTCCAGCCTGGGCAACAGAGCGGGACTGTGTCTCAAAATGCGTATATACATATTTGGCTGGGCATGGTGGCTCGTGCCTGTAATACAAAAATCAGCCGGGCGTGATGGCTGGCACCTGTAATCCGAGCTACTTGGGAGGCTGAGGCAGGAGAATTGCTTGAACCCGGGAGTCAGAGGTTGCAGTGAGCCAATATTGCACCACTGCACTCCAGCCTGGGTGACACAGCAGGACTGTGTCTCAAAAAATAAAAATAAATTTTAAAAAATCTTTAAATTTTTTTAAAGTTTGTTTTATTAGCCGGGCGCGGTGGCTCAAGCCTGTAATCCCAGCACTTTGGGAGGCTGAGACGGGCGGATCACAAGGTCAGGAGATCGAGACCATCCTGGCTAACACGGTGAAACCCCGTCTCTACTAAAAATACAAAAAACTAGCCGGGCGAGGTGGCAGGCGCCTGTAGTCCCAGTTACTCGGGAGGCTGAGGCAGGAGAATGGCGTAAACCCGGGAGGCGGAGCTTGCAGTGAGCTGAGATCCGGCCACTGCACTCCAGCCTGGGCGACAGAGCAAGACTCTGTCTCAAAAAAAAAAAAAAAAGTTTGTTTTATTTTTTTATTTTTTTATTTTTGATGAGATAGACGATGCTATCTCCCCTGGAAATGCTGATTTTTGTATTTTTAGTAGAGATGGGGTTTCGCCATGCTGCCCAGGCTGGTTTCGAACTCCTGAGCTCCAGTGATCTGCCAGCCTCAACCTCCCAAAGTGCTAGGATTACAGGCGTGAGCTACTGTGCCACACTAAGAATGTTTAACATACCTTCCCCTACTGAATAAGCACCATGAAAGAGGGGTTTTTCCTCTTTCTTTTTTTTTTTTTTTTTTTTTTTTTTT
>NC_045454.1:16802646-16808335 GCF_002776525.5 Piliocolobus tephrosceles | reverse complement strand
TTTTTTTTTTTTTTTTTTTTTTTTTTTGAGGCGGAGTCTCGCTCTGTCGCCCGGACTGGAGTGCAGTGGCCGGATCTCAGCTCACTGCAAGCTCCGCCTCCCGGGTTTATGCCATTCTCCTGCCTCAGCCTCCGGAGTAGCTGGGACTACAGGCGCCCGCCACCTCGCCCGGCTAGTTTTTGTATTTTTAGTAGAGACGGGGTTTCACCGTGTTAGCCAGGATGGTCTCGATCTCCTGACCTCGTGATCCGCCCGTCTCGGCCTCCCAAAGTGCTGGGATTACAGGCTTGAGCCACCGCACCCGGCCTTCCTCTTTCATAAAGCAAGGTTTGTTCCTTGCTTTATTCCCAGAGCCTCGAATTGCGCCTGGCCTCTGGCAGGTTCTCCTTAAACAGCTAAGTGAATGAGATTGAACCTGGAAGACTGAGGTGTATTCTTGTGTGACAGGAAATCCCCCTGCAGTGCACTCCTCTCCTAGCATTGTCTCCTCGGGCCTTTGGCCTGATGTTTATTGCTGTTCCAGCTTCCCTTGAAAATACCAACAGCCTTTCTACTGAACACTTACTTACTGTGTATCAGGTACTGTTCCAAGCACTTTAGCTCATTTAGTCCTCATAACAGTCCTTTGAAATGGGAGGTATCATAATCCCCGTTTTTCAGACAAGGAAGTTAAGGCCAAGATATTTATATTTCTGTGTTTCTCAGTAAGCTCCTGATAAGGTATGATTTTTTTGTTTCTTGTTTTTGTTTTGTTTTGTTTTTTGAGACAGTGACTTGCTCTGTCGCCTGGGCTGGAGTGCACTGGCGCGATCTTAGCTCACTGCAATCTTCGCCTCCTGGGTTCAAGCGATTCTCCTGGCTCAACCTCTTGAGTAGTAGTGCCCAGCTAATTTTTGTATTTTTGGTAGAAATGGGGTTTCCCGGCCAGGCACGGTGGCTGGTGCCTGTAATCCCAGCACTTTGGGAGGCTGAGGTGGATGGATCACGAGGTCTGGAGTTCGAGACCAGCCTGACCAAGATGGTGAAACCCTGTTTGTACTAACAATGCAAAAATTAGCCGGGCGTAGTGGTGGGTGCCTGTAATCCCAGCTAGTAGTGAGACTGAGGCAGAATTGTTTGAACCCAGGAGGCGGAGGTTGCAGTGAACTGAGATTGCATCACTGCACTTTAGCCTGGGTGACACAGCAAGACGATGTCTCAAAAAAAGAAAGAAAGAAGGAAAGAGAGAGAGAGACAGAGACAAAGAAATGGGGTTTCGCTGCGATGGCCAAACTGGTCTCCACCTCCTGACCTCGTGACCTGCTCCCTTTAGTCTCCCAAAGGGCTGGGATTACAGGCATGAGCCACAGCACCTGGCCCCTGATAAAGGTCCAGTTTTGAATCTTGGCATTTGGGCTCTGAATCCACGCTCTTAACCCGTTCTGCTCTCTGTTTTGGTAGCGTATCCAGTACGCCAAGACTGACTCAGATATCATTGCCAAGATGAAAGGCACCTTCGTGGAGCGGGACCGCAAGCGGGAGAAGAGGAAGCCCAAGAGCCAGGAGACCCCAGCCACTAAGAAGGCTGTGCAAGGCGGGGGAGCCGCCCCCGTGGTGGGGGCTGTCCAGGGGCCTGTCCCGGTAAGCCAGGCCGCAGAGACCAGCCCTCCCACTGCCAGGCCTTCCTCAGCCACATGGACTGGCTTTGGGACAGGGTGGGGAGAGTTCTCCACTTGGGGCTTCAGACCCCTCCTTTCTGTTTCCTTATAGAGATATGTGTCTATCTCCCTTTTGGGGTGTTGAGCACCTAGATGATGCCATATCCTCTTGAAACGCTTGTTCCCTCCTTATGAATGTTTCTCAAGGTCTTTCTTCATGGCTGTGACTTGGTTTCGCTCTCTCCGTGGCCTTGATTTTGTCCCCTGTGTCTTTTAACTCATTGTGCATGTAGAAAGTCCAAGTGTCTACTAAGCAACTGTTAGGATTAATAAGTGACCTTCATTTAGAAAGGTTGCTGGATATAAGGGCAATATGGACAAAATTAGTTTTATTATTTTTGAGACATGGTCTCACTGTCACCCAGGTTGGAGTGCATCACAGGTTGGTGCCATCACAGCTCACTGCAACCTCCGCCTCAGCCTCCCTAGCAGCTGGAGCTGCTGGTGCGTGCCACCCCCACCCAGCTCACTTTTGCATTTTTTGTAGAGACGGGGCTTAGCCGTATCACCCAGGCTAGTCTCAAACTCACTGTCTCAGCCTCCCGAAGTGCCAGAATTACATGCATGAGCCACCATGGCCGACCCCCAGTTTTATTTTTTTATTTTTATTTTTTTTTGAGACGGAGTCTTGCTCTGTCGCCCAGGCTGGAGTGCAGTGGCTGGATCTCAGCTCACTGCAACCTCCGCCTCCCGGGTTCACGCCATTCTCCTGCCTCAGCCTCCCGAGTAGCTGGGACCACAGGCGCCGGCCACCTCACCCGGCTAATTTTTTGTATTTTTAGTAGAGACGGGGTTTCCCCGTGTTAGCCAGGATGGTCTCGATCTCCTGACCTCGTGATCCGCCCGTCTCAGCCTCCCAAAGTGCTGGGATTACAGGCTTGAGCCACCGCCCCTGGCCCTCCAGTTTTATTTTTATATGCCAGTAACAGACAAGTAGACTTCACATTGAAAAGTAGCACTGAGGGGTAAATCCAACAAAAGGTTTGCAGAACGGCTACACTGAAATCACAGAACATAGCTGGGAGAAGTCAGAGACTCAGCAATGGATAGAAAGACTCAGTATTGTCAAGAGGTCAGTTCCATCCAAATTAATTGAAGATTCAACGTGATGCAGTCAAAACAGGTATTTTGGTAAACACTAGACACGGATTGACTCTTTGTAAATGTGTGGAAAGACAAGGCTAAGCTAGGCGAGGATAATAAAGCACCCGGACCTGCATGACCAGGGGAAGCTCCAGCAACCAGGCCAGACCCAGTGGCTCATGTCTGTAATCCCAGCACTTTGGGAGGCCAAAATAGTAGGATTTCTTTTTTTTTTTGAGACAGAGAGTCTTGCTCTGTCACCCAGGCTGGAGTGCAGTGGCGCAATCTTGGCTCACTGCAAGCTCCACCTCCCGGGTTCACGCCATTCTCCTGCCTCAGCCTCCCCAGCAACTGGGACTACAGGTGCCCACCACCACGCCCGGCTAAATTTTTTTGTATGTTTAGTAGAGACGGGGTTTCACTGTGTTAGCCAGGATGATCTCGATCTCCTGACCTCGTGATCCGCCCTCCTCGGCCTCCTAAAGTGCTGGGATTACAGGTGTGAGCCACCATGCCCGGCAGGAGGATTTCTTTAGGTCAGGAGTTCAAGACCAGCCTCCATAAAATAGCAAGACCTCATCTCTACAAAAAATAAAATAGAGAACCGGGCGTGGTGACTCATTCTTGTAGTCCCAGCGGCTCAGGAGGCTGAGGTGGGAGGATCTCTTGAGGACCGGAGGTCGAGGCTGCAGTGCACAATGGTTTTGCCACTGCACTCCAGCCTCGGTGAAAGAGTGAGATCTTGTCTCTTTCTTTTCTTTTTTTTTTTTTTTTGAGAGGGAGTCTCAGTCAATCTGTCTCCCCAGGTTGGAATGCAGTGATGCAGTCTTGGCTCACTGCAACCTCTGCCTCTTGAGTTCAAGTGATCTTCTGCCTTAGCCTCCCAAGTAGCTGAATCACAGGCATATGCCACCATGTCCATGTGCAAAAAAAAAAAAAAAAAAAAAAAAATCTGCAGCAACCAACCAGGATGATATACAGTTGGCAGAAGGGTAGGAAGACAGACCAAGGGGACAGGATATGAAGAGTCTAGGCACAGCCACACTTGTACAATTACTTGATGTGTGATGAAGATACCACTGCACTTGACTAAGGAAAGGAATTTTTTCCCCTAGTTCATGATGCGGGGCAGTTGGATATCTGCAAGGAGAAAAAATTAGCCCTGTCTCATACTATATGCAAAATATAACTTGAAGTGAATTGCAGATCCAAATGTGACAACTCACAAAATATAGCTTCTTTTTTCTCTTTCTTTTTCTTTGTTTTTTTTTTGTTTTGTTTTGTTTTTTTGAGACAGTCTCGCTCTGTAGTCCAGACTGGAGTGCAGTGGTGCAATCTCAGCTCTCTACAACCTCCGCCTCCTGGGTTCAAGCGATTCTCCTGCCCCTGCCTCCCGAGTAGCTGGAACTACAGGCGTGTGCCACCACACTCAGCTAATTTTTGTGTTTTTAGTAGAGACGGAGTTTCACCACGTTGGCCAGGCTGGTCTCGAACTCCTGACCTCAAGTGATCCGCCCTCCTCAGCCTCCTGAAGTGTTGGGATTACAGGCGTGAGCCATTGCACCCGGCTCTCACACAATAAAGTTTCTAGAAGAAAACAGGAAAATGTCTTCATGACCTTGGTGAGGGCATGAAAAGTGGAAACATCCTGTTTTCCAAACAGGATACAAAAAGCACTGAGTACAAAAAAAAGATGGACGAACCAGGCCCACTCCTTAGGTCTCTGAGCCTCTGTGTCTCTCTGGCTTTCATGAGTCTCATGGCTCTGACTGGGTCATGCTCTATTCGATGCCACTCGCTTTCTCCAAGTTGGTGATGGTGTCTGGATTACTGTAGACTCCTGTTGTTTACTTCTCTCCTCTTCACTGCACCTAGTTTTCTGTCCACTTTTGACTTCAGATTGTGTTTCCAGCCCCAGTGTGCTGCCTGCCATCTGTTGTCTCCCCTCTTCCCCTTGCTGCCATGCGTTTCGTTCTGCACCTGCCCTGAGTGTCCCTTTACATCTCTGCCCTCCTTTGTTTTTGTTTTTGTTTTTCTGAGACAGAGACTTTGTTGCCCAGGCTGGAGTGCAGTGGCGTAATCTTGGCTCACTCCAACCTTCTGCCAGGTTCAAGTGATTCTCCTGCCTCAGCCGCTCTAGTAGCTGGGATTACAGGTGCCCACCACCACGCCTGGCTAATATTTGTATTTTTAGTAGGGATGGGGTTTCACCATGTTGCCTAGGCTGGTCTGAAACTCCTGACCTCAGGTGATGTGCCTGCCTCGGCCTCCCAAAGTGTTAGGATTATAGGAGTGAGCCACCGCGCCCGGCCTACCACACATTTCTTTCTGCACCTGCCCTGACTGTCCCTTTCCATCTCTCCCCTCTTTTGATTTTGTTTCTTAAGAGACAGGGTCTTGCTCTGCCTCCCAGGCTGGAGTGCTGTGGCACAATCAGGGCTCACTGCACGCAGTCTTGACCTCCTGTGCTCAAGCGATCCTCCTACCTCGGCCTCCCTCCTCCCAGCCTGTGGCTGGGTGGTCCCTGGAGGGTGATGGCCAGGAGGCATCTCCATGGAAACAGACCTCAGAACTCTGCCAGCATTTAACTCCCAAATAGCATTGAACTCTTTCTGATTTAATGTCCCACTAGACCCTGGGTTTGTTTTGTTCTGTCCAGCCCTCTCTGGGTGCCTTTTTCGCCTCTTTCTGGTTGTTTTTCCTTGTATCTCTCACCTGCAGGGTTTGCTCTGATGGCCTCTTCGGTGCCTCCTGGGGCTGCTGTAACCACACTGTGTCCTCCCTCTCTGCACAGGGCATGCCGCCGATGACTCAGGCGCCCCGCATTATGCACCACATGCCGGGCCAGCCGCCCTACATGCCGCCCCCTGGCATGATCCCACCGCCAGGCCTTGCACCTGGCCAGATCC
>NC_045454.1:16752797-16802636 GCF_002776525.5 Piliocolobus tephrosceles | reverse complement strand
TACTGAATGAGGAAGTAGCAGTGGGGGTGGGCCCTGGGCAGAGAGGAATTGGCATCTGGCTGGAGGGTCTGGAAGGTTAGGGTAGGCTGGAGTGGTGCCAGCACCTAGATTGATTCCACGAGCTATTGAGCACCTGCTTATGTGCCAGGCCCCGTTCTGCACTGTGGGGCTGCAGCAGGGACTGAGACAGAAACCTCTGCTGTTCTGTGGCCTACAGTCTGTAGGGCCAAAGAGGTGGGAGGCAGACAGGCAACAACATGTGGTATGCTGGGAGAAAGTACCAGAATAACTTCAAGCAGTGTGAGGGATGGAGGAAGGGGCAGTACTAGGGGTCTCCCACTGGATCCAGGGCTCCTGTGCTCACCGACTCCCCTACACCCTCGCAGCTTTCCGAGAATCCACCGAATCACATCTTGTTCCTCACCAACCTGCCAGAGGAGACCAACGAGCTCATGCTGTCCATGCTTTTCAATCAGTAAGTGGGGCCTCTGGCTGGGTGGTCCCTGGAGGGTGATGGCCAGGAGGCATCTCCATGGAAACAGGCCTCAGAACTCTGCCAGCAGAGCTCTGAGCCAAGTGAGGCTTTGCAGGAGGGACAGCGACCAAAGATGTGAAAGGAGGAGGCTGTGGCTGGGCCCATGGCCTGTGGGGGATATGGGGATGAGGCTGGAAAGGTCTCCATGGCCAGGGCTTGCCGGCTTTTTTCAGCCTTAATTGAGGGCTGAGGGAGTCCGGCTCTGGGCCTCATTTTCCCAGCCCTGAAAATGGGGGCATGCAAGGTAAGGTACACGTAAAACTACAGTGAGATGTCCTTGAACACTGGTTAAGACTGGCAGAAGTCAGTATGCTCAAAAACAGCAAGTGTAGGAGATGGGGATTTGTGAACTCTTGTGCCTGGCGTCAGGGTGGAGTCCGGTGCGGCCGACGGGTAGAGGGGCTGTTCGCTGGTGTTGAGTGAAGTTGTGGGTGTGGGTGAGTTCGTCTGGTGGTTCTGTTTCAGAAGCTGTGAGTGGAGCATTCATCACAGTGTTTGTGGTGGGGAGTTGAAGGCTGTCTGGGAGAAGGGATGGGCTGCATGCAGCGTCTCACCATGCTGCACTGCATGGCACTTGGAAGAACGGAGAGCACCACTTTATAATAGTGCCAAGAGGAGATTGTGAAAAATATAGAAGATGTTTGGAAAATATAGAAGAACAGTACCACATGTGCCGCATGTCCACAAAGCTGTATATTTTGTGAGAATGCCAATGGAAAAAAGGATACCCAGTAAACATGAGGATGTTTGCTTAATGGAGAGAGAAGTATGGAATGAGAAGAGGGAAATTAGAAACAGCAGATCAGAAAAGTGAGGGTAAGGCCGGGCGCGGTGGCTCATGCCTGTAATCCCAGTATCTTTGGAGGCTGAGGCAGTTGGATTTCTTGAGGTCAGGAGTTCGAGACCAACGTGGGCAACATGGTGAAACCCTTTCTCTCCTAAAAATACAAGAATAAAAATGGAAAAAGTGAGGATATCGGTTATTATTGGTATGGCGGGTGGGTTATGATTTAGGAAGGGCCCAGGGGACTGCGGTGTACTGTTTCTTGATTTAGGTTGCAGTTGCGTGGGTGTCTGTGTTTACATTTTTCATGAAATGCTATGTTTACATTAGAGTTTTTCAACTTAGTACTATTTGCATTTTGGGCTGGATAATTCTGAGTAATGGGGCCCTGTCCTGTGCATTGGAGGCTACTTGGCATCATTTCTGGCCTGTGTCCACTTGATGCCATTATGTTAGGGAGAAATGCTGAGTCCCTGAGGTCTGTCATTCTCTTTCAGATTCCCTGGCTTCAAGGAGGTCCGCCTGGTCCCTGGGCGGCATGACATCGCCTTTGTGGAGTTTGACAATGAGGTACAGGCAGGGGCAGCTCGTGATGCCCTGCAGGGCTTTAAGATCACACAGAACAATGCCATGAAGATCTCCTTTGCCAAGAAGTAGCACCTTTTCCCCCCCATGCCTGCCCCTTCTCCCGTTCTGGGGCCACCCCTTTCCCCCTTGGCTCAGCCCCCTGAAGGTAAGTCCCCCCTTGGGGGCCTTCTTGGAGCCGTGTGTGAGTGAGTGGTCGCCACACAGCATTGTACCCAGAGTCTGTCCCCAGACATTGCACCTGGCGCTGTTAGGCCGGAATTAAAGTGGTTTTTTGAGGTTTGGTTTTTCACAATCATTTGTCTGTTTGATTTTCTTGCTCTTCATGGTTCCTTTCCCTCCACTTCAGCAGCCCATCCTGGGTTTTTGGACCTCTTGGCATTTTGAGGTTTGCAGCCTTGGGGAAGCACAGGATAGTGTAGTAATATTGTTCAAACTTGGGTTACAATTACTGCTTTGGCAGTTCTGTATATTATCCCAATTCACAGCAGGAAATGGAATCCTAGGTCAGGAAATGGAAAGGCAGGGTTGCCACGTACAGTTAGGTAGGTTGGGTACTGCACAAGAATGTTACATGTTTACGCCACCAGTTTTCTAACAGATGACAAGAGTGTTAAGAAAGAGGTGTTTCTTCACCTTTTTCTACTCTTCACAAAAGTGCAGCCTGTTGTAGCAGTGGCCCCACAGAAACCACAGTAGAACGGAATTTAATACAGGAAACTTGGTGCTGCTGAAATCACAGGGAGGGTGAGTGGTAGGAGTGGCAGTCTGGGTTTGAGACTCTTGAATTCGAGTTTGCAACCCCTGAATGAACTCCTAGCTAGAGTTCATCGGGATGCCACCCTGACTTCCGGCAGTGCCTGGACTCATTTTGTCACTCCTGGGAAGCTACTGACTTGATGCTGGTATGAGGGGTATGGCCACCTTACACACAGGTGATCTACCTTCCTGGCCAGTGGCCAGCCAGGAGCCTCGGGCAGATGCCTGACCCCAATTCCCCTGCAGTATCTAGCTGCAGGGAAGTCTAGGATATGTGACTTCTGGCTGTACAGCCACGTACCCAGCTGCAATTCTGGATAAGAAAGGGAGATTGGGGCCAGGCATGGTGGCTCGTGCCTGTAATCCCAGCACCTTGGGAGGCTGAGGTGGGTAGATCACAAGGTCAGGAGTTCAAGACCAGCCTGACCAACATGGTGAAACCCTGTCTCTACTAAAAATACGAAAAAAATTAGCCGGGCGTCGTGGCGGGCGCCTGTAGTCCCAGCTACTTGGGAGGCTGAGGCAGGAGAATGGCCTGAACCCGGGAGGCATAGCTTGCAGCGAGCCGAGATCTCGTCACTGCACTCTAACCTGGGCAACAGAGCAAGACTCCGTCTCAAAAAAAAAAAAAAAAAAAAAACTAAATTATTATTTTCCTGCCAAGGCTCTAAACTCAATCCTGCTCATGCTCTGCTCTCCCCGTTCACGATGAATGTCAGTATTAGAAACAGTGAAGATACAGGGCACCCCATGCAGACCTCATGTGATGGGAAAGGTGGGAACAAGAGAGGAATTGCTGTCTGCAGTAAATGACGTTTATTGCTGACAGGCAAGGGGAAACGTCTCGCCCACCACACTGGCAACCACGGCCTACTGGCTATTAAGTATGTGGGGTCCTGGTTTCTGCTTTCTGGAGACTTCCTAGCTGTTAGCCTATGGGTAGTTGATGTCCCGTGTCTGAGTTTTGTTTACTTCCTGTGTAAAGAGTAGTCCCTCTATATTAATACCATGATGATGTTTGTACTTATTACCCATCCCCTAGCACACACACTCTCCCTTTCAGGCACTTAGCAAGCACTCAATAAGTTCAGCAAATATTTGTGCTATTTGTGTGTACATACTTTTGTAGGGATAAGGTATGCAGTGATTAATAAAATGGACAATTTCCAATATTGTGTTGTGATGAAAATAAAACTGATGTGGTGGGGCCAGCACACTGAGAGGCCGAGGTGGCATGGTCGCTTGAGGCAACCTGGGAAACAAAGCGAGACTTCATCTCTACAAAAAAAAAAAATTAAAAATTAGCCATGCGTGGTGGCACATGCCTATAGTCTCAAGCTACTTGGGAGCCTGAAACAGGAGGTTCACTGGAGCCCAGTTCAAGGCTGCAGTGAGCTATGATGGCACCACTGTACTCCAGCCTGGGTGACAGAGTGAGACCCCATCTCAAAATAAAAAACAACCTCAGCTGGGCCGGAATGGTGGCTCATGCCTGTAATCCCAGCACTTTGGGAGGCTGAGGTAGGTGGAACACTTGAGATCAGGAGTTCGAGACCATCCTGGCCAACATGCTGAAACCCTGTCTTTACTAAAAATACAACAACAACAACAAAATTAGACATGGTGGTGTGTGCTTGTAATCCCAGCTACTCGGGAGGATAAGGCAGGAGAGTCGCTTGAACCTGGGAGATGGAGGTTGCAGTGAGCTGAGATCTCACCACTGTACCCCAGCCTGGGTCACAGACCAAGAATCTGTCCCCCACAAAAAAAAAAAATCCTGATGTGAAGTGGGTGGTGGGGCTGGGAACAGTAATGAGTGGTCCAGAAAACCCCTCTGAGAAGGTGCATTTGAACTGAGCTCATGGTGCTTGGTGTTGGGTTTGTAGACATGGCACAGACCTAGTCTTCATCCCTGACAAACTCCTCCCTGGCCCCAAGCCTGTGTGTGTCCATTCTCTTCTAAAAAACGCTTGGACTTGCCAGTCCAGAGGTGAGGGTCCCTGGGAGCAAGGCAGACCCTCTGGAGAAGGATGCTCAGCCTGTGGATCTCTGAAGCACACTTTGGAGGTGAGAGATGAAAAAAAAGAGGCCGGGCGCGGTACCTCACCTCTGTAATCCTAGCACTTTGGGAGGCTGAGATGGGCGGATCACTTGAGGTCAGGAGATCGAGACCAGTGTGGCCAATATGGTGAAACCCCGTCTCTACTAAATATACAAAAATTAGCTGGGCATGGTGGCACGTGCCTATAGTCTCAGCTGTGTGGAGGCTGAAGCAGAAGAATTGCTTGAACCTGGAAGGCAGAGGTTGCAGTAAGCCAAGATTGTGCCACTGCACTCCAGCCTGGGTGACAGAGCGAGATTCTGTCTCAAAAATTTGAAAAGTTAAAAAAAAAATGTGCTTCTCAGTGGCCCTGCTCCTGTGGCTGCGATATGGAGGGAGAGTACAAAGTGGGGATACATCCAGCTGCTATGTTGTGAGCTGTCTGTAGAGGTCCATGTGTCAAGAAAACTGAGGACAGAGGCCCTCATTCCAGTTCCCACAAACAACTGAATCTCCACAACAGCTGCCTGAATGGGCTTGGAAGCAGTCCTCCCACAGTTCAGCCTTCAGATGAAACTGTACCCCTGGCTGACAGGCTGATTGCAGCCTCATAGCAGACCTTGAGCCTGAGATATTTGACCCACGGAAAAGTTGATAATTTTGGCCTTTTTTTTTTTCTAAACAGGGTCTTGCTCTGGAGGGCAGTGACATGATCATGACTCACTGCAGCCTCTACCTCCTGGGTTCAAGTGGTCCTCCCACCTCAACCTCCTGAGTGGCTGGGACTACAGGTGTTTACCACCATGGCCAGCTAGTTTTTCTTTTTTTTTCTTTTTGTAGGTATGAGGGTCTCACTGTGTTACCCAGGCTGGCCTCAAATTTTTAGGCTCTAGCAATCCTCCTGTCTCAGCCTCCCAAAGTGCTGGGATTACAGGCATGAGCCACTGCACTGGGCCAATGTTGGCCTTAGGCTAAGTATGCAGCAGGAGATACATGCATTGGGCTTTGGGAATTGAAGTCACTTCTACTTCTTTGTGGCTTCATCAGTAATATGGGGCAGGGGGCACAGTCCCCACAGCTGATTCTTGAGTGTTCTGAGTATCCTTAATACTTCACACACTTTCATATATCTGAACTTTGTTCATTGATTATCTCCCCTTTATTTTTCATTCCTTGATGAATCTCCAGGGTCTGGATCAAGGCCTAGCATACTTTATGTACTCACGAAATCTTTAATGAATGAAGAAATGATTTTTTTTTTTTTTTTCTCCCTGAGATAGGAGTCTCACTCTGTCACCCAGGCTGGAGTGCAGTGGCATGATCTTGGCTCATTGCAACCTCCACCTCCCAGGTTCAAGCAATTCTCCTGCCTCAGCCTCCTGAGTAGCTGGGACTACAGGCACGTGCCACTACGCCTGACTCATTTTTGTATTTTTTAGTAGAGACAGGGTTTCACCATATTGACGAGGCTGGTCTGGAACTCCTGACCTTGTGATCCGACCGCCTCAGACTCCCAAAGTCCTGAGCTTACAGGCATGAGCCACCGCGCCCAGCTGATTTTTTTGTTATTGTTGTTTTTTTTTTGTTTTGTTTTTTGTTTTTTGAAAAAGGGTCTCACTTTCTCGTCCAGGCTGGAGTGCAGTGGCACGATCTTGGCTCATTGCAGCCTCCACCTCCCAGTTTCAAGCGATTCTGGTTTGGCCTCCCTAGTAGCTGTGACTACAGGTGTGCACCACCACACCTGTCTAATTTTTGTATTTTCACCATGTTGGCCAAGTTGGTCTCAAAACTCCTGACCTCAAGTGATCCGCCTGCCTCAGCCTCCCAAAGTGCTGGGATTACAAGAGTAAGCCACCATGCCTGGCCTGAATGAAGAAATAATTTTTTAAAGAGGGTTTTTTTTTTATTTTATTTATTTTTTTTTTTTTTGAGACGGAGTCTTGCTGTGTCTCCTGGGCTGGAGTGCAGTGGCCAGATCTCAGCTCACTGCAAGCTCCGCCTCCCGGGTTTTACGCCATTCTCCTGCCTCAGCCTCCGGAGTCGCTGGGACTACAGGCGCCCGCCACCTCGCCCGGCTAGTTTTTTGTATTTTTTAGTAGAGACGGGGTTTCACCTTGTTAGCCAGGATGGTCTCGATCTCCTGACCTCATGATCCGCCCGTCTCGGCCTCCCAAAGTGCTGGGATTACAGGCTTGAGCCACCGCGCCCGGCCTAAAGAGGGTTTTAAAGTGGGGCTGGGTGCGGTGGCTCACACATGTAATCCCAACACTTTTGGAGGCCAAGGCGGGTGGGTCACTTGAGGTCAGGAGTTCAACACCAGCCTGACCAACATGGTGAAACCCTATCTCTACTAAAAATACAAAATTAGCTGGGCGTGGTGGCGCACGCCTGTAATCCCAGTTACTTGGGAAGCTGAGGCAGGAGAATCACCTGAACCCGGGAAGGGGATGTTGCAGGGAGCTAAGGTTGCATTGCACTCCAGCCTGGGCAACAAAAGCGAAACAACGTCTCAAAAAACAAACAAGCAAAAAAAAAATTGCATTTCGAAGCCAGGTGCAGTGGCTCACACTTATAGTCATGGCTACTTAGGAGGCTGTGGTGGGAGGATAGCTTGAGCCCAGTCGTTCAAGGCTGAGTGAGCTGTGATTGTGGCACTGCACTCCAGTCTGGGCGACAG
Organism: Piliocolobus tephrosceles; assembly: GCF_002776525.5. Lineage (NCBI taxonomy): Eukaryota > Metazoa > Chordata > Mammalia > Primates > Cercopithecidae > Piliocolobus > Piliocolobus tephrosceles. Next base: position 16,795,255 of record NC_045454.1, on the reverse strand, counting down.
AGTAAGACCCTGTCTGTAAAAAAAAAAATCTTTCAGGCCGGGCATGGTGACTCATGCCTGTAATCCCAGCATTTTGGGACGCCGAGGTGGGTGGATCACCTGAGGTTGGGAGTTCGAGACCAGCCTGGCCAACATGGAGAAACCCTGTCTCTACTAAAAGTACAAAAATAGTTGGGCATGGTGGTGCATGCCTGTAATCCCAGCTACTCGGGAGGCTGAGGCAGGAGAATTGCCTGAATCCAGGAGGCAGAGGTTGCAGTGAACCGAGATCATACCACTGCAATATGAGACTCCATCTCAAAAAAAAAAAAAAAAAAAAAAGATAGCATAGCAATGGCTGTGGGCCTGGATACAAGTCTTAGCCCCTCCACTTCTCCACTTCCTGGCTCTGTAAACCTTAGACAAGTTCCTTAACTCCACACTTCCATTTCCATGTAACAAGGGGTTATAGGCCAGGCATTGGTGGCTCATGCCTGTAATCCCAGTGCTTTGGGAGGCTGAGGCGGGAGGATCACTTGGGGACATGAGCTCAAGACCAGCCCAGGCAGTATAGAAAGGCACTGGCTCTAGAAAAATAAAAATAAGTCATCCAAGAACGGTGACCCGCCTACTATTCTACTCAGGAGGCTGAGGGGGGAGGATTTCTTGAGCCCAGGGGTTCAAGGATGCAGTGAGCTATGGTCACATCACTGTACTTCAGCCTGAGCAACAGCAAGATCCTGTCTCAAAAAATTAAATTAGGCTGGGCTTGGTGGCTCATTCCTGTAATCCCAGCACTTTGGAAAGCCACGGTGGGCAGATTGCTTGAGCCCAGGAGTTTGAGACGAGGTTGGGCAACATGACGAAACCCTGTCTCTACCAAAAAATACAAAAAATTAACGGGGCATAATAGTGCATGTCTGCGGTCCCAGCTACTCAGTAGGCTGAGGTGGGAGGACTGCTGGAGCCCAGCAAATAGGGGCTACAGTGAACCAGGATCATGCCACTGTACTCCAACCTGGGCAACAGAGCAAGACCCTACCTCAAAATAATTATTTTTAAAAAATGGATTAATCGGGCATAGGTGGCTTGTGCCTGCAGTCCCAGTTACTCAGGAGGCTGAGGTAGGAGGATTGCCTGAGTCTAGGAGGTTGAGGCTGCGGTGAGCCACGATGGCACCATTGCATTCCACCTGGGCAACAGGGTGAGACCCTGTCTCAAAAAAGAAAGGGAAGGTTTATAATCACTCCTCCTGACATGATACAGAGTATCCATTTGAGTTCATAACATAAATACGTACTTGGTGAATGCTCTATAACTACTGACTTTATTGTCCCCATTTTACATATAAGGATGCTGAGGCTCTGCCAGGAGAAATAGCTTAGCCCAGGTCATCCAGTGGGAAGCGGCTGGTGCAGAGAAATAGTGATCGTGGTGGGACATTGCCTAGCCTAAGGTTCAGCATACAGTATTCAGTCAGTACTCCAGGGCTGAGCTGTTTCTGGTCATCAAAGGGCTGCCTTGTTCTCCTCCCCACAGCACAGGAAATTCCAAGGTGGTTTTCCTTACAGGCTCCTCCTGCTTTGCCAGAGGGGACAGCAGAGGAGCCCAGGTACCTAAGCCAACTCAAGAGAAGATGGAATTGAATATCTCAACCACCGTGTCTGGGCCTCTGATTGTTGAGGAGGGGGCTGTCCAGGGGAAGGCTGTGAGCTGCTTTGGACCTTATCTGGGAATTTCCTTGGGCTTGCAGCCTTTACCCTATCCTTGAAATGGTTCTGGCTGGGTAGCAACTTCTAGGTGGTGTGGGCGAAATTTGGAACTGGCTTAGGGCGGGGATAAGACCAAGAACACAAGTTTCCTTGAGCTATAGGGGAGAGGGAGGGGAGGAAATTGGAGACCTCAGCACCCCTTTGCTCACTGTCTTGCTCACAGTCCACGATGGCCTGGTCCCTGGTGTTCCTCGGTGTCATCGTCTTGCTGTCTGCCTTCTCTGGACCTGGTGTCGGGGGTGGCCCCATGCCCAAGCTGGCTGACCGGAAGCTGTGTGCAGACCAGGAGTGCAGCCGTAAGAGTGGGGAGGGGAGAACTGGGGGCTTGGGGTGTTAGCCTGTGTGGAGCGTGCTGCATTCCCTTCTATTCCTTCCCTAGACCCTATCTCCATGGCTGTGGCCCTTCAGGACTACATGGCCCCCGACTGCCGATTCCTGACCATTCACCGGGGCCAGGTGGTGTATGTCTTCTCCAAGCTGAAGGGCCGTGGGCGGCTCTTCTGGGGAGGCAGTGTGAGTCTTGGGAGAGTGAAAGAGGGAAGGGTACAGGGCTGGGGTAGATTTATTATCCCCATGAAGGGAAGATTTGAGGGGGATGAACTGAAATAGACATTGTGGGGGGATATTGTTACTTCCTTCCTTTATTTATTTATTTATTTATTTATTTATTTATTTATTTTTGAGACAGCATCTCACTCTGTTGCCCTGACTAGAGTGCGGTGGTGCGATCTCGGCTCACTGCAACCTCCACCTCCCGGGTTCAAGCGATTCTCCTGCCTCAGCCTCCTGAGTAGCTGGGACTACAGGCACGTGCCACCACGCCTGGCTAATTTTTGTATTTATAGTAGAGATAGGGTTTCACCATATTGGCCAGGCTGGTCTCGAACTCCTGACCTCGTGATCCGCCCACCTCAGCCTCCCAAAGTGCTGGGATTACAGGCGTGAGCCACTGCGCCCAGCCCTTATTTATTTATTTTTAATTTTTTTCCAAGACAGAGACTTGCTGTGTCACCCAGGTTGGAGTGCAATGGTGCAATCTCGGCTCACTGTAACCTCCACCTCTTGGGTTCAAGCGATTCTCCTGCCTCAGCCTCCCGAGTACCTGGGATTACAGGCATGCGCCACCACACCTGGCTAATTTTTGTATTTTTAGTAGAGACAGGGTTTCCCCATACTGGCCAGGTTGGTCTTGAACTCTTGACCTCATGATTTGCCCACCTTGGCCTCCCAGAATGCTGGGATTCTAGGTGTGAGCCACCACCCCCCCCAGCCTATTTTCACTTTATTTACCAATTTTAGGGCACCTGCTATGGTCCCACGTTCTGTTCTAGACACCAAGATACAACAACAAATGATCCTTTTTATTCTAATGGAGGGAAATGAGCAAAAAGCAAGTCATAAAAAATAGCAGTCGGGCACGGTAGCTCACACCTGTAATCCCAAGTAAGGCCAAGTTGAGAGGATAGCTTGAGCCCAGGAGTTCAAGACCAGCCTGGGCAACATAGCAAGACCCCGTCTCCCCACCATCTCTACAACAAAAAATTAAAAATTAACTGGGCGTCATGATGTATCTGTGGTCCCGGCTACTCGAGAGGCTGAGGTGGGAGGATTGCTTGAGCCCAGAAGTTGAGGCTGCAGTGAGCCATGATCATGCTACTGCACCCCAACCTGGGCGACACAGTGAGACCCTGTCTCCAAAATAATAATAATAATAATAAAAGCAAATATGCGCTGCTGTGAGAATTAACAGAGACTGACTTGGGTGGTCAGAAAAGGCTTCTGAACAGTGACATTTAAGCTGAGATTCGTATGACAAGGATGGAGCCAGTTACGTGGAGATCAGGGAGAAGGGAGAACGCAAAGCCTTCAGCAGGCATAAGCTTGCCATCTTCCCAGACCCTAGCTTTTAACTCCTCTTCCCTAGGTTCAGGGAGATTACTATGGAGATCTGGCCGCTCGCCTGGGCTATTTCCCCAGTAGCATTGTCCGAGAGGACCAGACCCTGAAACCTGGCAAAGTCGATGTGAAGACAGACGTGAGTGTCATGGGGCCTGGCAAAAAATCTGGGGGGAGAACCCTTAGGTTGTGGGGATGGGCAAAAATGCTCCCACCCTTGGCTCCCTAGGTGTGTGCGCTGGGAGAAATTCTTTCCCTGCCTCAATTTTCTCACCAGTAAAATGGGTCCAGTTGGGAGGTGCAAAGATTAGAGGGCTCTAGGCTAATTTGCGTAGCACTTGTGTGGCCAGACCTGGGCCCTGCAGCTGCAGCCTTTGCTAAAACCACTAGATCCTTTGTGGTGTGACCGCTGGTTTTCTCTCCACTGTTTCCCCTTTCTCTTTTTCAGAAATGGGATTTCTACTGCCAGTGAGCTCAGCCTACCGCTGGCCCTGCCGTTTCCCCTCCTTGGCTTTATGCAAATACAGTCAGCCCAGTGCAAACGACCTGTCTCTGTGGTCTTTGGGGTGGGGTAGGGTGGGGTGGGGACTATACAAATAAAATGTGTCTCTGGGTTCCTGAATCTAACCAATTAACCCGCTGCATATGGTAACGTCAGTGGTTGCTAGGCAGTATTTCACTGATGAAAGCCCTGTGCGGTAGGAGGGCTCCTAAGCTTAGGTTTCGGACACAAGCAAAGGAAAACCTAAGCAGCCCAACTAGGGGGTTGTGTCCTCTCTAGACCAGTGGGAGGGAGCCAATCGGACTACGCGGAGGATATAAATTGCACAGCAAAGGTTTTCTTGGAAGATTATCTGCAAAGGGAGGCGGGAAGTAACCTGCGCCTATCTTCTGAGTTTTCCTCCTTTTTGCCTTTGAGACCAGTAATCGCTCCCGCCAGCTCAAGATCAGCTCCTCTTCCAGTCTCTTTCTGTCAATCCTGCCCGTGCCCCCTTCTTTGCATTCGTATCCCCTTCCCCAAGTCCGCTCCAAACCAATCCGGAGACTCGACTCTGCCCCCGGACTTCAGACTAAATCCGTTCCTCGGCTCGGCAAAGCATCTGTGCACGTCCCTTCCCACTTGCTCGGCCAATCGCTGGCCTCGGCCCCACCCCTTTGGGCTTCTCACGCCACCAATCCGCGCCTTTTGTCCCGCCCCCTACCCGGGAGTCCGCCAATCCCGCCCTTCGGAAATCGTGGTCTGGTATCCAGCTGCTGGAGCGGGTCGCGCTGGAGGGGGGCGGAGGCGGAAGTGGCGGTGCCGGGCCCGGGGAGTAGGAAGAAGCCGGGGCTGTAACCGGAGTGGAGCGGCTGCCAGCCGAGGAGCAGGCGCGGCCGCGGCGCCATATTGCGGCTCTCAGCGGCCGCGACCGAGTCATGGCCGAGACCTACGGTGAGGGTGGTGGGCCGAAGCCGGGGTCCTGGGTCTGGGCCCAGGGAGGATGCGGCCTGTGGGAATGGGCGGGGCTTTGTAGATCAGGGGGCGGGGTCTGGTGTTATGGAGGCAGGGCCTAAGTGGATGCTGGGAGGGGTTTAGTGGGTCTGAGGCTGAGCTTAATCGATTTAGGTGGAGCCTGAGGGTCTGGTGCGTGGGTTAAATAGATCTGGGGCGGGATTTGAGGGAGCTGGTCCTTAGGGGTTCAGGGAGGCCTTGAGGGAAGAGGTGGGCCTTAATAGATCTGGGCGGAGCCTGAGTGAAGGGGCGGGGCTGACTGCGTGAATGGCAGGAGTCCGGCTTATGGGCTAGAGGGAACACTGGATGGAAGCTCGGGACCGTGGGGCTGCTCTGGCTGGAGAGAGCTCTGGAATGGGTTTGGGTATGGGCTGTCCTTGAGTTAGGGGCAGGACTTAGTGGCAAGGGGTGGGGCTTATGCATGAGAATGGAGCCAGGGTCTGGGCAGAGGGAGGGAAGGAGAGGTCGGGAAGTGGAAAATCAGTAGGGATGCACCACAGGAGGTGGTGATTGGAGGCGGAGGAAGCGCAGGTTTAGGAGTCAGAGGGAGCCGCATTCGTTCAACAAATACAGAAGAGAAGAGTGCAAAGACCCTGAGGTGAGAACCAGCTTGTCGTTTTCAGGGAATAGACTGAAGGTCAGGAGCTATAGTGGAGTGAATGAGTCAGAGGGTGGTAGGAGGTGAAGAGGAACAAGGGCTAGATGGTAGTCCTTGTTTAAATAGCTTTCAAGAGACTTTAGCGATGAAATAGCTAAGATCTGGGACTCTGGAGCCCTTGGTCTAGGTTTGAATCTCACTTCTGCCCAGCTCTGTCACTTGGGGCAAGTCAGTTAACCTCTCTGGTCTGTTTCCTCATCTGGAAAATGGGAATAATTTTTAGGCTACCTCCCTCATAGAGTTTTCCTGAGGATGATGTGAGCTGTTGATGTGAGTAAAGACCTTTAGAGCTGTTCCTGGCCCACAACAACACACAATTGACCTATGTAACAAACCTGCACATGTGGGCTGGGCATGGTGGCTCATGCCTGTAATCCCAGCACTTTGGGAGGCCAAGGTGGGCGGATCACCTGAGGTCGGGAGTTTGAGACCAGCCTGACCAACATTGAGAAACCCCGTCTCTACTAACAGTACAAAATTAGCTGAGCATGGTGGCACATGCCTGTAGTCCCAGCTGCTCAGGAGGCTGAGGCAGGAGAATTGCTTGAACCTGGGAGGTGGAGGTTGCGGTGAGCCAAGATCGCGCCATTGCACCCCAGCCTGGGCTACAAAGAGTGAAACTCTGTCTCGAAAAAACAAAAACAAGGACAAAAAAACCCTGCGCTTGTATCCCCTGAACCTAAAATAAAAGTTGAAAAAAATATATAGAATGTACCTGGCACATGGCAAGTACTACATAAGAGTTATCTGTTACTGTTACCTATTGGTTTGTTTCTGCCTATGTCTGTTTCTCTCCCTCTAACTGTGATGGTTGAGAGACAGATTGGATTGGAATCCATCTTTTTCCCTGTATCTTTCTCTCCCTGTGGGTATCCCTGATTTTGGCTCCATCTGGTCAGACTTCCTCTTCAAATTCCTGGTGATTGGCAGTGCAGGAACTGGCAAATCATGTCTCCTTCATCAGTTCATTGAGAATAAGTGTGAGTTTCCTGCAGTGGTCCTGGGAACCCTGAGCTGTGGTTATTATGGGCATGGTGTGGGCTGGTGGGCAGCTGGTGGGGAGGGCAGGGCTGGCCATAGGTACAAGTCCAGTCCTGTCTTTTTGGTCCTTGCTTTGTCATATGTCCTTTACTAGGTTCTCCTTGACCTCAGTCACTCCAGCAATGAGAATGGGTTTGTAGAGACTGAGAAGGCCTTGGAGGATGGGGGATCCTCTGAGCTGCCTCCTCTCTCCCTGCACTGCCCCTTCTGTTCCTCCCACTCCCAGTCAAACAGGACTCCAACCACACGATCGGCGTGGAGTTTGGATCCCGGGTGGTCAACGTGGGTGGGAAGACTGTGAAGCTACAGATTTGGGACACGGCTGGCCAGGAGCGGTTTCGGTAGGTGGGCTGGGCTCCCAAGGGTGATGAGGAGAGAGAGAGAGAAGGAAAGAGAGAGAGAGATGTGTGTGTAGAGTCACTTGGAGACACTGAGAGGGCAGACAAGGCAGAGAGAGAGAGAAGAGACACTGTAGTTAACAGGTATATATATCCAAGGAGAGAGGGAGTACTGGAGAGAAAGAGATGGTGGAAGAAAAAGAGGTAGGGGCCAGGTGCAGTGGCTCATGCCAGTAATCCCCGTGCTTTGGGAGGCCAAGGTGGGAAGATTGCCTGAGCCCAGGAGTTCAAGACCAGCCTGGGCAACATAGCGAGACCCCATCTCAAAGAAAGAAAAAGAGATAGAGAAAAGTGGCTTGGGGAGGGGGTGAGGGATAGAGACTGAGAGACACTGAAACAGAAAGAGAAGGGGAAACTTGGGAGACACACACCCAGAAAGGAAAAGAGCAAGAGAGACAGAGACTAAGAGAGTTGAAGAGAATGATAAGAGAGATAAGGAGGCCTGGCACAGTGGCTCACACCTATAATCCCAGCACTTCAGGAGGCTGAGGCGAGCGGATCACTTGAGGTCAGGACTTCGAGACCAGCCTGCCACCATGGTGAAACCCTGTCTCTACTAAAAATACAAAAAAATTTTAGCTAGGCTGTGCTGGTGGATGCCAGTTACTCGGGAGGCTGAGGCAGGAGAATTGCTTGAACCTGGGAGGCACAGGTCGCAGTGAGTCAAGATCGCACCAGTTCTCCCCAGCTGGCGTGACAGAGCGAGACTCTGTCTCAAAAATAAATAAATAAATAAATAAATAAATAAATAAATACATACATACATACATACATACATACATACATAAAGGAGGTGAGGAGACACAGAGAAACAGAGGTCAGAGGCAGAGAGGGAGACAGGGCAAGTCGGACAGGTGTAGTTGGACATTGAATGAATGAATGCATTGATTTATGGAAAGGCAAGGGTGAGCATGAGAGCCACAGAGATGGAACAGAAAGAGAGACAGCGAGAAATAGGGAACTGAAGGCACACAGGCCAAGGCAGGAGAACCGCTTGAGTCCAGGAGTTTGAGACCAGCCTGGGCAACATTGTGAAATCCCATCTTTCCAAAAGAGAAATGGAGAAATGGACGTGTTGTGGGAGAGGAAGAGGGAAATGCATAGGGCTCAACACGTGGTAGGTCTTCAGGAAATGACTGCAGAAAAGTTGATCGACACATAGAAACCTTAGGCGAGTCTGAGAAACAGAGACAGAGAGCAGGGAGAGAAATAGAGGGAATTCAGTCCATGGAAAAGTGTGATCTGTGGCAGCACTTAGTAGCTGGTGAGTTAATACTTGTGTATGGATTCACTGCCTGAGGTGCACAGAGCCCAGAGGCAGAGAGAGGGGCTGAAGGATAGACAGGTGTGTGGCATGGGCTAGGTTTACGGTGAGTGCTTAGTACATGCTTGTGGAATGATTGCATGAGTTCCAGAAGGACCCAGACTGGTGAGACTGAGAATGCAGAGTTGGCTACACTGGGAAGGAGCCTCCACCTGACACAGCAGGACGATGATAAGCAGATGTTGCATAGCGCTTGGGCAGGGCCAGGCAAGGGGAGATTTGCTCAGAAAATGTTGAATGAACGAATGCACAAATGCATGGGAAGGCAAAAGTAAGCATGGGAGAGCCAGAGAGATGAAACAAACAAACAAAAAAGACAGGGAGAAATAGGAAATTCAATAGGGCCAGCCACGGCGGCTCACACCTATAATCCCTGCACTTTGGGAGGCCTAGGCGGGTGGATCACTTGAGGTCAGGAGTTCAATATCACACTGGCCAGCATGGCGAAACCCCATCTCTACTAAAAATACAAAAATTAACTAGACGTGGCAGTGCATGCTTGTAATCCCAGCTACTTGGGAGGCTGAGGCAGGAGAATCACTTGCATCCGGGGGGCAGAGGTTGCAGTGAGCCGAGATCATGCCATTGCACTTCAGCCTGGGTGAAAGAGCAAAACTCCATCTCAATCAATCAATCAATCAATCAATAAAAGACACGTAGGGCTGGGCACAGTGGCTCACGCCTGTAATCCCAGCACTTTGGGAGGCCGAGGTGGGCGGATCACTTGAAGAGTTTGAGATCAGACTGGCCAACATGGTAAAACCCTATCTCTAGGAAAAATACAAAAATTAGCCGATGTGGTGGCATGCATCCGTAATCCTGGCTACTCAAGAGGCTGAGGTGGGAGAATTGCCTGAACTGAGGAAGTGGCGGTTGCAGTGGTTGCAGTGAGCCGAGATCATGGCGCACTGCAGCCTGGGAAACAGAGTGAGACTCTTACTAAAAAAAAAAAGGCACATAGGTTAAGGCAGGAGAATCACTTGAGCCCAGGAGTTAGAGACCAGCCTGGGCAACCTAGCGAAGCCCCATCTTTACAAAAAATATTAAGAAATTAGCCAGGTGTGGTGGTGCACACGTGTAGTCCCAGATACTCCAGAGGCTGAGGTGGGAGGATCCCTCCCCTGGGAGACTGAGCCCAGGAGTTCGAGGATGCAGTGAGCCAAGATCGTGCCACTGCACTCCAACCTGGGCTACAGAGCAAGACCATCAAAAAAATAAAAAATAAAAATAAAAAAAAGACACACATGTAAGAGACACAGAGAGAAAAAGAGACCAATGGAAAGACAGGGACACAGGGAGAGACAAAGACAGGGAGACTTACAGACAGAGGCAGCTGGCCAGCTAAGTGAGATAGAAGCTGAGAGAGGCAAAGAGAGAGGGACTGCAAGGATGCAAAAACAGAGAGGAATTGCATGGCGACTCGACCAAGGCCAGGTTTTGGGGGATGGGCCAGCAGTGAAGGGGGGCCTCCGAACCACCAGTCTCTCTCTGCAGAGGGGGGCATTCTCAGGGCAGATCCCAGCCTTGGGGGTGACTGGGTCCCCCTGGCCCCACAGGTCGGTGACACGGAGTTATTACCGAGGGGCGGCTGGAGCCCTGCTGGTGTACGACATCACCAGGTGGGTGCCCGGGGTAGGTGGGGCAGGGCATGGGGGGGCTCCTCTCTGCACTGCCTCCCTCCCCTCTCCCTTCTCCACAGCCGGGAGACGTACAACTCACTGGCTGCCTGGCTGACGGATGCCCGCACCCTGGCCAGCCCCAACATCGTGGTCATCCTCTGTGGCAACAAGAAGGACCTGGACCCTGAGCGGGAGGTCACTTTCCTGGAGGCCTCCCGCTTTGCCCAGGAGAATGGTGAGGGCTGTGTCGTGGACCAGGTGGTGGTGGGGGTGGACAGTCCACAGGGACCATGGGTTTACTGGCTCTGAGTGGCTGTGCCCAGCAGGGGAACGTGGAGGTTCAGAGGTCTGGGTTCAAAATTGAGTGTTGGCTGGATGTGGTGGCTCACACCTGTAATCCCAGCAGTTTGGGAGGCCAAAGTGGGAGGATTGCTTGAGCCCAGGAGTTTGAGACCAGCCTGGACAACATAGTGAGATCCTATCTCTACAAAAAATTTTAAAAATTAGGTGGGTGTGGTGGCTTAGACCTGTAGTCCCAGCTACAGTGGAGGCTGAGGCAGGAGGATCACCTGAGCCTGAGAGTTTTTAAGACTTCAGTGAGCCGTGATCACGACATTGTACTCTAGTCTGGGAGACAGAGCAAGACCCTGTCTCCAAAAAAACAAGCAAACAAACAAAAAGCCTAAGTGTTGCCTCCAGTGAGCTGTGTGATTACACTGGTTCTCAGTGTCCTCATCTGGAAAGTGGGATCACAGTGTTTCTGCCTCACAGTGTGCTGTGACGATTAAGGGAGATTGTCTGTGGAAAGTCCTCAGCACCTGCCACAGAGCAGGTGCTAGATTAATGTTGGCTGCTAAGGTTTCGTCTACAGTGGGGAGGCAGCACAGGGGTATTGGTTTAATTAATTGTTTTATTATATATATATATATATATTTTTTTTTTTGAGACGGAGTCTGGCTCTGTCGCCCAGGCTGGAGTGCAGTGGCCAGATCTCAGCTCACTGCAAGCTCCGCCTCCCGGGTTCCCGCCATTCTCCTGCCTCAGCCTCCCGAGTAGCTGGGACTACAGGCGCCCGCCTCGTCGCCCGGCTAGTTTTTTGTATTCTTTAGTAGAGACGGGGTTTCACCGTATTAGCCAGGATGGTCTCGATCTCCAGACCTCGTGATCCGCCCGTCTCGGCCTCCCAAAGTGCTAGGATTACAGGCTTGAGCCACCGCGCCCGGCCATGTTTTATTATATTTTATTTTATCTATTTTTTCCTCCTACCGCACCTTCCTGGGTATTGATTTAATGTAGAGATTGCAACCCCAGATGGCCCTAGGTGAAAGGCAGTTTTTCGTTTTCTTTTTTTTTTTTTTTTTTTTGAGACGGAGTCTTGCTCTGTTACCCAGGCTGGAGTACAGTGGCGCAATCTCAGCTCACTGCAACTTTTACCTCCTGGGTTAAAGTGATTCTTCTGCCTCAGCCTCCCGAGTAGCTGGGACTACAGGCACATGCCACCACACATTTTTGTATTTTTAGTAGAGACGGGGTTTCACTATATTGGCCAGGCTGATCTTGAACTCCTGACCTTGTGATCCGCCCGCCTCAGCCTCTCAAAGTGCTGGGATTACAGGTGTGAGCCACCACACCCGGCAAAAGGCACATTTTTGAATATAGGAGATGGGATGGGGTAGATTCTAGAGTAACAGGCACTAGCGTTAAGGGGAGTGCAGCATACTGACAACCCACACCAAAAGGCTTGCAAGGGCCAACCACAATGGCTCACACCTATAATCCCAGCATTTTGGGAGGCCAAGGTAGGAGGATCACTTGAGGTCAGGAGTTTGAGACCAGCCTGTGTAACAGAGGGAGACCCCACCTCTACAAAAAAAGAAAAAAAAAATAGCTGGGTGTGGTGGTATATGCCTGTGGTCCAGGCTACTCAGGAGGTTGAGGCAAGAGAATCACTTGAGCCCAGAAGTTCGAGGCTGCAGTGATCTATGATCGCACCACTGCACTCCAGCCTAGGGGACAGAGAGATACTTTGTCTCAAAGAAAAAAACAAAGAAAAAAGGTTTGCAAGTATAAACTCATTTGAAAACATTGTGTTGGCCAAACCACCCACATCTGGTGGCTTGAGATCTGCTTATGTTCCCCTGGTTTGCAACCTCCAGGTTTTAAAGGAGGTTTTGCCATCAGAGAGGTGTGGGTGTGAATCCAGCTCTGATTTTCTGACTGTGGGACCTTGTCACGAGGCTGATGGGTAGACTCTGGTTGGTCTGTGCCTGTCCTAGATGGTGCTAGGGACACAGTGTTGGAGACAGCCCTAGGCCCAACCTGGATGGAGCTCACAGTTCAGTGGCTGGGGGTGGAAGGACAGACCCACTTGCCAGTGACAGCCCAGAAAGGTCAGGGCTTGATGGCGAAGCACCGGGAGAGAGGGGTGAGAGCCAGCAGGGGAGAGCCCCAGAGGGGTCAGGGCCAGGACTAGGGGAGCAGGCAGAGGGATTGGGGTGGGATGGAGAACACAGGCAGAGGGGTCAGGGCTGGGATAGGGCAGGCACAGGTACAGGGGTCAGGTGGGATGAGGGGGCACAGGGAGAGGAGTTACATGGAATGGGGAGCATGAGCAGAGGGTTGGGGTGGGATGGGGAGCCCAGGTAGAGGGGTCAAGGCCAGGTTTGGGGGGCACAGGCAGAGTGGTTGCATGGGATGGGGGAGCATGGGCAGAGGGGTCGGGGTGGAATGGGGCAGGCCCAGGCAGAAGGGTCTGGGGGGTACAATGGGGACCCAGGCAGAGGGTTGGGGCCAGGATGAGGAGGCACAAACAGAGGGGTCAGGGCCAGGATAGGGGGCCACAAGAAGCTGTGGGAGCCCTAAGTAGGCACCTAACCCAGCCTAGGAAGTCAGGGAGGACTTCCTGGAGGAGGAGCTGTGTGAGCTGAGCTCTGAAGGAAGAGCTGGGTGGGCATATGGGGAAGCGGACATCAGTGGCAGGGAAATGGCATGCACAGAGGCCTGAGGTGAGGGTAAGCAGAGATGGAACATTGGAGGAACAGGATGAGAGTCAGCAGTTGAGAGCTCAGTGGAGGGTGGGGACTGACTGGGGCCCTGACCTCAGAGTGTGTGCCCCTGCAGAGCTGATGTTTCTGGAGACCAGCGCTCTCACAGGTGAGAACGTGGAAGAGGCGTTCCTCAAGTGTGCCCGCACCATCCTCAACAAGATTGACTCAGGTGAGGCCCCGACCGGCCCGAGTGGGAGCAGAGGGCAGGCCTGGGGGTCTCCAGGCAACCAGTGCTGACCTCTCCCCTTCCCCGACAGGTGAGCTAGACCCCGAGAGGATGGGATCCGGCATTCAGTACGGGGATGCGTCCCTCCGCCAGCTTCGGCAGCCTCGGAGTGCCCAGGCCGTGGCCCCTCAGCCGTGTGGCTGCTGAGCCTTGCGGAGCCAGGTGGGACACTGGGGGCTCAGAGAGGCAGGGTGGTCTCTTGGGAATGGGGGAGGTGGTGCAGAGATAGACACTGAACGTGTCATGGCAAGAGAAACAGAGTGAGAGAGAAAGATGCAAAAACACATAAGCTAAAGGAGGCATCTGGCTGGGCGCAGCGGCCTGTAATCTCAGCACTTTGGGAGGCCCAGGTGGGCGGAGGCAGTTCATTGAGTGGGGGTGGAGGGACAGACCCACTTCCAGACAGTGACAGCTCAGAAAGGTCAGGGCCAGGCTGGGCACAGCGGCTCACACCTGTAATCCCTGCACTCTGGAAGGCTGAGGCGGGCGGATCACCTGAGGTTAGGAGTTCGAGACCAGTCTGGCCAACATGGTGAAACCCCCCTCTCTACTAGAAATACAAAAATTAGCCAGGTGTGGTGGCAGGCGCCTGTAATCCCAGCTACTTGGGAAGTTGAGGCAGGAGAATTGCTTGAACCCAGGAGGTGGAGGTTGCAGTGAGCTGAGGTCACGCCATTGCACTCTAGCCTGGGTGATAAGAGCGAGACTTCATCTCAAAAAAAAAAAAAAAAAAGAAAGGTCAGGACCAGATGGGGAAGCACGGGGAGACTGGGGGAGATGGGTCAGAGCCAGCAGGGGAGAGGCCCAGGGGGTCAGGGCCAGGGTTGGGGCACAGGCAGAGGGATCAGGGGTGGGGTAGGGCAGGCAGAGGGGGCAGGGTGGGATGAGGGGACACAGGTAGAGGGGTTGCATGTGATGCGGGGGGGATACTTAAGGTCAGGTGTTCGAGACCAGCCTGGCCAACATGGTGAAACCCCTTCTCTACTAAAAATACAAAAATTAGCCAGGCGTGGTGGTACATGCCTATATTCTCAGCTACTTGGGAGGCTGAGGCAGGAGAATCACTTGAACCTGGGAGGTGGAGGTTGCAGTGAGCCAAGATTTAGCCATTGCATTCCAGGCTGGGCGACAAAGCAAGATTCTGTCTCAAAAAAAAAAGGGGCGGGACATCTTCCGGGCCACAGGGAATCCACCTGTCCCCTGCAGCTCTAGGCCAGCTTCTTGCCCTAGACCTTGACCCTTCCATTCATAGTTCTCCAACGATTTATTGAGCGCCTGCTGTGTGCCAGGCCCTGCTCAAGGCACTGGGGCTATGGCAGGGAGTAAAACAGGCTCCCATCCTCATGGTGCTGACATTCTCTTTGGAGGAGACAGGTGATAAACGAGATGTAAGTCGGCTGGGTGCAGTAGCTCACACCTGTAATCCCAGCACTTTGGCAGGGTGAGATGGGAAGATCACTTTGAGACCAGGCTGGGCAACAAAACAACCTTATCTCCACAAAAAGCTTTTTAAAATTAGTCAGGCATGGTAGTGTGCACTGGAGTCCCAGCTGCTCAGGAGGCTGAGGTGGGAGGATGACTTGAGCCCAGGAGTTTGAGGCTGCAGTGAGCTGTGACCACGCACCACTGCACTTCAGCCTGGGTGACAGAACGAGACTGTCTCAAAAAAAAAAAGAAAAAAAAAAAAGAAAAGAAATACATAAGTAAAGTATGTAGTAGTGAGGAAGGTAAGAACTATGGAGAAAAATAAAACAAGCACAAATGGGTGGATAGGGTGGAGGAGTGTAGTTTTTTTTTCTTTGAGACGGAGTATTGCTCTGTCACCCAGGATGGAGTGCTGTGGCATGATCTCGGCTCCCTGCAACCTCCGCTTCTGGGGTTCAAGTGATTCTCCTGCCTCAGCCTCATGAGTAGCTGAGATTACAGGTGACTATCACCATGCCCGGCTAATTTTTTGTATTTTTAGTAGAGATGGGGTTTCACCATGTTGGCCAGGCTGGTCTCAAACTCCTGACCTCAAGTGATCCACCCACCCTCGGCCTACTAAAATGTTGGGATTACAGGCGTGAGTCACTGCGCCTGGCCAAGAGTGTACTTTTTTTTTTTTTTCTTTTGAGACGGAGTTTCACTCTTGTTGACCAGGCTGGAGTGCAATGGCTCAATCTTGGCTCACCGCAACTTCTGCCTCCCGGGTTCAAGCAATTCTCCTGCCTCAGTCTCCTGAGTAGCTGGGATTACAGGCATGTGCCACCACGCCTGGCTAATTTTGTATTTTTAGTAGAGACGGGGTTTCTCCATGTTGGTCAGGCTGGTCTGGAACTCCTGACCTCAGGTGATCTGCCCGCCTTGGCCTTCCAAAGTGCTGGGATTACAGGTGTGAGCCACTGTACCCGTCCTTTTTTTCTTTTTCCTTTCTTTTTTTTTTTTTTGAGATGGAGTCTCGCTCTGTCACCATGCTGGAGCGCAGTGGCGTGATCTTGGCTCACTGCAACCTCTGCCTCCTGGGTTCAAGCGATTCTCCTGCCTCAGCCTCCCGAGTAGGTAGGACTACAGGTGTGTGCCACCATGCCCAGCTAATTTTTGTATTTTTAGTAGAGACGGTTTCACCATGTTGGCCAGGTTGGTTTCGATCTCCTGACCTCGTGATCCGCCCACCTCAGCCTCCCAAAGTGCTGGGATTACAGGTGTCAGCCACTGCACCTAGCCTAGAGTGTACTTTTAAACAAGATGATGGAAGCCTCACTGAGAAGATGACATTTGAGTAAAGGAGGGGAGATAGGGAGGCCTGTGGGGATCTGGGGCAAGAGCGTTGGCTGAGAGCACAGCAAGTGCAACGCTGCTAGTGAGGTGCATGCCTGGCGTGGGTGAGGGTAACCGAAGCAGCCAGTGTGGGCATCATGGAGGACCTGTGTGTGTTTTGCGGGTACAGCATGAGATGGGGTCAGGGGTTGGAGGAAGCAGATCAGTTAGGGCTTGTAGGCCCTGGGGAAGCCTCTGGCTTATACCCTGTGTGGGAGCCACGGGAAGCTTCTGAACAGAGGAGGGACAGGATCCGATTCAGGGGTTCATAGAGTTCCTCTGCCTGCATAAAGAGAAGCGGCTGTGAGGGGCAGAGGGGGTCACCAGGACACCAGAGAGGAAGCTGCTGCAAAGTCCAGGGGAGAAATGGTGGAGGACAGGACGAGGGGGCGGGCAGAGGAATGGCTGAGAAGGGAATAGGGTCCATGTCCTCCCTAGACTCTTTGTCTTCCAGTTTTGGCCAATCTTTTTTTTTTTTTCTTTGGTCCTGTCTTTTTTTTTTTTTTTTTGAGACAGAGTTTCACTCTTGTTGCCCAGGCTGGAGTGCAATGGCACGATCTCGGCTCACCACAACCTCCACCTCCCAGGTTCAAGCAATTCTCCTGCCTCAGCCTCCGTAGTAGCTGGGATTATAGGCGTGTGCCACCACGCCCGGCTAATTTTTGTATTTTTAGTAGAGATGGGGTTTCTCCATGTTGGTCAGGCTGGTCTCGAGCTCCCGACCTCAGGTGATCCACCCACCTCAGCCTCCCAAAGTGCTGGGATTACAGGCATGAGCCACCATGCCCGGCTGGTCCTGTCTTTTTTATTATTATTTTTTTGAGACAGAGAATCGCTTTGTTACCCAGGCTAGAGTGCAGTGGCATGATCTTGGCTCACTGCAAGCTCTGCCTCCCGGGTTCATGCCGTTCTCCTGCCTCAGCCTCCCGAGTAGCTGGGACTACAGGCGCCCGCCACCATGCCCGGCTAATTTTTTGTATTTTTTTTAGTAGAGACGGGGTTTCACCGTGTTAGCCGGGTTGGTCTCGATCTCCTGACCTTGTGATCCACCTGCCTCGGGTTCCTAAAGTGTTGGGATTACAGGCGTGAGCCATTTTTTTGTTTTGTTTTGTTTTAGAGAGAATCTCACTGTCACCCAGGCTGTAGCGCAGTGGCACCATCTTGGCTCACTGTGACCTCCACCTCCTGGGTTCAAGTGAATCTCCTGCCTCAGCCTCCCAAGTAGCTGGGATTACAGGCGTGTACCACCATGGCCAGCTAATTTTTTTTGTTTTGTTTTGTTTTTTGAGACAGAGTCTCACTCGGTTACCCAGGCTGGAGTGCAGTGGCACGGTCTCGGCTCATTGCAACCTCCGCCTCCTGGGTTCAAGCGAGTCTTCTGCCTCAGCCTGCCAAGTAGCTGGGACTACAGGCACGTGCCACTATGTCTGGCTAATTTTTTGTATTTTTAGTAGAGACGGGGTTTCACCATGTTAGCCAGGATGGTCTCGATCTCCTGACCTCATGATCCACCCGCCTTGGCCTCCCAAAGTGCTGGGATTACAGGTGTGAGCCACTGCACCTGGTCAATTTTTGTATTTTTAATACAGATGGGTTTTGCCATGTTCGTGAGGCTGGTGTCAAACTCCTGACCTCAGGTGATTCACCCGCCTTGGCGTCCCAAAGTGCTGGAATTACAGGCCTGAGCCACTGCGCCCAGCCAATCCTGTCTCCTTTTGATGCGGCCACTGGGTCTTTCTAACACACACATCTGCTCCTCTCACTCCCTTGTTCAAAACCATCCATGCCTCTCAGGGTCCCAGGACACAGCTGAACTCCTCAGCCTGGTGTTTGACCCTCTGCAGGGACTGGCCCCTGCCAGCCCAGCCTCACCAGCCTCAGCCACTTGTCCGTCTCCCTCCCTCTCAGGCCACTCCAGCCACACTGACGTTCTTCCCATTCCTCTGGGCCCTTGCTCATGCTGGGCCTCTGCCTGCAACACCATTCCTACCCTATTTTCCCTGGCAACCTCCTTCCCTCCTCCAGGAAGCACTACTTGTTCCTCCATGCTTGGTCCAAACTTTTTTTTATTTTTATTTTTGAGATAGAGTCTCACTCTGTCACCCAGGCTGGAGTGCAGTGGCGTGATCTCAGCTCACCGCAACCTCTGCTCCTGGGTTCAAGCAATTCTGGTGCCTCAGCCTCCTGCGTAGCTGGGACTATTGGCACCGGCCACCAACGCCTGCTAATTTTTTGTATTTTTAGTAGAGACAGGGTTTCACCATGTTGGCCAGCTGCTCACAAACTCCTGGCCCCAAGTGATCCACCCACCTCAGCATCCAAAGTGCTGGGATTATAGGCGTGAGCCACCGCACCCGGACAGACTTCTGAACAGGCTTTCAAAACCCCGCAGGATTTGGTCCCATCCCCCCCTCTCTTGGGGATGTGTATGTCTTGCCAATTCTCCCTTCTATACTTCATGCTCAATCCCCTCCCAGCCCTTGGCAGCTCCAGGGTGGGACAGGTGGGGAACAGGTGGTTAGACCTTGGATCTACTTGGAAGGCAGAGCTAACATGATTTCCTCATGGAATGGATGTGTAATCTGAAAGAGAGAGAGGAATCAAGGATGATGTCTTCAGAAAGTGCTCTCTTGTCCTTCCAGGACTTTGCACCTGCTGTGCCTGAGCAAGAAGTTTGCTTATCTGTAAAATGAGGCTAATAATAGCACCTGCTTCTATAGATGTTGAGAAGAAAATAAGTTAATTCACGAAAATGCTCAGAATGGCGCCTTATGGTCAAGACTTGATCGATGAGGGCTGTTTTTAAAGTTTTTTTCTTATCCATCTTTGGGCTGAGCTCAAAGGAATGGGTGTGTCCTCTTCACCTCAGGGCGTAGCAGAGACTCTGTCCTAGAGTTTGCCCTCAGTAGGTCAAATGTAACAAGGCAAGGCTTTTTCACACTTTGTTGACTGCAATCTGCAGGAAGAAATATATTTTATGTGTTGATCTAGGACTGACTGTAGAAGATCCCACCCACATATAAAACTCAAACACATTTTCCTACCACCAGCATTCTTTCATTTTTTGGCACTGAAGCGAAAGTCACATAACATACATTTACGTGACTTTTCAGAGTGTACAATTCAATGGCATTTAGTACATCCACAGGGTTGTGCAATCACCACCTCTGTGTTTTTCCAGAATGTCTTCTTTTCTTTCTTTCTTTTTTTTTTTTGAGACAGAGTCTCGCTCTGTTACCCAGGATAGAGTGCAGTAGAGCCATCTTGGCTCACTGCAACCTCCGCCTCCTGGGTTCAAGCGATTCTCCTGCCTCAGCCTCTGGAGTAGCTATAATTACAGGCATGTACCACCACACCCACCTAATTTTTGTATTTTTAGTAGAGTCGGGGTTTGACCACGTTAGCCAGGCTGGCTCGAACTCCTGACCTCAGGTGATCCACCCGCCTCGGCTTCCCAAAGTGCTGGGGTTACAGGTGTGAGCCACCGCGCCCGGCCTCAGGACGTTTTCATTACCCTAAAAGGAAACCCCATACTTATTAAGCAGTCACTCTCCATTCCCCCAGCCCCTGGCAACTACCAATTTGTTTTCTGTCTCTCTTGTCCAATAGAATATTTTTTTGCTTTACCTTTTTTTTGAGAAGGTTCTCACTTTGTCACCCAGGCTGGAGTGCCGTGGCACCATCTCAGCTCACTGCAGCCTTGACCTCCTGGGCTCATGGGAAGTCATCTTCCCATCTCAGCCTCCCAAGTAACTGGGACTACTGGTGTGCACCACCACGCCCGGCTAATTTTTGTATTTTTATTTTTTGAAGAGATGGGGTTTCACTATGTTGCTCAGGCTGGTCTCGAACTCCTGAGCTTAAGTGATTCACCCACCTCAGCATTCCTGTAAGTGCTGGAATTACAGGTGGGAGCCACCATGCCTGGCCTCTTTTCCTTTTTTCTTTTCTTTCTTTTTTTTTTTTTTTTTTTGAGATATGGTCTCACTATGTTAGCCAGGTTGGTCTTAAACTCCTGGCCTTGCTGGGTGTGGTTGCTCACGCCTGTAATCCCAGCATTTCGGGAGACTGAGGCGGGCAGATCACAAGGTCAGGAGTTCGAGACCAGGGTGACCAACATGGTAAAACCCCATCTCTACTAAAAATACAAAAATTAGCTGGGCGTGGTGGCATGCGCCTGTAATCCCAGCTACTCAGGGGGCTGAGGCAGAGGAATCGTTTGCTCCCTGGAAGCGGAGGTTGTAGTGAGCCGAGATCGCGCCACTGCACTCCAGCATGGGTGACAGAGCGAGACTCCGTCTCAAAAAAAAAAAAAAAAAAAAAACCCAAACCAAAACAAAAAAAACTCCTGGCCTCAGGCAATCCTCTACCTCAGCCTCCCAAAGTGCTAGGATTACAGACATAAACCACTGAGCCCAGCCAACCAATATATCTTTTTAAATTATTATTATTATTTTTTGAGATGGAGTTTTGCTCATGTCGCCCAGGCTGGAGTGCAATGATGTGATCTCGGCTCACTGCAACCTCTGCCTCCCGAGTTCAAGTGATTTCCCTGCCTCAGCCTCCCTAGCAGCTGGGATTACAGGTGTCCGCCACCATGCCCAGCTAATTTCTTTGTATTTTTATTAGAGACAGGGTTTCAACATGTTGTCCAGGCTGGTTTCAAACTCCTGACCTCAGGTGATGCACCTGCATTTAAAAAAATTTTTTTTTTTTTAAATAATGTTTTAATTTTGTAGAGACAGTGTCTGTGTTGCCCAGGCTAGTCTTGAACTCCTGGGCCTAAGTGATCCTCTCCTGCCTTTACCTCCCAAAGTGCTAGGATTATAGGTGTGAGCCAATGCACCCGCCCAACCAATAGAATATTCGTATTATGTATGACGCACTCTGATACTTGCTGTTCTATGCTATTCTATTTGAATTTAAAAATTGGTCAAGGCCCACCAAACTGATTTCCCCACCAAGGTAGTGACACACGTTAGAATTACCTGGAGAACTTTAAAATATACTGATGCCCAGGCCTCACCCCAGAGATTCTGAAGTGGTTTCAGGACTTTTTTCTTTTACTTAATTAAAACATAACTAGAGATGGGGTCTCACTATGTTGCCCAGGCTGGTCTCAAACTTCTAGCCTCAAGCGATTCTCCCGCCGTGGCCTCCCAAAGTGCTGGGATTAAAGACATGAGCCAGCCAGTTTCAGCATTTCTGGAAGCTCCCAGTTAATGCTATATACAACCAAAGTGAGAAACACTAACCTAACGTCTCCCCAGTTTGGGGAACACTGAAATGAGACTTAGAGCCAGGATGGTCCAGGAACATAGAGGGACACAGAAAGATACAAAGGCAGGTTCATTTTATTTATTTATTTAATTTTTTTGGAGATAGTCTCCCTCTGTTACCCAGGCTGGAGTGCAGTGGTGTGATCTTGGCTCACTGCAACCTCTGCCTCCTGGGTTCAAGCTATTCTCCTGCCTCAGCCTGCCAAGCAGCTGGGACTCCAGGCGCCTGCCACCATGCCCGGTTAATTTTTGTATTTTTAGTAGAGATGGGGGTTTCACCATTGGCCATGCTGGTCTTGAACTCCTGACCTTGTGGTCTGCCCATCTCGGCCTCCCAAAGTGCTGGGATTACAGGTGTGAGCCACCGCGCCCGGCCTATTTATTTTTTTGAGACAGTCTCACTCTGTTGCCTAGGCTGGAGTGCAGTGGCACAATGTTGGCTCACTGTAACCTCCACCTCTCAGGCTCAAGCCATCTTCCCACCTCAGCCCCCCAGGTAGCTGGGACTACTGGTGCATGCCACTACACCTGGCTAATGTTTATATTTTTTTGTAGAGATGGGGTTTCGTGGTGTTGCCTAGGCTGGTCTTAAACTTCTGGGCTCAAGCAATCCTCCTGCCTTGGCTTCCCACAGTGCTGGGATTACAGGCGTAAGCCACTGCGTTCAGCCAGATTCATGATATTTAGATGTTGAAATGTGGCTTTACAGACTTAGACAGAAAGAGGAAAAAACAACAACAACAACAAAATACAGACTTAGACAGCTTTCTGAGGCAAACAAACAGGGAGATGCAGGTACCCTCAGCGCAAGCCCCAAATTACCTGCAGGGGAGAGACGGAAAATCAGACAATGTAGAAACTGGGAGAAGAAAGGTATGGACAGACCCATGCAGATAGGAGGGCAGGGAAATACCTGGAAATGAGATAGAGACCAGCTGGACAGACCCCAGGGACCCTGCAGGTCACCACACCCTTCTCTTTCAGCTCACCTGTTCTTCAGGACCAGCCCTGCCCTTCCGGCTGGGGCCCAGGCCCAGGCTCTGAGAGGCCGTGTCCCAACCTGCCCTGGCCCCGGAGAAGCTGCGCCGCCACCTGTCCCCCTTCCTTGGTGGGGCCTGGCTTTGGGGCAAGACTGAGCCACGGGGGAAGGGGGATCCTGTACCTGCTGCTGCTTCCTCTGTCTTGGCTAACCTCTGTCCCCCTGAACCCCTAACCATACCCCAAGAGCTCCCAAAGCCTAAGACCAGGGTTATTTGTCCCTACCTCCCCGCCTGGCCCTGCTGTTGCTAGTACCTGTTATTTATTACCTGGAGGCCTGTCCAGCACCCACCCTACCCCCATAAAGCATTGTTTACACCTGTGTCTTGGCCTCCATTATTCTGAGATGGCAGGGAGATGGAAGAGGTCCCTGATGGAAGAATCAAATGTCATGGTGTTTGGGGGCCTTGTTTCTGTTTTTTGTTTGTTTGTTTTGAGATGGGAGTTTCCTTCTTGTTGCCCAGGCTGGAGTGCAATGGCACGATCTTGGCTCACCACAACCTCCACCTCCCGGGTTCAAGAGATTCTCCTGCCTCAGCCTCCCGAGTAGCTGGGATTACAGGCATGTGCCACCATGCTTGGCTAATGTTGTATTTTTAGTAGAGACATGGTTTCTCCATGTCGGTCAGGCTGGTCTCAAACTCCCGACCTCAGGTGATCCACCTGCCTCGGCCTCCCAAAGTGCTGGGATTACAGGTGTGAGCCGCCGGCATGGCCTTGGGGGCCTTGTTTCCTGATTGGACATGGTGTGGGGTATACCAAGCATGATGACTCAGGTGCCTGTTGCGGAGGGAGGGAATTTGTTACTGTGTGGACAGTTTGTGACAATCTGTGTTCTAAGCTCAAGTGTGTAAACATGCTGATGTCCCTGTGTTTGTGACATGTGTACATGTTTCCAGTACCTGCGTATGGGATGATGTCTATAGGAATGTGTGCTGGTTGTGTGTGACGCTGATAGCTGTAACTGCTCTGTGGCCTTGGTGATTGTATTGGTGAGGCTGGTATTGTTTGGGACATCAAGGCCGAGGGATGGGAATTTGGATCTATAGGTGGGCCTCCGGTCTGTGCATGTCTGATGCCTGAGAATCAGAGGCAGTGACTCACTATTGCTTGTGTGCCTGTGCATGTGTGCCCCTGAGGTCTGTGTGTGTTTTGGTGTGAATTTGGCTCCTTTTAAACACCCATGTGTGGCCAGGTGTGGTGGCTCATGCCTGTAATCCCAGCACTTTGGGAGGCCAAGGCAGATGGATCACTTGAGCCCAGGAGTTGGAGACTAGCCTGGGCAACACAGAGAGACCCTATCTACAAAAATAAAAAACAGAAAAAGTTAGCCAGGTGTCATGGTACACACCTGAAGTCCCAGCTACACCGGAAGCTGAGTTGTGAGGATCACTTTAGTTGGGAGGTTGGGCCTGCAGTGAACTGTGATCGTACCTGGGCAGAAGGGTAAGACCCCGTCTCAAAAACAAAACTAAACAAGAAACACCCTTGTGTGGCCATGAACCCTGTGTGTGCCCTGAGGACTGCGGGTTTTTGTGCAATCCTCACGCATGTGTAGATACCAGTGTGCATGTCCTTGTGCTCACGCGAACCGCCCTACGCCCTCAGGTGGCCTGCTGGGGACTGGTGCAGCCCCCTGAAGACACTCCCAGTTGCTCGTCGCCCTCCCACCTCCGCGACCGCCTTACCGACCCCGCGGGAGCCTTGAGTCCCAGCTCTCCAGCGCTACGGTGGAGGGGGCGGGGCATTCAAAATGACCTTATCTCCTTAGTCCCCCAAAATGTTCCCAACTCTGTAGCGTTCCGTGGATTTTTTTTTGTTTCATTTTTTAATTTTGTGTAAAGATAAGGTCTCACTCTGTTGCCCAGACTTTCCCTGGTTCTTTATTCTGATTCCCACGATTGTCCCGAGGGGGCAGGGGGGAGTGGGTCTTGAAAATACACATTGGCACAACATCCCTTCTAGTCCGTGTTCCCTTTTCTCAAGGGCATCCCGCACTTTTTCTCCTCCGTTATAAAAGATACTTATGTAAATTACTTACTGACGTGCGAATTTACATACATTTCCCAACTAACTGCGCAGCCATTTCTCCATCTCTCTCCCCCGTTCCTGGGCTGCGAGGAGGAGGAGGAGCTGACCCTGTAAATGAAGTCACGCGCACCGCGCTGCCGAACCCGGTGCCCGCGCTGGGGGGGAACGCGGGGTGGGCCTGTCCATGTAAATCACATCCTTTGCGTGCTCCGCCCCGCCAACGCCACTTGATTCCAACATGCAGGAAACGCCCCCTTCCAGACCCGGCCCCTCACACTGCGATCCCCCACCCGTGCAAAGGGGGCGGGGCGGAGGATGATGCAAATAAACCTCGTGTCGGCGGCCCTGTTTCCTTTCTCCTTGGCTGGGGGGTTGTCCCGAACTTCCTCGCCCAGCGCGGCTCAGGTCTGCGCAGGCGCCGTTGCCTCCGCGGGGGCGCGGTCACGTGCCCAACGGGCGTGGCGGGGCGGGGCGTCGCGCGCGGTGGGGGCGGGGTATGGCGCGCTGTGCGGCGCAGGGCGGCTGGCACAAACGGCGGCGCCGGGGCCGGAGGAAAAAGCTCGGTGAGGAGGTCGTGGGGCGAGAAGGGAGCGGGAGGAGACTGAGTCGGAGCCGGGGCGCCGACGCGAACAGGACGGGGTGTGGGGGCGCCCGCCGTGGCCTGCCGGGGCGACCCCGGTAAGGGGGATGTAGGTGCGGCGCGGGGGAGGGGATGCGCGCCGGGGACGTTGGGTGCCGGCGGTTGGGGGGGTTGGGGTGGGGGCGGGGAGCGCGCGCCGGGCGGAGGCCGAGGGGAGGGGGAGGAGAGGGGGTCCGAGCGGCCCCTAGGCCCTGTCCCAGTCGCTACTGCACTCCGAAGTGGCCTCAGGGCCCGCCCAGGGTTGGGGGCGTGGGGGTGCCCTAGAGGAGGGTGCCTTTTTCTCTCGTCCTGTCTCCGGGTGCGTGCACCCTCCTCCGTCCTTCCCTCTGCCGCCGCGGACCCTCTCCCCGAGGGCCCCTCCCTTCGGTCAGTCTCGGGACCTCCCTTCCGTCTGGGCGTGTGTCCGCCCCCGGCCGGCTTCCTCCCGTCGGGCTCGGGTCGACCCCACCGCCCCGCTCCGTCCCGGGCCCTCCCTCCCAGCTTCCCTCCGGTCTGTTTTTCTGTCTCTAGGCCCCTCGTTCTCTTTGTCTTTGGACTCCCCAGTTTCCTCTGTGTTTTGACCCCCCAGCCCCTAACTCTTGATTCTCTCAGAATCCCCCACATTTCTCTGTCTCTCTTTGAAACGCCGAGGCACATCCCTCCTATTTTCCAAACTCCCTCCTTCCCACCCCTCCACACCACCCTTTTCTACTCCAGCCCTCCTTTCTCTGTCTTTGGTTACCGCGTCCCACAACCCGCACCACAGTCCTCTGTCTTAGGGTCATCTACCCAGCCTCTGGCCTCCAGCCTTTCCCTATCACTGTCCCTTATCTGTCAGCGGACTCTCACACCTCCAGATTCTCAGGGTCTTCTCCCCGACTTGGCCGCAGGTTTTGGGGGACCTCTGTAGTCAAGTCTGTCCTGGTCGTCTTCCCCACTCCTGCCCATACCATCCCCTCTTTCCCCAGCCTGCTTGTGTCTAGCTCCTTCTCACATCCCTTTTCTTTTTCCTTTTTCTAGCCACCCTGAAGGGTCCCTTCCCAAGCCCTTAGGGACTGCAGAGGACTTGGGGACCAGCAAGCAACCCCCAGGGCACCAGAAGAGCTCTTGCTGTCTGCCCTGCCTCACCCTGCCCCACGCCAGGCCTGGTGGCCCCCAGCTGCATCAAGAGGCAGAGGAGGAGGCGGAGGAGGGTGGCACCATGGGCCCGGGCGGTGCCCTCCATGCCCGGGGGATGAAGACACTGCTGCCATGGACAGCCCGTGCCAGCCGCAGCCCCTAAGTCAGGCTCTCCCTCAGTTACCAGGGTCTTCGTCAGAGCCCTTAGAGCCTGGCCGGGCCAGGATGGGGGTGGAGAGTTACCTGCCCTGTCCCCTGCTCCCCTCCTACCACTGTCCAGGAGTGCCTAGTGAGGCCTCGGCGGGGAGTGGGACTCCCAGAGCCACAGCCACCTCTACCACTGCCAGCCCCCTTCGGGACGGTTTTGGCGGGCAGGATGGTGGTGAGCTGCGGCCGCTGCAGAGTGAAGGCGCTGCAGCATTGGTCACCAAGGGGTGCCAGCGACTGGCAGCCCAGGGCGCCCGGCCTGAGGCCCCCAAACGGAAATGGGCCGAGGATGGTGGGGATGCCCCTTCACCCAGCAAGCGGCCCTGGGCCAGGCAAGAGAACCAGGAGGCAGAGCGGGAGGGTGGCATGAGCTGCGGCTGCAGCAGTGGCAGTGGTGAGGCCAGTGCTGGGCTGATGGAGGAGGCGCTGCCCTCTGCACCTGAGCGCCTGGCCCTGGACTATATCGTGCCCTGCATGCGGTACTATGGCATCTGCGTCAAGGACAGCTTCCTGGGGGCAGCACTGGGCGGCCACGTGCTGGCCGAGGTGGAGGCCCTCAAACGGGGTGGGCGCCTGCGAGACGGGCAGCTAGTGAGCCAGCGGGCGATCCCGCCGCGCAGCATCCGTGGGGACCAGATTGCCTGGGTGGAAGGCCATGAACCAGGCTGCCGAAGCATTGGTGCCCTCATGGCCCACGTGGACGCCGTCATCCGCCACTGCGCAGGGCGGCTGGGCAGCTATGTCATCAACGGGCGCACCAAGGTAAGGCTAGGTGGGGGCCTCTTTGGAGGGGCTTTGCAGCACCCCGGTTTGGCATTCAGTGCTCTGAGCACAGTGGGTTTGGAGACAGGCTTCTGGGGGGCTTCTGGGTTTAGGCAGGTCAGTGGAGTGGGTTGCTCACTTGTGGGGCCTCGGGGGGTCTTTGTCCTCCCTGTGGGCCTTAATGTGTGCACCTGTAAGCTGGGAGTTTGTCCTGGAGCCACAGTGGTTCTTGACTTTGCCAGGAACCCTCTTGAAGAAACTCATGAGAGTTGCTGACATTCACAGCATGGGCCTCGGTGGGGTTCATGGCCTCCTGGTGTCTGTTTGGGGCCCCAGACCAAGCGCGGTGATGTAGACAGGCACACAGTTCACTTGTCTGTCCTCTGTTGCTGTCTGCCCCTGTCCGCATCCTTCCCTGTGCTCCTGTTATCCATCCCTGTTTGCTGGCCCATGTCTCTGGTTCATCCATCCTGTCTCCCAGGCAGGAGAAGCAGAAGGGGGGGGGTGGTTGTGATGAGTGAGCCCTGGTCTGAGGGAAGGAAAGGGGTGCTGCCCGCTAGGCCCAGTGCCTGGCCCTGGGCTGCATTGTGCCCTGAGTCCCTACTGTGGCATCTGCATCAAGGACAGTCTCCTGGGGCTGGTACTGGGTCGCTGCCTGCTGACCCAGGTGGACCTCTCATCCCCATGTCTTCCACCCTTCCCCGTCCCAGTCCCTGCCGTCCATTCCGCCTGTCCTGTGTGTCACTTCCTCCCAACCCATGTTTGTCTCTTCCCTCTGCCTTTATGTGTTTGTTCTTAGTACCTTTTTCTTTTTGCTTTAGAACAGTAGTTCTTAATTGTATTTTGGAGTCTGGGTCTTTTTGAGAATCTGACAGAGGCCACAGATCCTCTCTTAAAACAAATACTCATTTGCTCGGAGTTTCCAGGCAGTTGTCAAGGCCTCAGGGCCTCCAGCTGCCTGTTCAGGAACCTGGGGTCAGGAGCCCAGCACAGGACAGTGGTCCACAGGGCCCTTCCGGCATGCTGACAGGATCACCGTCTTCATAGGTGGTGTGGGGGCCTGGCCTTGAGTACAGGGCTTGGTGTCCTTTGGACAGGGCTCTGTGGGGAGTGCCCACTGCTCAACACAGCAATGCCAGGCTGGCCGATGGCACGGGCTATGTTGTGCCCTGCAGGCGTGAGGCTGAGCTCCTGATGTCCCCTGCCTCCTCCTGCAGATCCCATCTTGGGTTCTGCCTCTGTGTGGCTTTCCTCTCAGGCTGGAGCTGGCTCAGGGTCCAGGGCTCCCCCGGGGCCAAGGCCTGTTTCCTCCCCACCCCAGCTGGAACTTGTTCTACTTCCCTCTCCCTCCCGTTACTTGATAGCTAAGCCAGAGCCGGCCCCTCCCTGGGCTTGGCTCCGTGCGGGCAGGATCAGTGTCCTCCCTGACTCAGTATCTTCACACCAGGTTGGCTGTTGTCCTCGTCAGGGGGAGACCAGAAGGGCTGAGTGGCCCAGATGGGACACTGCTCTGAGCCTCAATTTGCTGATCCACGGAATAGGAAAACCAGGTTACATCCCCAGCGAGTCTGTGGCAGTATGGGGTGGGGAGAGTAGAAGGAGAAGATCTCTTGTCCTTTTTTTTTTTTTTTTTTTGAAGGCAGAGTCTTGCTCTGTTGTCCAGGCTGATCTTGTCTCACTGCAAGCTCCGCCTCCCGGGTTCACGCCATTCTCCTGCCTCAGCCTCCTGAGTAGCTGGGACTACAGGCGCCCGCCACCTCGCCCGGCTAATTTTTTGTATTTTTAGTAGAGACGGGGTTTCACCGTGGTAGCCAGGATGGTCTTGATCTCTCGATCTCCTGACCTCCGTGATCCTCCTGCCTCGGCCTCCCAAAGCGCTGGGATTACAGACGTGAGCCACTGCGCCAGGCCGGATCTCTTGTCTTTTGGTGCCTCTGGTGCCCACCTTCCAGGTGGTTGGGGACAGGGCCCCGGCGAGGATTGGAGAGGGGAAGTGTTTGGACCTTTTTAGCCCTAGGTGACCCTAATTGTCCTAGGGAGGTAAGGATAGGCCAGGCTGGACTGGGAACATAGGGGAGGAGCCGTCCCCTCCCCAGTGAGAAACAACTCCAGGCTTTCCTGCTTTTAGAGGGCGCCATCTGGACTCTGCTGGACTCCGGGGTAAGGCTGTGGGGTGCTGAGGTGGGCCGCGGCAGCTGCCGTGGGGACATGGATCACCTGCCAGTGGGAATCTGCTTCTTAGTCATTCTGAGTGGAGCTCCTGTGTTCTACCTTCCCCCAACTCCTTGACTGGGGACAGGTGCTCGGTTGACCTGTAGTTGGGAGAGAGTCGACTCCCACTGGCAGCAAGGGCCACCAGAGGGGACCCCAGGGAGGGTCCACCTTGCTTGGTTTACTCCTTGAAGAGCAGCTTGGAGGTGGGACAGTCACAGGATTCTGACTGGGGGGTGTGTGTAGTGGTGTTGGGTCTCTTGGCAGGCACATGGTCACCAATAGCCTTTAAGTCTCCTGGCCCTGGTCCCACCTGCCCCTCCCCTAGGTGGGAGGGGTTGAGAGCAAGTTTCCTGAGGCCTTCCCCTGTGAGGGCAGGAAGTAGATACTTTCCTCAGGGCCAGAGGATGCTTTCACCCCCAAGGTGTGTATATGTGGGGGAAGGGTGGGTCCCTAAAGAGCAGGTTCCTGTTTCTGCATGAGTCCTGTGTGCTTGGTGGGAGGTGCTGTGTGAGAATGTACAGGACAGGAGGGAACACAGCAGGGCTGGGGTGCAGAGGAGGCCCAGAGCAGTGCGCTCAGCAGGTACTGCACTGGGCACTGGGGAGACTGACGTGGCCCCAGGGGCTTCGCTGTGGCTGCCTTCCAGGCCAGTACTAGGTAAACAGGTGCCTGTGCTGATGCCATGTTGCTAGGAGGACAATCAGCTGGAGTACTCAAGGTGACCCTTGGCCTCTGAATCCTGAATAACAAGGAGGGTCAGAAGGGAGAGTGTCCCAGGCCAGTGCAGAGGCCTTGTGGTGGTGATGAGCTCAGCCTGTTGAGGCATGGAGTGGAGTGATGGGAGTGGCACATGAGGTTGGGGGCCTTTGAGGCTGTGGCTGGGAATTCGTATTTTCTTGGGATGCAGCGAAGACCTGGAGAAGAGGGGCTCTGGCTGCTGTGTGGGGATGAATTGTGGTGAGAAGAGGGTACAGCACCGGACCCCTTCCCTGCCACCCATCCACGTGCATCATCAGTGTAATCTCTGATTGAATTCCTAACTGGGGAGACCTTGCCCATCTCTAGTCAGTAAGTCACTGATTCCAAGCCTCCAGGGCCATGGCCAAATTCTTCTCCCAGTGAGGTGGTTGCTCAGAGTGTCGACCCGTCTACAGGGAGTGAGCAGTGCAGAGAAGGTGCCCCTTCCTGAATCTTGAGGTGTAGGGTTTTTCCTGGGGGCCTTCTCACTAATTGTACTCTGGTGCTGCCAGGGAGAAGGTTGTCAGCTTCCCACTGCTAGGTGGCCGTAGATGGTGGCAGCCCTCTCTTTCCAGGGCAAGGTCTGGTGGATGAGGGTGCACATGGTTAATGCAGAGCAGCTTAACATCCACCGCAGAGGGTTAGCCCTGGGATAATGTGTTGGGAGGCATCCTGGGGAGAGTGAGGATTGAAGCAGCCCAGCCTGCTGTGGCGTACGTGCTTGGCAAGCATCCTGTTGTGGCAGCAGCCACTGATGTTTGATCATGAATGTTTATCTTGGGGCTGTCTTGCTGGGCTGGGCCCATAGGTGTAGCTGAGCATTTGTGGGGAGCAGACGCCAGCAGAGTTGTACCAGGGCGGAGAGGTCAAGACAGACGGTCCAGGCTGGGGAGAAGCTGAAGGGTCTTTGTGCCAGTCCTCCCCTTTTTGTCTGCTACTGCAGTGACTTTGGGCAGCAGGTGAGACAGGGACCTTTTTAAATTTTTAAATGGCGTTTCAGCCTGTGCTCCAGTGCTCCATGTGGCAGGCACTGTGCTGGCTGTCTTCCCAGACACTTGTTATCTTGTTCACTTGTTCCACAACAACCTGTGAAATTGCCGTCAGCTCCATTGGATCCATGGATGAGGAACCTGAGACCAGGAAGTCACCTGCCTGATGCCACAGCTCGTGTGGCAGCACTGAGACTTGAACCAGGGAATTGGGTCTGCAGAGGTGACTGGGCCATTTCCTTTACCTCTCAGCCACCTTTCTGCCAGCTCCCTGAGGACAAACATCCCGGGGCCCTGGCTGCAGCATGGTAGGGCTGGATCAGGGGAGTGGCAACTGTCAGAGGAAAGAACCCTGTAGACAGAGAAACCAAGCCCTGGAATGAGTCCTGTTAGGTCTCCGGGGGATGGGGGTCCAGAACCTCCCAAATTATGTTCTCAGAGGGGTTAATTGCTACTGCTGTAAACAGAGCAGGTGTTTATTACCCCTGTTGTACACCTCAGGCATTTGAGGCCCATTCAGGTGATGGATCTGGCTGGCTAGGGTTGTCCAGCAAATTATCCTTGGAGTTGGAATTAGCTCTCACTTTCTATTCAGACTGTAGGTTTTGGCTCCTGTTCGGATGTCTATGGGACAGATAATATAGTGGGGATTCTTTGTAATCCAGGGCAGCAGTTCTTACATTGCTGCATGGTAGAATTACCTGGGAACCTTTACCAATTTCAGGCCCTTCCTTAGACCAGGTACATCAGAACCTCAGAGCTCCCCAGGGGGTTCCACTCCACAGCCAAGGGTAAGAATTCCTGGTCTAGGGCTGTGAGGCCACCTCCTTGCACACCTGAAAATGTTTAAATTGATATTATTCTACTGAAACAGCTGAGGTAGCATTTGGGATATCTTGAAACAAATCAAACCGTCTGTTACTAATTGAGCCCTAGCTGGGTGCCAGGCCCCAGGTATGTGTGTGGGAGGGAGTGGGCTCTTGAGGCCCAGGAGCTGAGGTTTCTGATGGACTTGGAGATGGGATTTTGGCTGAAAATGGAGAAAGTCTTTTGGGGCAGGCACTTGGAATCCTTGACCCAAGGAAAACAGGGCAAGGAGGGGTGGGAAAATAGGTAATTCATGGCTGCTTCTCTAAGATGTGCCTGCCTAGCCCCAGTAAACCTACCTCCCTCCATCCCTGCCAGGCCATGGTGGCGTGTTACCCAGGCAACGGGCTCGGGTATGTAAGGCACGTTGACAATCCCCACGGCGATGGGCGCTGCATCACCTGTATCTATTACCTGAATCAGAACTGGGACGTTAAGGTAGGGGTGAGGGCGAGGGTGGGGCTGGGGTCAGGGCTAGGGCTGGGGCCGGGGTAGATGGGGCGTGCATCCACTCCATTTTCCACTCTCAGCCCAGATTCTGGCATTCTGCTGTTCCTCTTCTCAGCATACAGCCAGCGGTGCAATCTGCTGGCTCTTCCTGGGAAATGGCACCTCCTCCTCTCTATCTGGCTGTGTGATGGGAACTCCCCTCTTTCCGGGAATGGTGCTGTCTGCCCAGCCCCACCCGGCCTTGTAATGAACACTTTCCCCCTTTTCCTGTCTTTAGTAGCTTCCTGCCCATCTCCATGGTAATGCAGACTCTGGGTTGTCATTCATTTTGAGAGCCTGAGGGGTGGGAGGGAGTGATGCGGGCGGATGCTGCGCCCCCTAGTGGGCTCCCGGGTGCCATGGGAGGCAGCTGCTCCTGGCTGGGCCGGCCAACCTCATCCTCTGGCCTGCCCCCAGGTGCATGGCGGCCTGCTGCAGATCTTCCCTGAGGGCCGGCCGGTGGTAGCCAACATCGAACCACTCTTTGACCGGTTGCTCATTTTCTGGTCTGACCGGCGGAACCCCCACGAGGTGAAGCCAGCCTATGCAACCAGGTATGACCTGTACTTCTGGGGATGCACCTAGGTGCTCCCCCTGTGACAATGTCCTGTCAGAGCCTCAGAGTGACTAGGGAGCGACTAAGTACTGAGAGGGGGCCTAGGTGGGAGCAGAACCGGGTGGCTTGAAAGGATGGCCTCCTAGCATGTATGGATATGGTAGCTGGAATTGCAGAAAACTGATGTCCAACCATCCTGGTCCCCAGGTACGCCATCACTGTCTGGTATTTTGATGCCAAGGAGCGGGCAGCAGCCAAAGACAAGTATCAGCTAGGTACCTGCTTCCCTCCCTCCAGTCCTTCCTATTCCGTGGGCCCTGTTGGGCCTCACGCCACCCCATCCCCCTCATCAGCCTCTTGTTAAATCCCACCACTCATTTTTCTTCATCTCTGCCTACCTTCCTTAGACAGTCCACTCTCCTGGTACCCCAAACAGGAGCCCCATTTCTTCCTGGTCCTCTCCCGATTTCCCCAGGTTTCCCTTGGCTTTTTTTGTCCCTCTCCTGATGACTCACTGTCTCCTGTCCCCTCTCACCCCCAGCATCAGGACAGAAAGGTGTCCAAGTACCTGTATCACAGCCGCCTACGCCCACCTAGTGGCCAGTCCCAGAGCCGCATGGCAGACAGCTTGCCCTGACTTCAGGAGAGCCCTGGGCCTGTATTGGCTGCTCCTTCCCTGCCGCCGCTGCTGCTTCTGACCTTGCCTCTGTCCTGCCTGGCGTGGAGGGCTCTGTCTGTTGCTGAGGACCAAGGAGGAGAAGAGACCTTTGCTGCCCTATGATGGGGGCTGGGGTTGTGACCTGGACAGGGGGCAGCCTTGGAGGCAACCGTTACCAACTGAAGCTGGGGGCCTGGGTCCTACCCTGTCTGGTCATGACCCCATTAGGTGTGGAGAGCTGGGAGGAGGCATTGTCACTTCCCACCAGGATGCAGGACTTGGGGCTGAGGTGAGTCATGGCCTCTTGCTGGCAATGGGGTGGGAGGAGTACCCCCAAACCCTCTCACTCCTCCAGCCTGGAATGTGAAGTGACTCCCCAACCCCTTTGGCCATGGCAGGCACCTTTTGGACTGGGCTGCCACTGCTTGGGCAGAGTAACAGGTGCCAGGAGGAGCATGGGTGTGGAAGTCCCGTCAGCCAAGAAATAAAAGTTTACCTCAGAGTTGCACACATCTGACTCCATCTGAAATTTAGGGCCTTTATTGACCAAGGAGGATATGGAGGTTTGAGGGCCAGTGAGCCCACTATAGTGGAACCTGACCTTAGCAGGCCACTAGCTGGAGCTGGAAGGCTGGGGGGACACTGCGCAGGCCACTGCACTGCAGGTGAGGTTGATGGTGCCAAGGTTTACCACAGGGAGCAGGCAGAACCTCTGTAGGGTGGCTGTAAGGAATAGGAAGATCTTCGACTGGGCCAGGCCTGCGCCCAGGCACGTCTGCTTTCCCAGGTACACGGGTGCATAGTGAGCACCATGCACCCCAGAGCCGGTCCAGGCTGGTCCCCTTCCTCCCCTGCCCCCACCTAGGCAAAGGGCATGAAAGGGTCATTGCCCTGGAACTTGCCCTTGTCCAGGAAGTTGGTAGGGTTGAAGCAATCTGGGTCTTTGAATTGAGTGGGGTCAGTGTGCAGTCACAAGCAGGGGAATCACAAAGGTGCCCTGGGGGCACATGCAACTCGGGTTACCTGTGGGCTTGTGAGCACGGGCACCTTTTTAAAAGCCTAAGGGAATAGGCCGGGCAGGTAGCTCATGCCTGTATCCCAGTACTCTGGGAGGCCGAGGAGCATGGATCACTTGAGGTCAAGAAGTTTGAGACCAGCCTGGCCAACACAGTGAAACCTGTCTCTACTAAAAATACAAAAATTAGCCAGGCGTGGTGGCGGGTGCCTGTAATACCAGGTATTCAGGAGGCTAAGGCAGGAGAATTGCTTGAATCCAGGAGGCAGAGGCTGCAGTGAGCCGAGATCATGCCATTGCACTCCAGCCTGAGCGACAAGGCGAGCCTGTCTCAAAAAATAAAATAAAATCAACAACAACAAAAACCGAAGGGAAGGCGGGCCTGCCATCCTGCTCCAGGAGTAACTGATTGTGCTTCAGTCTGCACAGTGCCCACCCGCCGATTCTGGCTGATCTCGGAATACACCTCATGCACCCGGACCCCGCACAGGATTCCCAAACTCAGTGGGCACCTTTGGGCAGACAGTGGCTGTGCAAGTGGGTGTCGAGGGTGAGCGTGGTATCCCCAGTGGCACCACGCTGATGAAGCGCCGGATCTGGAGCAGCACTGTGTTGGTGTAGGGCAGTCGTTCGTGGTTGTCTGGCCTTGGGGTAGGCTGTGAGCTGCGCACTTCCAGGACCCTCTAGCCATCCCCAGACCGCAGCCTCCCATTCTGGGTCTCTCCAGCTCGCAGACCTGCCACCTCTGGGTACTTAAGCAGAATGAGGAGCCCATAGCACAGGGTGGTGCTCGTTTCGGTGCCACGAAATAAAAGGTGCGTCATCATTACCGACGTCTCCTCCTGGAAGTGGCTCTCTGGGTCCTGCTGTTACTGTGGGCAGAGGAGACGTGCTGCCGTGTGCCAGGCACCTGTTGGTGGGAGGCATGGATAGAGTTTAGGGAGCTGGGAACCACGTCTTACCCATCTGGTCAAGCAATGGATGAAATCGTGGGGCTCATGGATGAAATCGTGGGGCTCCGCCGGCTGCCGCATCTGCTAGTGTGGTTGGATTTGCTCAGAGATGAAGACCCACAGCTCCGAAAAGTTTCGGAAGATTCGGCGGTGCCGGCCTGGGAGCCAGGCCATGAGGGACGGGCAAATGTACATCTGGAGAGAGGGTCTCAACAAGGGCCCTAGACAAGGCCACTAGGTCTTAGTTTCCCTTCAGGGAGATTGGACCAGTACATTGATACTGGAGGTTCTAGAACTCTTCCAAGAATCTAACTGTCCCATTCTAATGATCCACTGTAGGTAGGTCTGTGTACTCGGGATTTGGCCTAAGGCTGGACGCACAAGGGAGAGACTGTGGCCGGCCCTCTCACCTCGCCCCATCTGGAGCTCATGATGCGGAAGTTGTCACTGAAGAGGTTCAGGAGCCTCAGGAACTCCGGGTCCCCCGTAGCCATAGCGGTTCCCGAAGACAAGAACAGATAACATTGGATACAGCATTATCCAGTAGTCGCACGGGGTCAAACGGGGCTCCTGGGGGTAGGAACAGGACGGTAGTCATAATGCGTGGTCCTGCCCCCAGCCAGCCCCATGGGCTTACTGGCTTCCTTCCACCCAAGTACCTTCCCGTGGCCTCATCTTGGCAGTCCAAGGGCCACTCCCACACCAGGCCCTTCTGCCCTCCCGGCCAGGCCGCACCAATGGTGGCTTGCATTTCGTCTAGCAGACAAGCCGTCTCCTCCAGGACGTGCGCCTGGATGGTCCGTGTACCTGACCCCAACTCCTTCGGCGCTCGAACTGCAAAATTGCGCAGTGTCCACCAGCGCGGCCCGTTAGAAAACAAGATTCCTGTGGTAGGGACAGGAAAGGAGGCGGGCCCGGGAGTTGGCCACGCCCCATCCAGGAATCGCCAGGTCACTGGCTACATCCCTTTCGGGGCCTCCGACTCCTGCGGCCGAATTCCTGCGCTTTGCTTCTTTACCAGACCTGTAAGTGCCCTATCCACACATTGGCCCCGCGTTTGCTGGGCTCGATCTCTGACCTAGGCTGGCTCTCGGGCTTTGACTCTTAGGCTCTTCTCTCCTCTTGGCTGCAGGATGAACCTCGATTCGAACCTTACGCTTTGGCGCCGCCGCGCCCTCTCTCGGCCGTTTGCATCTCATTAGCTGGAGTCTCTATTAGGCCCCGCCCCCATTTGCCCGCCTCTACCGTTTACGGGCCCAGCCTGAGGTGTGCAGGCCGGCACGGCCAGCGCCCGGGCCTCACCGTTTCCGCGTGTGAAGCGTTCGAAGACTGCCATGGACCCGCGGCCGGAGAAGGCATCCGCCTGTAGCACTAACGCGTCCCGCAGCGCTGCGTAGCCGCACAGCACCACTGCAGGGCGCGGGCCCAGCTGCACTGTGGACACCGGGCCCCGGAGAGCTACAGGGAGCCGGTGCTCAGCTGGTGCCCATCGGGTTTCTCATCGGAGCCCTCGCCCCCAGCTCTCTCTTCCTTCAGACCCAGGAGTCCTCGTCTCGGGCCCTCATTCCTCAGGCCCAGGAGTTCAGATCCCCAGCTCCTTCCTCCCTGAGATCCAGGAGTCCAGGCCCCCACTTCCTTCTTCCCTTGGGACCTAGAAGTCCAGCTTCCCAGCCTCCTGCACCCTCAGAGTCGGGCTCCTGGGCCCTCAGTACTCAGCCTCCCCACCTTGAATCAGGGGAACAGACCCTCTGCTCCCGTCTTTCCACAACCTGATTTCCTGCTCTGGGCTCTTTCCTTACCACCCAGTGTCCCGACCCCAAGCTCTCCACTCTCCCTAGTCTCCTTTCCTAGAACTCAGGAGCCCGGAGCACTCATCCTTCCTGTCCTTCCTCAGGGTCTTAGAGTACAAGCCCTTAGCTGTCTTCCTTCAGGAGGAGTTCTAGTCCCCAGCCCCACCTCCACGGATCCAAACTTCCGTTCCCCCATTCCTGTAGGGAATGGAGTGCGTGGTCCATGCCTCCGGACTGCAGCTGCAAGTTCCCCAGCAAGGGGAGTGGCCTGGGCCGGGGAGGTAGGGACCCCTGCCTCTGAGCGCGGCACCCACCCTACCCCTACCGCGCCAGCGCCAGCACCAGAAGCCACAACAGCAGCGCTGCAATACCCGTGATCATCATGCCTGCAGTTCTCCACGCCTGGACCTCTATTTGATTTCCAAAGGGTCTTGGGTGGAGGAGGGGCGGAGACCCGACGTGGGAGGAGTGGGCGTCTCTGGGCTGCTCATTCCGTGGATTCCCCAACCAGACATCTCCACCGCGCCCCCAGCCCTAGTGGAACTGTGCCCTGGCTCCCCCTGGCTTTTTTTTGTGTGTGTGCCTGCCTCAGCCTGCCCTACTTAGCAACTTTTGTGCACCAGCATTTTCCTGTCAACACACCTGGCCAACGGGTGCAGCCTCCCGAGTCCCTAGCACCTTTGAGTCCAATTTACTTGGCCTGCAGGTGTGTATTCCTCAATCTCTGGGCCCCCTGAATGCTGTACCCTGGACCTCTGATTCCTAAATACACGCTGACTCTCAAATACATTTCTTCTTCTTCTGTTTTTTTTTTTTTCTTACAGTTTCACTCTTGTTGCCCAGGCTGGAGTGCAGCGGTGCAATCTTGACTCACTGCAACCTCCACCTCCCAGGTTCAAGATTCTCCTGCCTGAGCCTCCTGAGTACTTGGGATTACAGACACGCACCACCAGGCCCGGCTAATTTTTGTATTTTTAGTAGAGACGGAGTTTCACCATGTTGGCCAGGCAGATCTCAAACTCCTGACCTCAGGTGATCTGCCTGCCTCGGCCTCCTGAAGTGTCGGGATTACAGGCCACTGCGCCTGGCTCAAATACACTTCTAAAGACACCCCTGACACTCCTGTGCTCTGTACCTGTGATTCCTAGGAGCTGACACCTGAGCCCTTGTCACTTCCATTGTTCTTGGGACCCTGTGTGCTACGCTTGTTCCCCAAGAGGGGGCAGACTCAGGCCTGGATGGGCCGGGGCTGGGGTGGTGGGAGCGGTGAGGTTGGGGCTGTATTTGGAACAGACTGTTCAGGAATGTGGTCCACCCTCCTGCCTGTCCCTGCTTGGCCAAATCCAGCCTTCCTCCGAGTGCCTGGCACAGGGCCCCGACCTGGGGAGGTGGGGGGACTGTGCAGAGCCTAGGACTGGCATTGTCTTTGGGAGGGTCTCTCTTGTGTATCTCTGTTTCATCTCAGTCTCACTTGCTCTCCCCCTTCCCCCCTCCCCTCCCCTCCCCTCCCCTTCCCTCTTTTCTTTCTCTCTCAGAGTCTGGTTTCTGTCCCCCAGGCTGGAGTGCAGCGGTAGGATCATGGCTCACTGTAGCCTCAACCTCCTGGGATCAAACAAGCCTCCCACCTCAGCCTCCAAAGTAGCTGGGACCATAGGTGCACACCACCACGTCCAGCCAATTTTTGTATTTTTTGAGGAGACAGGATCTCATTGTGTTGCCCAGGCTGGTCTCCAACTCCTGGGGCTCAAGCAATCTTTCTGCCTTGGTCTCCCAAAGTGCTGGGAGTATGGGCGTGAACCAGCGCACCCAGCCTCCCTCACTCTCGGTCTCTGTGTTTCTGTGTTCATCTCTCTCTCTCCTCTTTCTGTCTCTTCCCATCTCACTCTCTTTTCTCTCAGTCTCTGTGTCTGTTTTCTGTCTCTCTTTTCAGTATGTCCATATCTTCCTCTCTGTATCTCCCCCAGTCTGTGCTTCCCTTTATCTCAGCCTGGCACTTCTGTGCCTCTCCTTATTTCTTCAGGGTGCCTTTCTTCATGTTGACCCCCTTGTACCTCCATATTCTGTCCTGCCCTGTCCTGGGTCTTCCTACCTGTCAGCCTTTCTGGAACCTGGTGACTGACAGGGGTTGTGTGGGGCAGGGCCCCTGCACAGAGCTGCTGACTCTGAGGACAGTGGGGGTGTGGCGGGGCACGGTAAGTCGCATCCTCCCCCAGCCCTCCCCCACCCTCTGTGACAGGCTTTAATGGATCCTCTTTATTATGGCCTCTGGCTCTCTCCCCAGCCCCTGACTCTTCCTCTGTTTTGCTCGGGTGGGCTGTCCTCTGGGACGTCAGCTCTTCTAGAGCAGGGCTTTTGTCTTGTTCGCTTCTGTATCCCAGCACTTAAAACAGTGCTCAGTACAGCAGTAGGCGCTTAGTACATATTTGTTGAAAGAATGCCCAACTTTTCTTCCTCCCTACTTCTCTTTGGTTTTTTTTTATAGAGACAGGGTCTTGTTAGGTTGGCCAGGTTGGTCTTCAACTCTCGGTCTCAAGCAGTCCTCCTGCCTCAGCCTCCTAAAGTGCTAGGATCACAGGCGTGGGCCACCGTGCCCAGCCTCGTTCTTCCCTCCCCTCCCCTCTTTTCCCTTTCTTCTTTTCTTCCCTTCCATCTGTCTTGTTCTGTTGCCCAGGCTGGAGTGCAGTGGCACCATCACAGCTCACTGCAGCCTCGTCGACCGCCTGGGCTCAAGTGATCCTCCCACCTGAGCCCCCAAGTAGCTGGGACTAGAGGTGCGTGCCACCGTGCCTACCTAATTTTTAAAATATTTGTAGAGACCAGGTCTCATTATGTTGTATGTTGCCCAGGCTGGTCTCAAACTCCTGGGCTCAACTGATCCTCCTGCCTTGGTGTTTCTCTCTCTTTGTAATTAGACTGGATTTCTTTGTTTCTCTCCGTTTTCCTTTTCTTCCCTTTTTTTCTCTCAGGTCTCTCTCTCTCTCTCCATTTCTGTTCTCTTTATTTATCTTTGTTTTAGGGTCTCTGTCTTTCCTCTCTCTGGACATCGCTGTCTTTCCCTTTTCTCAGTGGCTCTCTTT
The DNA here is from genome assembly GCF_002776525.5 of Piliocolobus tephrosceles. Taxonomy (NCBI): domain Eukaryota; kingdom Metazoa; phylum Chordata; class Mammalia; order Primates; family Cercopithecidae; genus Piliocolobus; species Piliocolobus tephrosceles. The sequence goes on along the minus strand of NC_045454.1, from coordinate 16,754,603 downwards.
CTCCTCCCGGTCTCTGTTTTCCAGGATCTCTCTGCCATCCCTGTGTATCTGTCTCTTCCTCTTCCTCACCATCTCTTTTCAGTGTCTCCATGTGTTTTTCTCCATCATCTTTCTCTGCCTGTCTTTCTCAGGACCTCTGAGTCTATTTCTCCCTCTCTTCTCCCACCTCTGTGTCCCTGGCTGGGCCCTGGGGCCGACGCTGCTCAGCCTGTGATAGGAACAGCATTGGGATTAAAGAGCTGACATCTTAATCTCCACCTGGGGACCATCTACAAGCCTCACTTCAGCCAGCCCCATGCTCAGCAGAGCATGTCCCAGTTTCTGCATCGCCTTGGGGAGACCCCGTTCAGGGTAGGTCCTCCCAGGCCACCTTCACTGATGGCTGAGGGGCCAGTTCCACTCTGCCTGAACCTGGCTCGATGTGCTTTGGGACGCTTGCCCAGCGAGAACAGCCACTGCCAGCAGGATGTTAGGGTATTAGGTCGGTTCCCAGGTTGGGAGGGTACATGCCTGAGGTTGCTATCCACCCCAAAGGGGAGAATTTCAGTGAGAGGGTGGGAGGGCCGAGTGCAGTGGTTCACGCATGTAATCCCAGCACTTTGGGAGGCTGAAATGGGCAGATCACTTGAGGCCAGTAGTTCAAGACAAGCCTGGCCAACATGGTGAAACCCCATCTGTGCTAAAAATACAAAAATTAGCCAGGCATAGTGGTGCGTGCCTGTAATTCCAGCTACTTGGGAGGCTGAGGCATGAGAATCACTTGAGCCCTGAAGGTGGAGGTTGCAGTGAGCTAAGATCATGCCACTGCACTCCAGCCTGGGCAACAGAGCAAGACTCTGTGCAAAAAAAAAAAAAAAAGAAAAGAGGGGTGGGGATTGAGGGGGAGAGCCTCAGTCCTTGGAACTCCCACTGTCATTGCTCATCTGTCTTTCTCTGGTCGTTTCTCTGTTTCTTTCCATTCTCTCTCTCTGGATTCCCCCTGCCTCCCATTTCTTAGTGTCTGTGTTTTTCTGCTTTTCTCTGTATTTAATGGTGTCTTCCTCTTTCTTTCTGGGTCTGTGACTTGTGAATTAAAAGGTAGTGATTAGAAGTGCAGTGTCTGAGTAGGGAATGGTGGTGTCCAGAACTTCGGGAGGCTGAGGCTGGAGGATCACTTGAGGCCAGGAGTTGGAGACCAGCCTGGGCAACATAGTGAGACTTCCTCTACAAAAAAATAAAAATAAAAAAATTATCAGCTGGGTGCAGTGGCTTAACACTTGTAATCCCAGCACTTTGGGAAGCTGAGGCGGGTGGATCACCTGAGGCCAAGAGTTCGAGACTAGCCTGGCCAACATGGTGAAACCCTGTCTCTACTAAAAATACACAAACACACACACACACACACACACACACACACACACACACAGATGGGTGTGGTGGCACGCGCCTGTAATCCCAGCTGCTCGGGAGGCTGAGGCACGAAAATTGCTTGAACCGAGGAGGTGGAGGTTGCAGTGAGCTGAGATCAAGCCACTGCACTGCGGCCTGGGTGACAGAGCAAGACCCTCCCTGTCTTAAAAAATAACTCAAAAAATAAAAATAAAAGTAATTTAGCCAGGTGTGGTCGTGGTGCAGCCTGTAGTCCCAGCTACTCAGGAGGCTAAGGTGGGAGGATTGCTTGAGCCTAGGAGGTTGAAACTTCAGTAAGCTGTGATTAAGCCATTGCATCCCAGCCTGAGAGACAGAGTGAGAGCTGAGAGACAGAGAGAGGGAGAGAGAAGGAGGAAGAAGGAGGAGGAGGAGGAGGAGGAGGAGGAGGAGGAGGAG
>NC_045454.1:16746997-16747797 GCF_002776525.5 Piliocolobus tephrosceles | reverse complement strand
GAGGAGGAGGAGGAGGAGGAGGAGGAGGAGGAGGAAGAAGAGGAAGAGGAAGAAGAAGAGAAGAAGAAAGAGGAAGAAGAAGAAGAAGAGCAGTGTTTGTAATGTCAGAGTCTGAATTTAGATCCCAGCTCTGCCTGGTTCTGTATGATCTTGGGCAACTCACTTCACCTCTCTGAGCCTCAGTTTGCTCATCTGTAAAAACGTGATAATAATATTGCTTTGTGACCAGGTGTGGTGGTTCATGCCTGCAAATCCCAGTGCTTTGGGAGGATGAGGTGGGAGGATCGCTTTAGACCAGGAGTTCAAGACCAGCCTAGGCAACATTGCAAGACTCTGTCTCTACTAAAGATTAAAAAAAAAAAAAAAAATTAGCCAGACACAGTGACTGTAGTTCCAGCTACTTGGTGGGCTGAAGCAGAAGCAGGAGGATCAGTTGAACCCAGAAGTTCAAGGTTGCAGTAAGCCTTGAATTGTGCCATTGCATTCCAGCCTGGGCAACAGAGGGAGACCCTGCCTATAAAAGAAACAAGCAGGCCCGGCGCAGTGGCTCACGCCTGTAATCCCAGCACTTTGGGATACCGAGGTGGGCAGATCATGAAGTCAGGAGATCGAGACCATCCTGCCTAACACGGTGAATTCCTGTCTCTACTAAAAATACAAAAAATTAGCCGAGTGTGGTGGCAGGCGCCTGTAGTCCCAGCTGCTTGGGAGGCTGAGGCAGGAGAATCACTTGAACAAGGGAGGCGGAGGTTGCAGTGAGCCGAGATCACACCACTGCACTCCAGCCTGGGTGACAGAGT
>NC_045454.1:16728368-16746897 GCF_002776525.5 Piliocolobus tephrosceles | reverse complement strand
CAAGACTCTGTCTTAAAAAAAAAAAAAAAAGCCCCCAAATCAAACCAAAGCAAAAAATATGACTTTGCCTCATAGGGAGACTTAAATGAGGCATTCAGACGGTGTGCAAATAGGGAGTGTCATTTAGTGTCAGTATTTGTTCCTTCTTAGCCTCACTTTCCCCTGCTTCCATCTCTCTACAGTGCCCTGCATCTCTTGCATATTCTCTCTGATATCTCTCTGCTGTCTTCTCCTCCTCCTCCTCTTCCTCCTCCCCATCTCCTTCTCCTCCCCCTTTCTTCTTCTTCCTTCTTCCTTCTTCTTCTCTCTGCTGTCTTTTTCTTCATCATCATCTTCTTCTTTTTTTTTTTGAGACAGGGTCTCCCTCCGGTCTCCCGGGCAGTAATGCAGTGGTGCAATGATAGCCCATTGCAGCCTCGACCTCCCAGGCTCAAGCAATCCTCCTGCCTCATTTTTTGTAAAGTCAGGTTTCACTCTGTTGCCCAGGCTGGTTTCAAACTCCTGGGTTCAAGCGATCCTCCTGCCTCAGCCTCCCAAAGGGCTGGGATTACAGGTGTGAGCCACTTCGCCTGGTCCTGCTGTCTCTTTCTCTGTCTTGGTTTCTCTGCCTCTCTGGTTTCAGGTCCTCATAGCCTTTACCTTCAAGTCTGTCACCAGGATACAATTTCTCCCACCCTAGCCACCCTAAAGGTGAGGGCAGAACTGTGGGGAAAAGAGAGATCAGACTGTTACTGTGTCTATATAGTAAGAAGTAGACATAAGAGACTCCATTTTGTTCTGTATTTGAGATGCTGTTAATCTGTGACCCTATCCCCAACCTTGTCCTTGCAAGAGACATGTGCTGTGGTGACTCAAGGTTTAACGGATTTGCGGCTGTGCAGGGTGTGCTTTGTTAAAAAAGTGCCTGAAGGCAGCTTGCTGGTTAAAAGTCATCACCATTCTCTTAATCTCAAGTAGCCAGGGACACATACACTGCGGAAGGTCACAGGGACCTCTGCCTAGGAAAGCTAGGTATTGTCCAAGGTTTCTCTCCATGTGATAAGTCTGAAATATGGCCTCGTGGGAAGGGAAAGACCTGATCGTCCCCCAGCCTGACACCCGTGAAGGGTCTGTGCTGAGGAGGACTAGTGTAAGAGGAAAGAAGGCCTCTTGGCAGTTGAGACAGAGAAAAGCATCTGTCTCCTGCCCATCCCTGGGCAATGGAACATCTCGGTGTAAAACCCGATTGTATGTTCTGTTTACTGAGAAAGGAGAAAACTGCCTTAGGGCTGGAGGTGGGATGTACTAGCAGCAATACTGCTCTTTATGCACTAAAAAGGTTTATGGAGATGTTTGCATATGCATATCAAGGCACAGCACTTTTCCTTAAACTTATTCATGTCACAGAGATCTTTATTCATATGTCTTACTGCTGACCTTCTCCTTATGATGATCCTATTATCCTGCCACTTCCCTTTTTCTAAGATGGTAAAGATAATGATCAGTAAATACTGAGGGAACTCAGAGACCAGTGCCGGCGTGGGTCCTCTGTATGCTGAGCGCTGGTTCCCTGGGCCCACTTTTTCTTTCTTTATACTTTGTCTCTGTGTCTCATTTCTTTTCTCAAGTCTCTCGTTCCACCTAAGGAGAAACGCCCACAGGTGTGGAGGGGCAGGCCACCCCTTCACAGAACTAGCCAGTGTCTCCCTCTCTGCAGCCAGCTCCCTTCTCCCCATCCTAAATGACTGTCATCCTCCCTTTAATTCAGCCAAGACTGGTTTGAATCTATTACAGATGTACTAAGAAATGATACAAAAAGCCGAGAAAAGGGCGTGCCATAGAACAAGCTCTGTGGGTACAAAAAGACATGCCCCTTCCACACATCTGCCTCTGCCCTGCAGACCGGGTACAGATTGGAGGGATGGGGGATGGGCATGCGGCAGGCACAGCGGGCAGGGAAGACAGCGTGACTGCCAGAGGGATGGGGGCAGACCATGGATCAAGAAGGAGACGGAGCAACCCACATGGATGGGCCTTATCACCCACAGGGGAATCTGGAAAGGCCGGGGCGCTAGCACGGGGCAGGCACAGCTGGAAAGGCCGCGGCAAATTGCCGGGACCTGAGCTGAGCGGGGTCAGGTCGATGTCCTTGGGCGCACCCAGCGGCTGCAGCGAGAAGCTCTGCAGGATGGCGGTGAGGTACAGAAAGAGCTCCACGCGCGCCAGCGACTCGCCCAGGCACAGACGGCGCCCTGCGAGGGTGGCCGGGTGGGGTGCGGCGGTGAGATATGATGAAGTTAGAGGCTGCAACCCCACATTCCCAGAGGAAAACATAAGAGGAAAGGGAGACAACCGCTGGGGACGTCACAGATTCACCCATCTAAAGATCTGGGAAAGATGCTTTAAACTGGAGTGGAATGAGCTGGGCAGCTTGGGTTCGAATCCCAGCCCTGTCACTACTAGTTCTGTGATCCTGGACAAACCACATTTTCTGGGTATTTAAAATGGGGCTATGGCCGGGCGCGGTGGCTCAAGCCTGTAATCCCAGCACTTTGGGAGGCTGAGACGGGCGGATCACGAGGTCAGGAGATCGAGACCATCCTGGCTAACACGGTGAAACCCCGTCTCTACTAAAAATACAAAAACTAGCTGGGCGAGGTGGCGGGCGCCTGTAGTCTCAGCTACTCGGGAGGCTGAGGCAGGAGAATGGCGTAAACCCGGGAGGCGGAGCTTGCAGTGAGCTGAGATCCGGCCACTGCACTCCAGTCCGGGCGACAGGGCAAGACTCTGCCTCAAAAAAAAAAAAAAAAAAAAAAATGGGGCTATGAAGGATGGGCGCGCTGGCTTAGGCCTGTAGTCCCAGCACTTTCGGAGGCCGAGGGAAGAGGATCTCTTGAGCCCAGAAGTTTGAGAGCAGCCTGGGCAACACAGCAAGATCCCATCTCAAAAAAAAATATATATATATATATTTTAATGTGCAAGGTGGCACATGTATGCAGTCCCAGCTGCATGGGAGGCTGAAGCGAGAGGATCACCTGAGCCCAGGAGATCAAGGCTGCAGTGAGCCATGACTGTACCACTGCCCTCCAGCCTGGATGACAGCAAGACCCTGTCTCAGAAAGAAAAATAAAAGGAGGGATAATAATAGTGCCTCATGAGGCTGCTGTGAATGGTAAACACAGGGAGAGCAGTGAGGTTATAAGTAGCTTACCATGGGCCATGCACTACTCTAAGCGTTAGATCACCATTAGTTCTAACAACTCCAAGAGGTAGGCCTTAGTAGTATCTCCATTTTATAGATGTGGACATTGAGGCACAGAAAAGTGAAGTAACATACCCAAGGCAACACAGCTAGGGGGTGACAGATGGGATGCAAACCCTGCTGGAATCTGGGCTGCAGAGCCAGCACTTGATGCACAGTAGGCAACATGGTAAGTTACCTATTATTATGCCAGTTTTTTTGTTTTTTCTTTTCCTGCCACTGAGTAAAGAGGGAAGTATTTTTCAGCAGGATAAAGAGGAAAGGCAAAAAAAAAAAACCCCAAAAAACAAAAAACAAAACAAAAAAACCCCCTTAGAACCACCTCAACTGCGCCACCCAGTGGAGAGGTAGACAATGACCACTCCCAAGTTCAATTATTATTATTTTTTCTTTTAAACATTTTATGTATTTTTTAGTTTTGGCTAGTCAGTATTTTTTATTGTGGAGAAAGCATCTCGCTCTGTTACCCAGACTGGAGCGCAGTGGCGTGATCATGCTCAGTGTAACCTCAACTTCCTGAGCTCAAGCGATAATCCCACCTCAGCCTCCCAAGTAGCTGGGACTGCAGATGCACGCCACCACACCCAGGTAATTTTAACATTTTCAGTAGACAAAGGGTCTTGCTATGTTGTCCAGGCTGGTCTTGAACTCTTGGCCTCAAGTGATCCTCTCGCCTCAGCCTCCCAAAGTACTGGGATTACAGGCGTGAGCCGATGCACCTGGCCCAAGTTAAATAATTATTATAATTATTTATTTTTTTGAGATGGAGTTTTGCTCTTGTTGCCCAGGATGGAGTGCAATGGCGCAATCTTGGCCCACAGCAACCTCTGCCTCCTGGGTTGAAGTGATTCTCCTGCCTCAGCCTCCAGAGTATCTGGGATTACAGGTATGTGCCACCATTTCCTGGCTAATTTGTTTTTGTTTTTGTTTTGAGATGGAGTCTCGCTTTGTCGCCCAGCCTGGAGTGCAGTGGTGCTATCTCCACTCACTGCAAGCTCCAGCTCCTGAGTTCACGCCATTCTCCTGCCTCACCCTCCTGAGTAGCTGGGACTACAGGCGCCCGCCACCACACCTGGCTAATGTTTTTTGCATTTTTAGTAGAGACAGTGTTTCACCGTGTTAAGCAGGATGGTCTTGATCTTCCGACCTCGTGATCTGCCTGCCTTGGCCTCCCAAAATGCTGAGATTACAGGCGTGCCTTCCTGGTGAATTTTGTATTTTTAGTAGAGGCAGGGTTTCACCATGTTGGTCAGACTAATCTTGAACTCCTGACCTCAGGTGACCTGCCCGTCTAGATCTCCCAAAGTGCTGGGATTATAGGCGTGAGCGACCGCTCCTGGTTGTTAAATTATTATCATTATTGTTTTTTGAGAAAGAGTCTCGCTCTGTCACCCAGGCTGGAGTACAATGGTGCAATCTCGGCTCACTGCAACCTCCACCTCCCGGGTTCAAGCGATTTTCCTGTCTCAGCCTCCGGAGCAGCTGGGACTGCAGGTGCCCGCCACCACACCCAGCTAATTTTTGTATTTTAAGTAGAGATGGGGTTTCACCATATTGGTCAGGCTGGTCTCGAACTCCTGACCTCAGGTGATCCGCCCACCTCAGCCTCCCAAAGTGCTGGGATTACAGGTGTGAGCCACTGTGCCCAGCCCCAAGTTAGATTATTAATTAACCTCCCCACCTCGCTTCACGAGGATTTTAGTCACTACTTGCTTATAGGAGCAGAGTTGAGAGGAGGAATGAATATCTGTATACAGCCAAAGCTGAGAATGGGTGGAAGGACGGAGTGAGAGGATTTGGCAAGTGGAATTAGGATGAGGAATGTAGGCAGAAATTGGGCCAGAAAGACTCTGCTTCCTGCCCTCACCGGCTGAGAAGGGCGTGAAGGCTGGGCTCTTCTTGAAGGACTGATTGGCATCCAAAAATGCTCGGGGCTGAACTCCTGGGGCGTCAGGAACTGGCTGGGGACGTAGTGGACGGTGTTAAGGAGGGTGATGATATCGGTGCCCTGTGTGGGTGAGGAGGTGGAGTTAGCAGTGTAGGAGGGCTGGGAGGCTCCCAAACTAGTTTCCATTGTATTAGGCTGGGTGTCCTGGGGACTTGATAAGGGGTGGGCGGGCGGGGTACAGGACTCAATCAGGGGCCAAGAAAGTGTGGGCAGGGATGTGGGAAACCCCCACCCTTTGTTGGAGCAGATGTGGGGTTTCTGGGAAAAAGGACGGGCCCTGAGAATAGCGTTTAGGCACAGAGGATCCTCAAGATGAAGTTCCAGACCCCAGGGCTTCCAGGGAGGGGTTCTAGGAAGGGGATTTGTCATGGGTCTAGTCCACTGTGATATGAGATGGGGTTCTGGGAAAGGCCCGAGCTTCTGGATTTAAGGGTCTGAGATGTCTGTAGCTAGGGCTTGGGATGCCAGTTGCTAAGGCCTGGGGTGTTGATTGCTAGTGCCTGGGATACTCCTTGCGAGTTGCAAGAGTCTGCGATGCCTCCTCTTAGGTTGTCTGATATCGTTTGCCAGGCCTAGCGCACCTTGGGTATCAGGAAGCCGCAAAAGGCTGTGTCCTGAGTGAGGCGGTGCGGCAAGTTCCTGGGGATGATGTCTGCAAAGCGCTGCACCTGGTGGATCACCGGGTCTGTGTAAGGCATGGTCGAGCGGTCTTCCAGCGCCGCCAGCAGTCGCGCCGTCCCACTGCGAGGTCGATCTCCTGCAAGCGAGTTGGAGGGGGTGGGGGAGGAGGGGTCAAGGATATCAGTGGCGCGACAGGGCAACCAGGCTGGGAAGAGGTGTGTGCTTGTGTGGGGAGGGGTCTAGTCAAAGCCTCCAAGCGCGGGGTGCCACTTGGGGCGCACGTGAGAATTAATTAGAGCTGGCCTGCTGGGTGGCTCATGCCTGTAATCCCAGAATTTGGGAGGCCCCGGCGGACGGATCCCTTGAGCCCAGGAATTTGAGACTGTAGGGAAAAGAAAGAGAGATCAGAATGTTACTGTGTCCATGTAGAAAAGGAAGACATAAGAAGTTCCATTTTGATCTGTACTAAGAAAATTGTTTTGCCTTGAGATGCTGTTAATCTGTAACTTTAGCCCCAACCCTGTGCTCACAGGAACATGTGCTGTATGGAATCAAGGTTTAGGTGATCTAGGGCTGTGCAGGATGTGCCTTGTTAGCAATATGTTTACAGGCAGTATGCTTGGTAAAAGTCATCGCCATTCTCCATTTTCAATTAACCAGGGCCACAATGAACAGTGGAAAGCCACAGGACCTCTGCCCAAGAAAGCCTGGGTCTTGTCCAAGGTTTCCCCTCATTGAGACAGCCTGAGATATAGCCTTGTGGAAAGGGAAAGACCTGACTGTCCCCCAGTCCGACACCCGTAAAGGGTCTGTGCTGAGGAGGATTAGTAAAAGAGGAAGGCCTCTTGTGGTTGAGATAAGAGGAAGGCCTTTGTCTCCTGCATGTCCCTGGGAACGCAATGTCTCAGTGTAAAACCCAATCGTACATTCATTCTATTCCGAGATAGGAGAAAACTGCCCTGTGGCTGGAGGCGAGATTTGCTGGCGGCAATGCTCCTCTGTTACTGTTTGCTACACTGAGACGTTTGGGTGGAGAGAAGCATAAATCTGGCCTACGCACACATCCGGGCACAGTACCTTCCCTTGAACTTATTGGTAACCCAGATTCCTTTGCTCACATGTTTTCCTGCTGACCTTCTCCCCACTATCACCCTGTTCTCCTGCCGCATTCCCTTAGCCGAGATAGTGAAATTGCTGATCAATAAATACTGAGGGAACTCAGAGACTGGGGCCGGTGCGGGTCCTCTGTATGGCACCGGTCCCCTGGGCCCATTGTTCTTTCTCTATACTTTGTCTCTGTGCCTTATTTCTTTTCTCTGTCTCTCATCCCGCCTGATGAAAAATACCCACAGGTGTGGAGGGGCTGGCTCCCTTCATCTGATGCCCAACACGGGTGCCTTTCTCTAAGGTGAGGGTACGCTAAGAACATGAGCATTGAGGACAAGTCGATGAGAGATTCCCGAGTACATCTGTGGTCAGCCTTGCAGTAAGCTTGTGCGCTTGGAGGAACCCAGGGTAACAATGGGACAAACTGAAAGTAAATATGCCTCTTATCTCAGCTTTATTAAAATTCTTTTAAGAAGAGGGGGAATTAGAGCTTCTACAGAAAATCTAATTACACTATTTCAAAGAAGAGAAGATAGCATTTCAATTTCTGATGCCCCTGAAAGCTGTGGAATAGATTCTGAAGAAGAGGCAGGGACAAAATCCCGGAAAGTTCACATTGTAAATATGTAGCAGAGTCTGTAAAGGCTGAGTCAACTCAAAATGTTGACTATAATCAATTACAGGAGGTAATATCCTGAAACATTAAAATTGAGAGGAAAAGATCCAGAACCGTTGGGGCCATCAGTGCTAAAACCACGACGGCCACCTCCTCCGCAGTGGAGTGAATGCTGGGGGAGGGAGCCCGAAACCCTGCTCGCGGCGACTTGACTCACTGCACCCATTATTAAACAACCTGCAGTTCACTACGGTAAAGGAGCAATTCAGACTCACCCCGCAGTGTCCTGTCTGGGTTGAACGGTGGCTGCTCCCTAAGGAAAAGTTGGGGGCGCTACATAAAATAATTAAAAGAACTATTTAAAAAAGGGCATGTTTCACCCACTTTCTCTCCTTAAAATTCTCCAGTGTTTGAAATTCAAAACAAATCCAGCACATGGCGCATGCTGACCGACTTAAGAGCTGTTAATGCCATAGTTCAACCCATGGGGGCTCTCCAACCCGGGTTGCCCTCTCTGGCCATGATCCCCAAAGACTGGTCTTTAATTATAATTGATCTGAGGCTGGGCGTGGTGGCTCACATCCGTAATCCCAGTGCTTTGGGAGGCTGAGGCGGGCAGATAACGAGGTCAGGAGATCTAGATCATTCTGGCTAACACAGTGAAACCCCACCTCTACTAAAAATACAAAAAATTAGCCAGGTGTGGTGGCAGGCACCTGTAGTCCCAGCTACTCGGGAGGCTGAGGCAGGAGAATGGTGTGAACCCGGGAGGCAGAGCTTGCAGTGAGCCGAGATTGTGCCACTGCAGTCCAGCTTGGGCGACAGAGCGAGACTCCATCTCGAAAAAAAAAAAAAAAAAAGATTGATCTGAAGGATTGCTTTTTTACCATTCCTCTGGCAAAACATGATTTTGAAAAATTTGCCTTTACCATACCGGCCATAAATAATGAAGAACCAGCCACCAGATTTCAGTGGAAAGTGTTACCTCAGGGAATGCTTAATAGTCCAACTATTTGTCAGACTTTTGTAGCTCAAGCTCTTCAACCAGTTAGAGACAAGTTTTCAGACTGTTATGTCATTCATTACGTTGATGATATTTTGTGTGCTGCAGAAACGAGAGACAAATTAATTTACTATTACACATTTCTGCAGACAGAGGTTGCCAATGCAGAACTGACAATAGCATCTGATAAGATTCAAGCCTCTACTCCTTTCCATTACTTGGGAATGCAGGTAGAGGAAAAGAAAATTAAACCACCAAAAATATAAATAAGGAAAGACACATTAAAAACATTAAATGACTTCAAAAGTTGCTAGGAGATATTAATTGGATTTGGCCAACTCTAGGCATCCCTACTTATGCCATGTCAAATTTGTTCTCTATCTTAAGAGAGGACCCGGAATTAAACAGTAAAAGAACATTAACTCCAGAGGCAACTAAAGAAATTAAATTAGTTGAAGAAAAAATTCAATCAGCACAAGTAAATCCCTTGGCCCCACTCCAACTTTTGATTTTTGCTACTGCACATTCTCCAACAGGCATCATTGTTCAAAATACTGATCCTGTGGAGTGGTTGTTCCTTCCTCACAGTACAATTAAGACTTTTACATTGTACTTGGATCAAATGGCTACATTAATTGGTCAGGCAAGATTACAAATAATAAAATTGTGTGCAAGTGACCCAGACAAAATCATCGTTCCTTTAAACAAGGAACAGGTTAGACAAGCCTTTATCAATTCTGGTGCTTGGCAGATTGGTACTGATTTTGTGGGAATTATTGACAATCAATACCCAAAGCCAAAAATCTTCCAGTTTTTAAAATTGACTACTTGGATTTTACCTAAAATTGCCAAATGTAAACCTTTAGAAAATGCTCTGACGGTGTTTACTGATGGCCCCTCGAGGCCAATTGTATCATAATTGTACGGGCCAGACTCACTCATATTCAAGGCCCCATCCATTTGCCCATTAATCCGGCCTATGATAGTGATTTAACTGAAACACTGGACCAGATTTATAGAAGGTTAGAATCACCCTATCCATGGAAATGGGGTGAAAAGGGAATTTCATCACCTCGACCAAAGTTAGTTAGTCCTGTGACTGGTCCTGAACATCCAGAATTATGGAAGTTTACTGTGGCCTTGCACCACATTAGAATTTGGTCTGGAAATCAAGCCACAGGAACAAGAGATTGTAAGCCATATTATACTATCAACCTAAATTCCAGTCTGACTTTGCAAAGAAATTTCTTTGCAAAGTTGTGTAAAACCCCCTTATATGCTAGTTGTAGGAAACACAGTTATCAAACCAGATTCCCAAACTATAACCTGCGAAAGTTGTAGATTTTTTTACTTGCATTGATTCAAGTTTTAATTGGCAGCACCATATTCTACTAGTGAGAGCAAGAGAGGGCGTGTGGATCCCCATGTCCATGGACCAACCATCAGCGGCCTCGCCATTCATCCATATTTTAATGGAAGTATTAAAAGGAATTCTAACTAGATCCAAAAGATTCACTTTTACTTTGATTGCAGTGATTATGGGCCTTATTGCAGTCACAGCTATTGCTCCGGCTGCTGGAATCGTTTTACAATCCTCTGTTCAAACTGCAAAATATGTCCATGATTGGCAAAAGAATTTCTCAAAATTGTGAAAATCTCAGACCCAAATAGATCAAAAATCGGCAAACCAAATTAATGATCTTAGACAAACTGTCATTTGGATGAGAGATAGGCTCATGAGCTTGGAACATCATTTTCAGTTACAGTGTGACTGGAATATGTCAGATTTTTGTATTACACCCCAAGCTTATAATGAGTCTGAGCATTACTGGGACATGGTTAGACACCACCTACAAGGAAGAGAAGATCATCTTACTTTAGACTTTTTAAAATTAACACATTTTTGAGGCATCAAAAGCCCATTTAAATGTGGTGCCAGGAACTGAGGCAATCGTGAACGCTGCTGATGGCCTCGCAAATCTTAACCCGGTCAGTTGGGTTAAAATCATTAGAAGTTCCACTATTGTAAATTTCATATTAATCCTTGTATGCCTGTTCTGTCTATTGTTCGTCTACAGGTGTATCCAGCAGCTCTGAAGAGACAGTGACCAGTGAGAATGGGCCATAATGAGGATGGCAGTTTTGTCAAAAAGAAAAGGGGGATATGTAGGGAAAAGAAAGAGAGATCAGACTGTTACTGTGTCCATGTAGAAAAGGAAGACATAAGAAATTCCATTTTGATCTGTACTAAGAAAATTGTTTTGCCTTGAGATGCTGTTAATCTGTAACTTTAGCCCCAACCCTGTGCTCACAGAAACATGTGCTGTATGGAATCAAGGTTTAAGGGATCTAGGGCTGTGCAGGATGTGCCTTGTTAACAATATGTTTACAGGCGGTATGCTTGGTAAAAGTCATCGACATTCTCCATCCTCGATTAACCAGGGGCACAATGCACTGCGGGAAGCCGCAGGGACCTCTGCCCAAGAAAGCCTGGGTATTGTCCAAGGTTTCCCCCCACTAAGATAGCCTGAAATATGGCCTCGTGGGAAGGGAAAGACCTGACCGTCCCCCAGCCTGACACACATGAAGGGTCTGTGCTGAGGAGGAGTAGTAAAAGAGGAAGGCCTCTGACTCCTGCATGTCCCTGGGAACAGAATGTCTCGGTGTAAAACCTGATCGTGCATTCATTCTATTCTGAGATAGGAGAAAACTGCCTGTGGCTGGAGGCGAGATATGCTGGTGGCAATGCTGCTCAGTTTCTCTTTGCTACACTGAGACGTTTGGGTGGAGAGAAGCATAAACCTGGCTTACACACACATCCGGGCACAGTACCTTCCCTTGAACTTATATGTAACCCAGATTCCTTTGCTCACATGTTTTCCTGCTGACCTTGTCCGCACTATCACCCTGTTCTCTTGCCACATTCCCTTAGCCGAGATAGTGAAAATAGTAATCAATAAATACCGAGGGAACTCAGAGACTGGGGCTGGTGCGGGTCCTCTGTATGCTGAGTGCCAGTCCCCTGGGCCCACTGTTCTTTCTCTATACTTTGTCTCTGTGCCTTATTTCTTTTCTCCACCTCTCATCCCACCTGATGCGAAATACCCACAGGTGTGGAGGGGCTGGCCCCTGTCAGAGACAAGCCTGGGCAACATGGTGAAACCCGTTTCTAAAACAAAATAGAAAAATTAGCTGGGCATGGTGGCGCACACCTACGGTCCCAGCTACTTGGGAGGCGGAGGCTGGAGAATCGCTTGAACCTGGGAGGCAGAGGTTGCAGCCAGCCGGGATCGGGCCACTGCACTCCAGCCTGGGCAACAGAGCGAGACTCTGTCATAAAAAAAAAGAGCGGGGGGAAAAAAGAATTAGCCAGGGCCTGGGAGGAAGTGCGTCAGTGAGGGCAAAAGGTTGGCTTGTGCAAGGGCCTGGGCATTGGCTTGTGTGGGCGGGGCTTCAGGGAGGCCTGGAATCCAGGACCTGATGGGATTTCAGGAGCAGTTTTGGGACTCTACTGGCTGGACAGTGGATCAAGTGGGTGAACTGTGCAGGAGGGCTGGAGATCAGGGGCAGAGCAGGGGATATACTCAGAGGTGGAGCTTGGGGAGGTGGAATAGCAGACAGAGCTGTGTGTGTGGGCCAGGCTGTGTGGGAGAGGTAGGGTTCCCTGGCAGGTGTGTGGCTGGGGCTCTGGGGCAGGGCTCTGGGAGAACTGTTAGCTGGGCTCTGAAGCCGGAGGTGGACGTATGCAGTGGTGGACACAGTCAGAACAAGGCGAGACTAAGCTGGTGGAGGTGGGGAGCAGTGGCTGACACCTGTAACCCCAGCACTTTGGGAGGCCGAGGTGAGAGGATTGCTTGAGCCCAGGAGTTGGAGACCTGCCAGGGCAACACAGCTAGACCCTGTCTGTACAAAAAATAAAAAGTTAGCTGAGTGTATTGAGTGTGGTGGTGCACGCCTGTACTCCCAGCTATTGATAAGGCTGAGGTGGGAAGATCACTTGAGCCCAAGGGGCTGCAGTGAGCTGTGATTGCACCATTGTACTCCAGCCTGGGCGACAGAGTGAGTCTGTCTCAAAAACAAACAAAAAATTAAGCAGAGCTGGGTGCAATGGCTGACGCCTGTAATCCCAGCACTTTGGGAGGCTGAGGCGAGTGGATCACTTGAGGCCAGGAGTTCGAGACCAGCCTGGCCAACTTGGTGAAACCCTGTCTCTACTAAACATACACAAATTAGCTGGACGTGGTGGTGTGCACCTGTAATCCCAGCTACTTGGGAGGCTGAGGCAGGAGAACCCCTTGAACTCGGGAGGCAGAGGTTGCAGTGAGCCGACCGAGATCACACCACTGCACTCCAGCCTGGGTGACAGAGCAAGACTCCGTCTCCAAAAAACCAAACAAAAACAAAAAAACCAACAACTAAGCGGGTGGGATCTGGGTTGGGATTCGGGCAGGCTGTGTGGACCTCATGGTCTGTGTGGGTGGGATCGGTCTCCATGTGGGTTTGTGGGTTTGGCTGTGGACCCCTTTGGGTTAGCAGGAGGCTATCTAAGACCTGGGAGGCGGGGCTGTGGCTCCCTGCTCTGGGGCGAGGCTGGAACACATGGGCACCTCCGCACTGCTGTGTGAGTGGGCCTCACCTTGAACTTTCGGGTACTTCATGAGTGCCAGGAAGGCTTGGCGCAGCGTGGTGCCCACAGGCTCGGTGCCGCCAAAGAGCAGGTTATGTGTGGTCATCAGCAGGGTATCCATGTGGAAGTGGCTCAGCGGGTCCTCCTCCTGCCAGGGTGGAGGGGTGGGGACGTGAGCCAGGGATGGAGACCCCTTCCCTCTAGACCAGTAGGACGGCTGCTGGGGACCATTCAGTCCCAGCTGGGTTTAACTTTCTTTCCCTAGGAGAGCTGGGGAACGCAGAAGGGCAGGGCTGGGAAAATCTCAGCTGCAGGGCCTACAATTAACCTCTTGGATAGAGCTTGAATGAATTCTGGTGTTTTTTTTTTTTAATACATTTTATGTATGTATGTATGTATGTATGTATTGTAGAGACTGAGTCTTACTATATTGTCCAGGCTGGTCTCGAACTCCTGGACTCATGCGATCCTCCTGCCTCGGCTGCTGGGATTATAAGCGTGAACAACTGCGCCCCCCGCGCCCTCCCCCGCCCCGCCCCACCGCCTTTGATGACTTCTTAATGAGCTGTAATTGGAAGTGGCTGCTAGTGGCTCCTGGCTCCAGCCAGCTGGGCCAGATGCTTCAGCTTCTCCAGGGAGAAGGTCCCCCAACCCTGCCCCATCTGGGGTCCCTGTGGGTTTGAGGCAGGGGCAGCAGGAGAATTTCAGGTCAGACTAGAGGTGGGATTTCCAGGTAGAGATTACCTCTGCCACCTTGGTGAGGAAGCAGTCGATGAAGTCCCGGGGAGATCTGGGGTCTAGAGAGGCCTGGTGGTCGTGGACACTGTGGGCGATTCTCAGGCACTTGAAGTTCTGGAAGATGCGTTGGTGCGGCCCGGGCACCCAGTCCAGGAGGCTCGGGAAGATGTTGTACAACTGGGGACCAGACAGAGTGGGAGGGTTTTGGAGGAGGATGAAGGGTGTTCAGGGGCGAACGGGTTCTCTGTGGATTAGGTAGGCAGGGACCAGGTCTCGAAAGGTTGCCAGGTTCTGGAGAGGCTGGGGTTGGGGTTAGGGCTGAGTACGAGTGGGAAGGAGGGAATGGGGGCCATAAATGCTCAGCAGAGGGGAGTGAGCGTGGCTGTGTAACTCTGGGTGGGGTCAGATGGGAGGGGGCGGGCCCTGGGAGGGCCATGCGCAGCCCTTTCCCCGCCCACCGTTTCCTCTCCATTCCTAGGTCCTGCGGACCCCACACCCCGTCCCTGCTGGACTCAGTTGGCTGGCCTCGCCCCAGGGGCCGCTCATGATTTGGAAGTTGTCATTGATAAGGCGGATAATGGTGAGCAGACGCTCATCATCGTAGTGGAAGCAGCTGCCGAAGAGCACGGAACAGATAATGTTGGACACTGAGCGACTCAGCACAAACGTGGGGTCAAAGGGCTCGCCTGAGGGTGGGGAATGGAAGGGATCAGGAAGACGCGATGTGCAGCACACCGGACCTCATGCAGCAACGCCATTAATTTGCACAACATCCGACTCAACCATGGCAACGTGTCTTGCGGTGCAGAACACAGGCACATGGTCACAACATGCTGCTTAACAACACCCCAAAAGCATCGGTCAGTGCCACAGACAGCACAGAACCCACAACTTCCTGCAGCACATCGACAGCAACAATACCAACCACAGAACCGGCTATTCTTGGCAACACAACACACAGCAGGCAACATAGCACAAGGCAGTCATCAGGCATCACGGAACACAACAACACAGGGCAACAGAACACCCAGCAAATACGATCACAGTAGATGCCAACACAGGACACTCCGTGACCTAACAGCCAGCCCGGAAACATCCCAAGACATGGTAACCACACACCAACACATAATGCCAGCATACAGCTCCATAATCCTGCCACACAACACACACTAGTACACAGCAACCCAGCAGACAGCACCCAACACACGATGTGACATCACAACACATACAATCAAAGCAGCAGAACAAAGGACACACTATGCAGCAACGCAACAACGTTGGCAGCCAGCAGATGACACAACGCAAAACCACATGCAGCGCCTGACAACTCTACGATCTCACCCAGAAATATCTCAACACAACAACTAGCATCTGGCTGTCCAACAGCTGAACAGACCATAGTACATTTCTATGGTCTGTTCAGACCATAGAACAGACCAACACATTTCTTTCTTTTTTTTTGAGAAGAAATCTCGCTGCGTCGCCCATGCTGGAGTGCGGTGGCACGATCTCGGTTCACTGCAACCTCTGCCTCCCGGGTTCAAGCAATTCTCCTGCCTCAGCCCCACAAGGAGCTCAGATCACACCCAGCTATTGTTCTTTTTTTTTTTTTTTTTTGTATTTTTAGTAGAGATGGGGTTTCAACATGTTGTCGAGGCTAGTCTCGAACTCCTGACCTCAAGTGATCCGCCCTCCTCGGCTTCCCACAGTGCTAAGATTACACACATGAGCCACTGTGCCAGACCCAGTTTTTGTATTTTTTGTAGAGACAGGGTTTCACCATGTTGCTCAGGCTGGTTTTGAATTCCCGAGCTCAAGTGATCCACCCCCTTGGCCTCCCAAAGTGCTAGGATTACAGGCGTGAGCCACCATGCCTGGCCGAAACAACACATTTCAACACAGCACCCAGGACACAATAGCACAGCCCAGAAAACCAGATCTGGAGTTAGATGGATGCGGTTTGAATCCTCATTGGTCTCTTAGTCTTGGTGTGACTTGGCAAACTGACTTCCTTTCTCTGAGCCTCAGTTTTCTCATCTGTAAAATGGGTCTGATGGCACTTCTCTCGTCATGGGGCTGCTATAAGGAGTCAGTGAGTGTTTGACTGGGTGTCAGTGAAGGGCCTGACCTAGTGCGAGGCTGTTACAGATCATGATGTCGTGGCAGGCTGTGATGGCCCCAAAGATGTCCATGTCCTTATCCTTACAACCTGTGAATTCATTCCTTTACATGGTAAAAAGGATTTTGCAGGTGGGATTAAGTTGAGGATTTTGAGAGGAGAAGTTTACTCTAGACTCTCTGGCTAGGCCTAATGTAATCACAGCGATCCTTTTTAGAGGGAGGCGGGAGGGACTGAGTAAGTAAAGGTAATGTAGGCTGGGTGCGGTGGCTCACACCTGTAATCCCAGAATATATTGGGAGGCTGAGGTAGGAGGATTGCTTGAGCCCAGGAGTTTGAGACTAGCCTGGGCAACATAGCAAGACTTCTTCTCTACAAAAAATTAAAAAGAAGGAGCTGAATGTGGTGGCACATGCCTGTATTCCCAGCTACTTGGGAAGCTAAGGTGGGAGAATCAGTTGAGCTCAGGAGGTTGAGGCTGCAGTGAGCCAAGACCATGCCACTGCACTGCAGCCTGGGTGCCAGAGTGAGATCCTGGCAAAAAAGTAAAAGAAAAAAAAAAAAAAAAAAAGAAGAAGAAGAAAGAAAGGAAGGGAGGGAGGGAAAAGAAAAGGTGATGGGTGATGTGGTGATAGAAGGACAGAGAGATTGAAAATGCTATTTTTTTGGCTTTGCAGATGGAGGAAGGGGCCACAAGCCCAGTGATACAGGCAGCCTCTAGAAACTAGAGAAGGTGCAGAAATGAATTCTCCCCTGGCCAAGTGCGGTGGCTCACGCCTGTAATCCTAGCACTTTGGGGAGCCAAGGTGGGTGGATTACCTGAGGTCAGAGGTTCAAGGTCAGCCTGGCCAACATGGTGAAACCCCGTCTCTACTAAAAATACAAAAATTAGCCAGGCGTGGTGGTGGGCACCTGTAATTCCAGCTACTAGGGAGGCTGAGACAGGAGAATGGCTTGAATCCCTGGGAGGTGGAGGTTGTAGTGAGCTGAGATCACACCACTGCACTCTAGCCTGGGCAACAAGAGCGAGACTCTCTCTAAAAAAAAAATGCTGTGACTCGCACCTGTAATCCCAGCACGTTGAGGGGTCGAGGCGGGCAGATCATGAGATCAGGAGATCGAGACCATCATGGCTAACACAGCGAAACCCTGTCTCTACTAAAAGTACAAAAAAAAAAAAAAAAAAAATTAGCCGGGCATGGTGGCAGGCACCTGTAGTCCCAGCTACTCAGGAAGGTGAGGCCGGAGAACGGCGTGAACCTGGGAGGCGGAGCTTGCAGTGAACCAAGATTGCGCCATAGCACTCCAGCCTGGGCAACTGTGTGAGACTCCATCTAGAAAAACAAAACAAACAAACAAAAAGAAATGAATTATCCCCTCAAGATTCTAAAAAGAAAGCAGCCCTACTGACCCACTTTAGAATTTGGACCTCTAGAACTATGACAGACTAAATTTGCATTGTTTTAAGCTGCTAAATTTGCAGTAATCTGTTACAACAGCAATAAGAAACTAATACAGGCAGTTATTATTATTTCACCTATATCATGTCATTTAATCCCTTCAGTATCACTTGCCACATTATTATTATTATTTTTTTTTTTTTTTTAAGAGACAGGGCCTTGCTCTGTCACCCAGGCTGGAGTGTTGTGGCGTGATCATAGCCTCTGTAGCCTCCAACTCCTGGGCTCAGACGATCCTCCTGCCTCAGCCTCCCAAGCAGCTGGGACTACAGGTGCATGCCACCACACCTGACCAATCTTTTTTTTTGTTTGTTTTTCGGGATGGAGTCTTGCTGTGTCTCCAGGCTGGAGTGCAGTGGCATGATCTCGGCTCACTGCAACCTCCACCTCCAGTGTTCAAGTGATTCTCCTGCCTCCTCCTCCCAAGTAGTTGGGACTACAGGTGCCCACCATCATGCCCAGCTAATTTTTGTATTTGTAGTAGAGACGGGGTTTCACCATGTTGGCCAGGATGGTCTTGATCTCTTGACCTCGTGATCCACCTGCCTTGGTCTCCCAAAGTGCTAGGATTACAGGCATGAGCCACCGTGCCTGGCCGTACACCAGGCTAATCTGGTTTTTGTGGCCGGGCGTGGTGGCTCACGCCTGTAATCCCAGCATTTTGGGAGGCCGAGGCGGGTGGATCACGAAGTCAGGAGATCGAGACCATCCTGGCTAACACAGTGAAACCCTGTCTCTATTAAAAATACAAAAAATTAGCCGGGCGTGGTGGCGGGCGCTTGTAGTCCCAGCTACATAGGAGGCTGAGGCAGGAGAATGGCGTGAACCCAGGAGGTGGAGCTTGCAGTGAGCCGAGATCGTGCCACTGCACTCCAGTCTGGGAGACACAGCGAGACTCCGTCTCAAAAAAAAAAAGTTTTTGTAAAAAATTAACCAGGCGTGGTGGCATACACCTGTAATCCCAGCTACTCAGGAGGCTGAGGCAGGAGAATCGCTTGAACCTGGGGAGCGGAAGTTGCAGTGAGCCTAGCCGGTGCCACTGCACTCCA